>NC_086452.1:35602241-35941995 GCF_028390025.1 Pseudophryne corroboree | reverse complement strand
GAGCACTGTCCGGACCCCCACCAGTATAAAAAAGTTTAAAAAAGAGCGGGTCTGAAGCGCGCCATTACAGGGGCGGGGCTTAGCACTCACAGCACACAGCCCAGCGCCATTTTCTCTCCACAAGGCTGCAGAAACGCTGGTCCTTCCTCACACTGCTGTACAAGTAACAGGGTGCAAAACGGGGGGGGGGGGGGGGGGGTTGGTACAGTGATTTTGGTGCATTATATATATAATTTATAAAAACGCTGCAGGTCTGGGACATTTTCTGTAGTGTTTTCAGACCGGGTTTGGGCGCTGGGGTGTGAACTGGCAATATCTCCCTCTTTGTCTCTCTGACAGGCTTTACTGTGGGTCTGTCCCCTATAGGCCCAGTGTATCTGCGTGTGGTGGGTGCACGTGTGTCGGCATGTCTGAGGCGGATTGCTCTTCCCAGGAGGAGACTATGTTAGGGACAGAAACGGCTGTGGGAGTGACCCTGTCGGCACCGCCGACACCTGATTAGGTGAATGTTTTGAGTGCTTTGAATGCAAATGTGGCTCTGATAAATAAAAGACTGGATAAATCTGAGTCTCAGAACCAGGCTTGGAAGAAATCTGTAGAGGATGTGTTGTTTCAAGTCCAGACCCCCTCGGGGTCACAAACACGTTCATTTGCCCAGCTGCCAGACATGGATACCGACACGGACACTGACTCAAGTGTCGACTATAGTAATGCCAGATTAGATCCAAAACTGGCAAAGAGCATTCAGTACATGATTGTGGCTATAAAAGATGTATTACATATCACTGAGGACCCTACTGTTCCTGATACTAGGGTCTGTATGTATAAAGGAAAGAAACCTGAGGTAACATTTCCTCCCTCTCATGAACTGAACACGCTTTGTGAAAAGGTTTGGGAAAGTCCTGACAAGAAGTTTCAGATTCCCAAAAGGATTGTAGTGGCGTATCCGTTTCCCTCTGGGGATAGGGAAAAAATAAGATTTTACTCACCGGTAAATCTATTTCTCGTAGTCCGTAGTGGATGCTGGGAACTCCGTAAGGACCATGGGGATAGCAGCTCCGCAGGAGACTGGGCACAACTAAAGAAAGCTTTAGATCACCTGGTGTGCACTGGCTCCTCCCACTATGACCCTCCTCCAAGCCTCAGTTAGGACACTGTGCCCGGACGAGCTGACATAATAAGGAAGGATTTTGAATCCCGGGTAAGACTCATACCAGCCACACCAATCACACCGTATAACTCGTGATACTATACCAAGTTAACAGTATGAATATAACTGAGCCTCTCAACAGATGGCTCAACAATAACCCTTTAGTTAGGCAATAACTATATACAAGTATTGCAGACAATCCGCACTTGGGATGGGCGCCCAGCATCCACTACGGACTACGAGAAATAGATTTACCGGTGAGTAAAATCTTATTTTCTCTGACGTCCTAGTGGATGCTGGGAACTCCGTAAGGACCATGGGGATTATACCAAAGCTCCCAAACGGGCGGGAGAGTGCGGATGACTCTGCAGCACCGAATGAGAGAACTCCAGGTCCTCCTCAGCCAGGGTATCAATTTTGTAGAATTTAGCAAACGTGTTTGCCCCTGACCAAGTTGCAGCTCGGCAAAGTTGGAAAGCCGAGACCCCTCGGGCAGCTGCCCAAGATGAGCCCACCTTCCTTGTGGAATGGGCTTTTACAGATTTTGGATGCGGTAGTTCAGCCGCAGAATGCGCCAGCTGAATTGTGCTACAAATCCAGCGAGCAATAGTCTGCTTAGAAGCAGGAGCACCCAGTTTGTTGGGTGCATACAGGATAAACAGCGAGTCAGTTCTCCTGACTCTAGCCGTCCTGGAAACATAATTTTTCAAAGCCCTGACTACGTCCAGTAACTTGGAATCCTCCAAGTCCCTAGTAGCCGCAGGCACTACAATAGGTTGGTTCAAGTGAAAAGCTGATACCACCTTAGGGAGAAACTGGAGACGAGTCCTCAATTCTGCCCTATCCATATGGAAAATCAGATAAGGACTTTTATATGACAAAGCCGCCAATTCTGATACACGCCTGGCCGAAGCCAAGGCCAATAACATGACCACTTTCCGCTTGAGATATTTTAGATCCACGGTTTTTAGTGGCTCACACCAATGTGATTTTAAGAAACTCAACACCACGTTGAGAACCCAAGGTGCCACTGGAGGCACAACCGGGGGCTGAATATGCAGCACTCCTTTTACAATGTCTGAACTTCAGGTACTGAAGCTAGTTCTTTCTGGAAGAAGAGCCGAGATCTGTATCTTAATGGAGCCTAATTTTAGGCCCATAGACACTCCTGCTTGTAGGAAATGCAGAAATCGACCTAGTTGAAATTCCTCTGTTGGGGCCTTTTTTGGCCTCACACCAAGCAACATATTTCCGCCATATGCGGTGATAATGTTTTGCAGTTACATCTTTCCTGGCTTGAATCAGCGTAGGAATGACTTCCTCCGGAATGCCCTTTTCCTTTAGGATCCGGCGTTCAACCGCCATGCCGTCAAAACGTAGCCGCGGTAAGTCTTGGAACAGACAGGGCCCCTGCTGCCGCAGGTCCTGTCTGAGCGGCAGAGGCCATGGGTCCTCTGATCTAATTTCTTGAAGTTCTGGGTACCAAGCTCTTCTTGGCCAATCCGGAACCACGAGTATCGCTCTTACTCCTCGCCTTCCTATTATTCTCAGTACCTTTTGTATGAGAGGCAGAGGGGGGAACACATAAAACCGACTGGTACACCCACGGTGTTACCAGAGCGTCCACAGCTATCGCCTGAGGGTCCCTTGACCTGGCGCAATATCTTTTATAGCTTTTTGTTGAGGCGGGACGCCATCATGTCCACCTGTGGCCTTTCCCAATGGTGTACAATCCTTTGGAAGACTTCTGGATGAAATCCCCACTCTCCCGGGTGGAGGTCGTGTCTGCTGAGAAGATCTGCTTCCCAGTCGTCCACTCCGGGAATGAACACTGCTGACAGTGCTAACACATGATTTTCCGCCCATCGGAGAATCCTTGTGGCTTCTGCCATCGCCATCCTGCTTCTTGTGCCGCCCCGTTGGTTTACATGGGCGACTGCCGTGATGTTGTCTGATTAGATCAGTACCGGCTGGTTTTGAAGCAGAGGCCTTGCCTGACTCAGGGCATTGTAAATGGCCCTCAGTTCCAGAATATTTATGTGTAGGGAAGTCACCTGACTTGACCAAAGTCCCTGGAAGTTTCTTCCCTGTGTGACTGCCCCCCAGCCTCAAAGGCTGGCATCCATAGTCACTAGGACCTAGTCCTGTATGCCGAACCTGCGGCCCTCTTGAAGATGGGCACTCTGCAGCCACCACAGTAGAGATACCCTGGTCCTTGAAGACAGGGTTATCAGCCGATGCATCTGAAGATGTGATCCGGACCACTTGTCCAACAGGTCCCACTGAAAAGTTCTTGCATGGAACCTGCCGAATGGGATTGCTTCGTAGGAAGCTACCATTTTTCCCAAGACTCGCGTGCAATGATGCACCGATACCTGTTTTTGGCTTCAGGAGGTCTCTGACTAGAGAAACACTTATTTCTGTTCTGTGTCCAGAACCATCCCCAGGAACAGTAGACGTGTCGTAGGAACCAGCTGTGACTTTGGACTGTTTAGAATCCAACCGTGCTGTTGTAGCACTTTCCAAAATAGTGCTACCCCGACTAGCAACTGCTCCTTGGACCTTGCCCTTATAAGGAGATTGTCCAAGTACGGGATAATTAAAACTCCCTTTTTTTTGAAGGAGTATCATCATTTCGGCCATTACCTTGGTAAACACCCTCGGTGCCATGTACAGTCCAAACGGCAGTGTCTGGACTTGGTAATGGTAATCCTGTACCACAAATCTGAGGTACTCCTGGCGAGGATGGTAATGGGGACATGCAGGTAAGCATCCTTGATGTCCCGGGATCCCATGTAATCCCCCTCGTCCAGGCTTGCAATAACCGCCCTGAGCGATTCCATCTTGAACTTGAATTTTTTTATATATGTGTTCAAGGATTTTAAATATAAAATGGGTCACACCGAACCATGCGGTTTCGGTACCCCAAACCGTGTGGAATAGTAACCCCGTCCTTGTTGAAGTAGGGGCACCTTGAGTATTACCTGCTGGGAATACAGCTTATTAATTGCCTCTAGCGCAGCCTCCCTGCCTGAGGGAGTTGTCGGCAAGGCATATTTGAGGAAACGGCGGGGGGGAGACATCTCGAATTCCAGCTTGTACCCCTGAAATACTACTTGAATGAAACAGGGATCCACCTGTGAGCGAGCCCACTGATCGCTGAAATTTTTGAGACGGCCCCCCACCGTACCTGGCTACACCTGTGGAGCCCCCGCGTCATGCTGTGGACTCAGAGGAAGCGAGAGAAGAATTTTGATTCTGGGAACAGGCTGACTGGTGCAGCTTTTTCCCTCTTCCCATGTCTCTGTACAGAAAGGAAGCGCCTTTGATCCGCTTGCTTTTCTGAAGCCGAAAGGACTGTACCTGATAATACAGTGCTTTCCTAGTCTGTGAGGAAACCTGAGGTAAAAATATTTCTTCCCAGCTGTTGCTGTGGATACGAGGTCCCAGAGACCATCCCCAAATAATTCCTCACCCTTATAAGGCAGAATCTCTATGCGCCTTTTAAAGTCAGCATCACCTGTCCAGTGACAGGTCTCTAATACCCTCCTGACAGAATGGACATTACATTCATTTTGGATGCCAGCCGGCAAAATATCCCTCTGTGCATCCCTCATATATAAGACGACGTCTTTTATATGTTCTCATGTTTGACAGGGTCACCGACCACGCTGCAGCAGCACGATCTGCAGGTCTCAGTCTAGTACCTGAGTGTGTAAATACAGACTTCAGGATAGCCTCCTGCTTTTTATCAACAGGTACCTTCAAAGTGGCCGTTCCTAAAACGGCAGTGCCACCTTTTTTGACAACCGTGTGAGCGCCTTATCCACCCTAGGGGATATCTCCGAGCGTAACTTATCCTCTGGCGGGAAAGGGTACGCCATCAGTAACTTTTTAGAAATTACCAGTTTCTTATCGGGGGGAACCCACGCTTTTCACACACTTCATTCATTCATTTGATGGGGGAACAAAACACTGCCTGCTTTTTCTCCCCAACATAAAAACCCATTTTTAGAGGGTTAATGTCAGAAATGTGTAACACATTTTTTTTATTGCCGGGATCAAGTCACGGATGTTCCTAGTGGATTGTGTATATGTCTCAACCTTGTCGACACTGGAGTCAGACTCCGTGTCGACATCTGTGTCTGCCATCTGAGTGAGCGGGCGTTTTTGAGCCCCTGATGGCCTTTGAGACGCCTGGGCAGGCGCGGACTGAGAAGCCGGCTGTCCCACAGCTGTTACGTCATCCATCCTTTTATGTAAGGAGTTGACACTGTCGGTTAATACCTTTCACCTAACCATCCACTCTGGTGTCGGCCCCACAGGGGGCGACATCACATTTATCGGCATCTGCTCCATCACCATATAAGCCTCCTCATTAAACATGTCGACACAGCCGTACCGACACACCGCACACACACAGGGAATGCTCTGACTGAGGACAGGACCCCACAAAGCCCTTTGGGGAGACAGAGAGAGAGTATGCCAGCACACACCAGAGCGCTATATAATGTGGGGATTAACACTATAACTGAGTGAAATTTCCCCAATAGCTGCTTGTATATATAATATTGCGCCTAAATTTAGTGCCCCCCCTCTCTTTTTAACCCTTTGAGCCTGAAAACTACAGGGGAGAGCCTGGGGAGCTTTCTTCCAGCTGCACTGTGAAGAGAAAATGGCGCCAGTGTGTCTGAGGGAGATAGCTCCGCCCCTTTTTCGCGGACTTTTCTCCCGCTTTTTTCTGGATTCTGGCAGGGGTATTTACCACATATATAGCCTCTGGGGCTATATATTGTGGTATTTTTGCCAGCCAAGGTGTTTTTATTGCTGCTCAGGGCGCCCCCCCCAAGCGCCCTGCACCCTCAGTGACCGGAGTGTGAAGTGTGTATGAGGAGCAATGGCGCACAGCTGCAGTGCTGTGCGCTACCTTGGTGAAGACTGATGTCTTCTGCCGCCGATTTTCCGGACCTCTTCTTGCTTCTGGCTCTGTAAGGGGGACGGCGGCGCGGCTCCGGGACCGAACACCAAGGCTGGGCCTGCGGTCGATCCCTCTGGAGCTAATGGTGTCCAGTAGCCTAAGAAGCCCAAGCTGGCTGCAAGCAGGCAGGTTCGCTTCTTCTCCCCTTAGTCCCTCGCTGCAGTGAGCCTGTTGCCAGCAGGTCTCACTGAAAATAAAAAACCTAATTCTATACTTTCTTTCTAGAAGCTCAGGAGAGCCCCTAGTGTGCATCCAACCTCGGCCGGGCACAAAATATAACTGAGGCTTGGAGGAGGGTCATAGTGGGAGGAGCCAGTGCACACCAGGTGACCTAAAGCTTTCTTTAGTTGTGCCCAGTCTCCTGCGGAGCCGCTATCCCCATGGTCCTTACGGAGTTCCCAGCATCCACTAGGACGTCAGAGAAATGGGAGTCACCCCCCCATTGTGGAGAAAGCTCTATCACGGCTGTCCAAAAAGGTGGCTCTACCGTACCCTGACACGGCAGCCCTAAAGGACCCTGCGGATCGTAGGCAGGAAAATACATTGAAATCCATTTATGTCACCACGGGTACGCTACTCAGACCAGCCATTGCATCTGCGTGGGTGAGTAGTGCTATTGAAAAATGGGCAGATAACTTGTCATCTGAAATGGATACCCTGGATAGGGATAGCATTCTTTTGACACTAGGTCATATCAGGGACGCTGCAGTCTACCTAAAGGAAGCTGCGAGAAATATTGGCCTCTTGGGATCACGGGCCAATGCCATGGCAGTCTCAGCTAGAAGAGCATTGTGGTTTCATCAATGGAATGCTGATGCTGACTCTAAGAAAGCTATGGAGTCTCTACCGTATAAAGGTGGTGTGTTGTTTGGTGACGGCCTCGCTGATTTGGTATCTACGGCTACCGCGGGTAAGTCATCATTTTTACCTTATGTGCCTGCACCACAAAAGAGAGCACACCACTATCAGATGCAGTCCTTTCGGCCCAATAAATACAGAAAGGGCTGAGGGTCTTCCTTCCTTGCTACTAGAGGAAAGGGAAAAGATAAACGATCACCGGCCATGGCCGGTTCCCAAGAGCAGAAGTCCTCCCCGGTGTCACAACTGAGGGCTGATGACCGTGACTGGGAGCCTCAGTTGTAGGGGTTGACGGGTACTTGAACTTAGGAGGAGCCATGTGACTCCTGGACATGCGTAAAGACAGTAGCAAGGATGCCCGAAGGCGTGACTACGACAACTGGAAATATCTTTCAGTGATTTTATTAAATGAAAAGTCATAAAACTTGCAAAAACAATAGAAAGTCACAAGTGGAAATTTAGGCGTGCAACTGGTTAATACCAGTAACCTGGAATGTAGAGAAAAGTTCTGTAAACTGTAAATGAACTAGGGTTCGCTGGAAAACTGTAGTTGTTGAAGAGTGGCTGCTGGAAAGCCGGAATACAGACACAGATGAGTAATGTGATGTTGTAAGGGTTAATCACAGAGGTGTCGTGTTACACCACAGAGTGTAACACAGAGGAGTCAGGCTTGAATGCAGGAGAGTTCACTGGAGAATCTGTAGAAGACTGCACACAGAAACCACTGGAGACAAATGAAGCACTGCAGAGAAAGTCCATGGAAGAACTGCTCACTGGAAACACTGAAGACCATTGAAGCACTGACCTCCTTCAATGCTGGGACAGGCTATTTAAACCCACAGGTTAGCAGGGATTGGTGGGCAATTAACCAGAGACCAGATTGCAGCTGCTGTGTAATCAGGCTGGGAGCAGAGTGCAGCTGATTGGCTGAAAAGTAACATGTGATGAAAACAAACATGGCTGCGCCCATGTTTGAACTTGGAGGGAAAGACTGTTTGTAACTTGCATGTGAATTTTAACCATGAAGCTGCCAGAATCATAGTAAAGAGATTTGAGACAATGAGATGCAGCATGCTGCACACAGACAGTGCAGATGGAATCCAGGCTTGGGACACTGGGACAGTCTCAGGAGGCATTTGGAAGGTAAATACTAATAAGGAATTACCTGGATCGTGACACCCGGCTTCTGCCAAGTCCACCGCATGACGCTGGGGCTCCTCTGCGGGAGTCCGCACCGGTGGGGGCACGTCTCAGGCTCTTCAGTCAGTTCTGGGCTCGTTCGGCCCTGGATCCATGGGTTTTAGAAATAGTATCCCAAAGGTACAAACTGGCGTTTCAAGATGTCCCCCCTCACCGATTTTTCAAATCAGCTTTACCAGCTTCACTTCCAGACAGGGAGGTGGTATGCACCGCAATACAAAAATTGTGTCACAATCAAGTCATTGTCAGGGTTCCCCCGTCACAACAGGGAGAAGGCTTTTATTCGAGCCTGTTCGTGGTCCCGAAGCCAGACGGCTCAGTCAGACCAATCCTGAACCTCAAATCCCTCAATTTCTATCTAAAAAAATTCAAGATAGAATCTCTCCGGGCAGTGATCTCCAGTCTGGAGGAGGGAGATTTTATGGTGTGCCTACTTGCATATTCCAATTTATCCCCCACATCAGGCTTACCTGAGGTTTGCAGTTCAGGATTGTCATTACCAATTTCAGACGTTGCTGTTTGGTCTGTCCATGGCTCCGAGGGTTTTCACCAAAGTAATGGCCGAAATGATGGTTCTCCTACGCAAGCAAGGAGTCATGATTATCCCATACTTGGACGATCTCCTGATAAAAGCGAGATCCAGGGACCAATTGATGCAGAACATTACACTCTCCCTGACAATTCTGTAGCGACATGGTGGGCTCCTAAACTTGCCAAAATCACAGTTGATTCCGACGAGACGGCTGTCGTTTTTGGGAATGATTCTGGACACAGGATTACAGAGAGTTTTTCTTCCAGTGGAAAAGGCTCTGGAAATTCAGAACCTGGTCAAACAAATGCTTAAACCAACAAGAGTATCGATCCATCAATGCACTCGGTTGCTGGGGAAGATGGTGGCGGCCTACAAGGCCATTCAGTTTGGCAGATTCCATGCCAGAGTGTTTCAGTGGGACCTGTTGGACAAGTGGTCCGGGTCCCATCTGCACATGCACCGAAGGATAACCTTGTCTTCCAAGACCAGAATCTCACTCATGTGGTGGCTGCACAGCTCTCACCTCCTAGAGGGACGCAGGTTCGGGATCCAGGACTGGATCTTAGTGACCATGGATGCGAGTCTCCGAGGCTGGGGAGCAGTCACGCAGGGGGAAAGCTTCCAGGGAAGATGGTCAAACCAGGAATTGTGTCTACACATAAACGTTCTGGAGTTAAGGGCCATGCACAACGGCCTTCTGCAAGCGGAACCTTCGCAATCGGCCCGTCTTGATTCAGTCGGACAACATAACAGCAGTAGCGTACATAAACCGCAGGGCGGAACAAAGAGCAGAGCGGCAATGGCAGAGGCCACAAAGGTGCTCCGTTGGGCGGAAAGGCATAAAAGCGCTCTGTCAGCGATCTTCATTCCAGGAGTGGACAACTGGGAAGCAGACTTCCTCAGCAGACACGATCTCCATCCAGGAGAGTGGGGTCTTCATCAAGAGGTCTTTGCAGAAGTGACAAGTCTTTGGGGAATTCCTCAAATAGACATGATGGCGTCTCGCCTCAACAAGAAACTTCAGAGATATTGTTCCAGGTCGAGAGACCCTCAAGCATTAGCAGTGGACGCTCTGGTGACACCGTGGGTGTTTCAGTCGGTGTATGTGTTTCCTCCGCTTCCACTCATTCCAAAAGTGATAAAGATCATAAGAAGAACAAAGGTTCAAGCGATCCTCATTGTTCCAGACTGGCCAAGAAAGGCTTGGTATCCAGATCTGCAGGAATTACTCATAGGAGATCCCTGGCTTCTTCCTCTGAGGGAGGATCTGTTACAGCATGGGCCGTGCGTGTTCCAAGACTTACCGCGACTTCGTTTGACGGCTTGGAGGTTGTACACCGGATCCTAGCCCGAAAGGGTATTCCCAAGGAAGTCATCCCCACTCTTATTCAGGCCAGGAAAGGAGTAAGTCTACACATTACCACCGCATTTGGAGAAAATACGAGTCTTGGTGTGAATCAAAGAAGGCTCCTACGGAAGAGTTTCAGTTAGGATGTTTTCTCCATTTTCTACAAGCCGGTGTGGTTCCGGGCCTAAAGTTGGGCTCAATTAAAGTTCAAATTTCAGCTTTATCGGTTTTCTTCCAAAAACAATTGGCCTCCCTTCCAGAAGTTCAGACCTTCCTGAAAGGCGTGTTGCACATCCAACCTCCCTTTGTGCCCCCTGTGGCACCATGGGATCTTAACGTGGTGTTGCAATTCCTTCAGTCTCATTGGTTTGAACCTTTACAGAAGGTAGAGTTGAAATTCCTTACTTGGAAAGTGGTCATGCTGTTGGCCTTGGCATCCGTAAGGCGGGTGTCTGAATTGGCGGCCTTGTCTCACAAGAGCCCTTATTTGATCTTCCATGAAGATAGAGCAGAGTTGAGGACTCGTCAGCAGTTTCTGCCAAAAGTGGTTTCGTCGTTCCACTTGAACCAACCTATTGTGGTGCCAGTGGCTACTGACGCCTTGCTGGAATCGAAGTTTCTCGATGTAGTAAGAGCTTTAAAAATTTATGTCGCAAGAACGGCTCAGTTTAGGAAAACAGAGGCTCTGTTTGTCCTGTATGCTCACAATAAAATTGGGGCTCCTGCTTCCAAGCAGACTATTGCGCGCTGGATCTGTCATACAATTCAGCAGGCTCATTCTACGGCTGGATTGCCGTTACCGAAATCGGTGAAGGCCCATTCTACCAGAAAGGTGGGCTGGTCATGGGCGGCTGCCCGGGGGGCCGCGGCATTACAACTTTGGTCGGGTCGGCTACTTGGTCGGGTTCAAACACCTTTGCGAAGTTCTACAAGTTTGATACCCTGGCTAATGAGGACCTCATGTTTGGTCAATCGGTGCTGAGTCATCCGCACTCTCCCGCCCGTTCTAGAGCTTTGGTATAACCCCATAGTTCTTGATGTGACCCCAGCATCCTCTAGGACGTATGAGAAAATAGGATTTTAATACCTACCGGTAAATCCTTTTCTCTTAGTCCGTAGAGGATGCTGGGCGCCCGTCCCAGTGCGTACTGTATATGCAGTTATTAGTTGTGGTTACACACACGTTGTGTTACATTTATAGTCAGCCTGTTGCTGATGATGTTCATGCCATTGACTTGCGTTGTGTTAAAGGCCATGTTGTACGGCGTGCTTGAGGTGTGAGCTGGTATGTATCTCACCTTAGTTTAATAATAAATCCTTTTCCTCTAAATGTCCGTCTCCCTGGGCACAGTTCCTATAACTGGAGTCTGGAGTAGGGGCATAGAGGGAGGAGCCAGTTCACACCCTTTTGAAAGTCTTAAAGTGCCCATGTCTCCTGTGGATCCCGTCTATACCCCATGGTTCTTGATATGACCCCAGCATCCTCTACGGACTAAGAGAAAAGGATTTACCGGTAGGTATTAAAATCCTATTTACACCTAGTATGGCTCTGCATATTACACTTCACACCTAGTATTGTTCTGCATATTAAACTTTACACCTAGTATGACTATGAATGTTAGATAATAGTTCTTTATATTAAACTTGATACTAGACATGTCACTGCATATTAAACTTTGCACCAATTATTACTCTGCATGTCACACTTGCAACAGTTGTTATTTTTTTTTTTTAAATAAAACTATAAACTTAATTTACCAGCATTGGTGGAGAAAAAAATATTTACAAAATATATACTATATACTGTGGTTAAAAAAAAAAAAAAAAGCTATGGAGGGAGGGGATATCTGTGCAATGATTGGTTCATGTAATGGGCTCTGTATGATGTTTTTGGTAATGTGTAATGGGTCTAGCAAGCCTAGAGGCCACATGGTAGAGGTGTCACATCTTGATATTGGCAGATCTTAGAGTGTGGTGTATAGTAGTCCCAGGTGTCACCTAAACACAATGGAAGCCGCTGTTGCCTGTGCTTATTAAGTATTCATTAGAATGCTGTCCATCCATCAGTGATGTCACTGGTTGCCGGTGTACCGGTAGAATGCTTTGTCAGTGATGTCACCGCTGGTGAAGATTCCCTGCCACTGCTAGTGTAAGTGGAAAGCTCATTTAATAATGTCCGTATGTTTCTATTACAGGCCACCGGCCAGCCCTACGAGCAATATGCAAAGATGATTTTTATGGAGCTCAATGACGCCTGGTCCGAATTTGAAAACCAAGGACAGAAACCGTTATATTAAATTACTTCAGTCTGCGAATCCCGCCCGTAGCTTCCGTCTAGTATAAGATTCATCCATGAATGTGACAGACCCCCTTTATTTATCCTTATACACCTACGTCCAGTCTTATTATCGCTTCATTTACGTTAGGGGGAAAATGACATTCTTCACGTAGAAGTTCCCTCTTGAGAATGAGCATTTTGCACTACTCATTGCAGTAAATATCGGCGTCTGATTCTCCCCTGCCGATGGTTTTATTTATATATTTATTCATTTATTTATATGTAGCTTTCAATTAATAATCCTCTTGGAGTTGAAACATTTAACTTGCACACAACTGACCTCCCCCCCCCCCCCCTCCCCCCCTTCCCCCTCGTATCCAATTAATGTGCCTGCAGTTTGTTTTGTTATTTTTTTATTTCTAAGATCAATGCGCCACCATTCCCCGACAAACCCTGAAACTGCAGGTTTTACAGCTATCCGGGGGAAGATATTTTGGGAGGTATTCTATTAGCGGGTATTGGTCGTTGGATCGAGTCAACTTAGGTCGACCAGTGAAGGTCAACATGGGCACTAGGTCGACATGCAATAGGTCGACAGGTGAAAAGGCTGACTTGAGTTTTTGGACTTTTTTTGGTGTCGTTTTCTTCGTAAAGTGACGGGGAACCCCAATTAGTGCACTGTGTCCGCTCACCATGCTACCGTTCCAATCGTAGTCCACGTGGATCGTCAAGTATGGAAAAATCCAAAAAAGGAAGAATTTTTTTGTGAAAAACGTATGTCGACCTTTTGACCTGTCGACCTATTGACCATGTCAACCTATTGACCATGTCAACCTAATGCATGTCGACATTCAGTGGTCGACCTGACGGTCGCCCTAAGCTGTGTCGACCTGACGACTGTATCCCCTATTAGCCACGATGCGATTTTGTACAATCAAAACGGATATCGCGATTAATGACAGGTGGTCATTATCGCAGTATCCACATAGAGTCCGAAATTGCAACCATGATTGTTCCAAGGACGCCGACATCAGGGCTAATCGGATAGCCCCCAGCCATCCTATTAGCAGCTGTAAAGTACCGCTGCTAATAGGATACCGCCCTTTGGGGGTCATTCCGAGTTGATCGTAGCTGTGCTATATTTAGCACAGCTACGATCCTGTTCCCTGACAAGCGGGGCAGACTAACCCTGTTCTTGGCGTCCCCCCGCACAAATACAAAAGCATCGCACAGCGGCGTTGCCTTTGTATTTGAGGAGTAACTCCCGGCCAGCGCAGCTTCTGCGGCTGGCCGGGAGTGAATTGTCGCTGCCGCTGGCCGCCGCGGCTGCGTGAGACGTCACACAGCCGCCGCGGCCCGCCCTCCCACAACGGTCCGGCCACGCCTGCGTTGGCCGGACCGCTCACCCTAAACGGCGGCTTAACACCGCCGTTCAGCCCCCTCCCGCCCAGCGACTGTCTCAGAGGCGATCACTAGGCAACGAAAGCTGCCATGCGCCGGCGCACTGCGGCGCCAGCGCAGTTCCGAACCGTTTGCTGCGCTGCGACAAACTGCAGCGAGCGATCGGGTCGGAATGACCCCCCTTTGTGTTGCACACCTACTGTACCTTCCTTCAGTATCTTATAGAAAATAGTGGGGCAGATGTATTAACCTGGAGGAGGCATAAGGAAGTGATACGCCAGTGATATGTGCAAGGTGATAAAGGCACCAGCCAATCAGCTCCAATATGTAAATTAACAGATCTGATTGGCTGGTGTGTTGATCACCTTGCACATATCACTGGTTTATCACTTCCTTATGCCTTCTCCACGTTAATACATCTGCCCCACTGAGTGTACTTGGAAAAGGGTCCGAAGCACTCTTCTCCTAGACAGCGGAGAAACTCCTTTGGGATTTTTAAATATTTTCAAGTCCTGTGGGTTTGTCAGAGTCGCCGGCTTTGGCCGATAGTTTTAGAACGGCAATAGGAATTGACACTAAGTCAGGCTTATTTAGCATTTATTCCTATCGCCGTTTTAAAACTATTGGTCAAAGCCGCCCATTATTGGTGGCTTTGGAAAAACGGCTGTTAGTAATTATACACCAAGGTGTGAAAACTAGCTTTAATTCTACTTAATGAAAATGCAGGTAGTCGGAGCACGCTAATCACGTTCTGTCAGTGTGTTACATAAAGAGTACAGAGATCACTAGATCATTGCATTATACTGTTTCTATTACATGAAGTGATCGCTGCACCTAGACATAGGTGGCCTGTAGTATAATACTGGGATACAGTTTTTGCTTTTTTTTTTTTTTTTTTATGAAACAGCGGCTGATACTTGGTCAGCTGTGTCTGTCCTTATAAACGCTGAAGGTGCTTTACTAACATGGTGGTATTCTGCAATAACTGACGGCAACCAGCAAACAGCTGCATGTGACCTGTCCAGTGCATCTCGCAGTAGTCCCGCAGGGGAAGACTAAGGAAGGTTTGGGTTTGGAGCCAGTGGCGGTTGCATGGTTATGAGGCTGGTTGAAGGAGAGACGGCTTGAGAGGTGCAGTACATGGAATGCATTCAGAAAAGGGACAGGTTACTAGGTGTGTCCCAGTTAATACACATTTGGTGAGCTTACTTCTGGTGTGGAAGGGAAAGTGAGCATAGGAGGAGGTGGACCGAACACTGTCGCAACTACAGTTCAAAGACTATGAAATCACGCACTGCACAAACAATATCTACTACTGAGGAGGAAAGGGATCTGAAAGTCACTATTTCAGGCAACTTAAAGATGGGCATTCAAGGAATGAGGAGTGGACAGGGAGAGGTGGTTAGGGTGGCCAGTTCCGGGTAACGGGATTGAAAAAAGGTCAATCTCAGGATACACAGGCATTGGTGTTTTTCCTATGTGTCCGCCCCTCTCGCCCCACCACTCCCCTCCCACATAACTCACCATAAAATGGGGGCAGGAGGGTGGGACACATCCTTTGGGCTCGACGGCGGGCGGCTGACTGCGCAGCATTACCTGTGACTTCACGTCACGCTGCGCAGCGGGAGCTGGGAGGAAGGAGCCGGGCAGCGCCTAAACGTCCTGAGGACACTCAACGCTGCCCGGCTTGGAGCTTCCAATCCCAGGATTGAATCCCGTCCGATTCTTAGCCTAAAGACTGGGATCCCGCCGATCCTAGGATTGGCCACCCTGGAGGTGGTGTTACCTCTGTATAGGTCATGAGTAAGACCAGTCTTGGGGGGATATTCAATTTGGCCCAGGGTGCCGGGTGATAAGTATCGGCCGGTGGGGGGGGCGGTGGGGGCTGCCTCCGGCAGGCGAAGCAAAATGCCCGATAACAGCCCCGTTTTCAACCGAAAACGGGGCTGTTTCACCCGAAAACACACAGGTTTCACTGAACCTGTGTGTTTTCGGGTGTAAGAGGACTTGTCACCGGCCGAGCAAATTAAATAGCCCGACCGCAGCACCCGAAGAAACATCGGGGGTTTTTACTCCCGATGTCTCTTCGGACCAAATTGAATATCCCCCATAGATTCAGACTCCGTTATCCATGGGTTATGTCGTGCAATCTCTAAAGTGCCCGAAGCAGTTTAATTAGAGACCCACGACCATCTTCAGGGTAGCAGGTAATGCTATTTCTTCTCTGTGGAGTCTAGTGGTTTAAACACAGGCTGAGAGATTCTTAGTCGACGACAAATTCCCATAATCACTCTGTTAATAACTGTCCGCCAATAGACTTTATTCTCGGCAGGCATAAAATGTTCTAAATAAAACATTATACCGAAACATTATTTTAAAACTGATTTTATTTCCCATTAAGGACATTCCAATTTCTGACAGATGCTTAATATAGACTATGTAGACATCATGAACCTAAACATCCAAAAAGAACAGGACAGAAAGAAGCCGTTCATCGAAACGTGTCGACTAGTTTTTGTTTAAGACAATCATTTTGTTTACATAAATGTCTTCAGGAGTTTGCGTTCCATCCTTTTTATTTAACCAATACTCGACTTAATATTGATGCAATTGATATACCTACGATAAAATGTTCAGTTGTCCTTTGTTTTTATATTTAAAACAAAAACACAAAATAAAAAACAAAACAAAAATAGAGCAAATTAATTAAAACAAAGCTAATACAATAGGCAATGTATTATTACAGAAATGAACAAACATTTGCTCGTTATATTTCCTTGGAATGTGAATAATTATCCTGTGATTTGTTAATGGTTTCTAATTTATGTTTGTAGATATTCTTGTGTGTTCTAGACCTATATAATAAAACAACCTATCAATGTAATGTATTCTTTAATCCCGTTTAGACTGCTAGCCCGCTATCATGGCTTTGGCATTGTGTAATAAAGTTTCAATTTCAACTCCTTGAATAAGAAAAAAAAAAAGAAAAAATTAACATTTACTCATCTCACAAAATAACTATGTATCTGTTTAACATTTTTAAAAACTTTATTTTCATGCTTGTTTGTGGTTTAAAGAGATTAAACATGCATTTCTTTTCTTACAAAAAAAATCCTCTTGTAGCGTTATTATATAATTTCACAGCTGGCACATCGGCCATTTTAAGGCACAGTAGCATACCTCCCAACTTTGTGATCTCTGAAAGAGGAACTCCTCGCGTGCGTGGCACCGAAAAGGGTGTGTGGCCTATTGAAAAGGGGGCCTGGCCTCATGTGGATGACGCGATAGCAAGCCACGCCTCCAGCAGCTGATCAGGTCTGAACTGCGCATGCGTCGGCGCATGCCAGACAGATGATGGTCATCTCAGCCCTGCAATCGCCTCTGTCTGATTGACAGGCAGAGGCGGTCACTGGGCGGGAGGGGGCAGGCTGGCGGAGTTTGGCCCCCCTTTTAGGGGCGCAGACCGAGCAGCGCAGGCGTGCCCGGGCCGTGGCGGCTGCGTGACGTCACACTCAGCCACTGTGACCCGGACAGCAACGAGTAGCTTCCTGCCAGCACGCAGGAGCTGCACTAGTAGGGAGCTACCCTTCAAGTACAAAGGCTTTGCCGCTGTGTGATGCTTTTGTACTTGTGCGGCGGGGGTAGAGCCTGACATGCGGGGCGGACTAACACTGTGCAAAATTTTGCACGGCTACGATCAACTCTGAATTAGGCCCAAAATGGTAACGATGTAAATAAGTACAATAAAATGCAAAATACAGACTTAACGTACAGAGGTTTGTTTCTATGCTTACTATGAATTAGCCTATATCAGCTTATCTGTGGTGCCTTTACTGTAGGAATCTCTGGTATTCGCTGTTAGGCTGTTTCATAATAGGGTTATTTTCTGGCATACAGAGTATAGTTCTAACTCACAATGTGCATAAACCCATATACAGATACAGAACTAGATTCAGGAAAATAAAAGTCTTATTTTCCATAGCACATGTGAATGAAATGTTAAGTGGAGCCCTTGAAGGCTGGAAAGTACAAATACAGAACTCAGGATACAGTTCAAAGTATACAGGCAGAAACATTATTATTATTCTCCTTTATTTACAGTATATGGCGCCAAAAGGGATCCGCAGCGCCCAATTACAGAGTACATAAATGACTAAGGAAAACAGCGACTAAGGGTGTGTACACACGGTGAGATCCTTGCTATGTCCTATTTTTACTTGCGATTTCCCTTGAACTGCCCGGAGGCCAGATAGGACAGATTTTGAGTAACTTTTCTTGAGATATGGACTATGTGTGCTTACGATTTTGGCTTATGTGAGATTTTGGCTTATGTGAGATGTCATTGACATGTGAGATGAACTAGATAGTACACCGATCTAGCGAGGATTGACTTGCCTGCACAGCCTATCTTTTCTTGCGATGCCGACCTGGCGGGACCGCGCATCGGGATCGCAAGGTGACTTTTACCTTGCGATCTGCACTAACTTTTCTTACGATTTTGACTATATAGTCAAAATCTTAAGAAAAAATCTCACCGTGTGTACACACCCTTACAGTTGAAGACAATATAGGACAAGTACAGGGTAAATAAACATAGCTACATCAGCAGACGACGCTGACATAAATATCAGTATGGCAAAAAAACGGGGGATTTGGTGCCGTCGAATATAAGAGAAAGATAAGCACATGAGGGAAGAGGGCCCTGCTCGTGAAGGCTGACATTCTAAAGGGGAGGAGCAAACAGACAGGGGTGACAGATTATCCAGAAATAATATGCAAGCACTAGGCAGACAAAATAATTCAGAATATATATATATATATATATATATATATAGGAATCGCAGGTCCGGCACTCCATGCTTCAAACTGTAGCTGCGGCGGTGCCCTCACAGGAAAGAAATATAATTTGCAGAGGTGCGGCACTCATACCAAATAACGGAAACTCGAAGCCGTGGTCAATTTTGGATCAACGTTTCAATATTTACATATTGTCATCAGGATACAGAATAAAAGCACAACATACCTTTAAGCATGTCCACCCATGCACATGCTTATAAGGTATGTTGTGCTTTTATTCTGTATCCTGATGACAATATGTAAATATTGAAACGTTGATGCAAAATTGACCACGGCTTCGAGTTTCCGTTATTTGGTATGAGTGCCGCACCTCTGCAAATTATATATATATATATATATATATATATATATATATACAGATTCATCAGTGAAAAGGCAGATGTTCTATAGATTGTAAGCTTGCGAGCAGGGCCTTCCAGGGGCAAACGCAGGATTTCTAGAGGGGGGTTTCCAAATGCAATCCGCAATTTCCCACTGTGCCGAACATCGGGCAACTGGAAATCCTCCCTGCATTTACCTATGCTTGTCCCCATATGTCATATACAGATCATACTTGCCTACATTGTATGTCTCCTCTCCGGGAGAAGCCCGGAGAAGAGACGCTGCAGTAGTCTTCGTGGGGCGGGGCCGGATGGTGACATCACCAAGCCCCGCCCCACATCGGCAAATGCCACGATTCGCGGGTCCGCGGGAAGGGGGTGGAGCTAAAATGACGCAATTTGCGTCATTTTAACCCCTTCCCCACCCAACGGACCCACGAAAACAGGAGATTATCTCTCCATCCTGCTCGCATCATTAAGGTGCGAGCAGGATGCGGGAGACCTGCCCACTCTTCCGGGGGTGCAGGGGGCTACCCCAAAAAACGGGAGCCTCCCGCAGCTTCCGGGAGAGAAGGTAAGTATGATACAGATACATTCATTATGTGTATCTTATCACTCTAGATCCTGCGCACAGGGTACCCCCCTCAGGGGTAAACACAGGATTAATGGGGAAGGGGGGGGGTGTTACTTCTATGTGCGCACACACACACACACACATAGATATATATAATACATATATTACATAGAACACATACACACAAACGCACACATAGAACACACAAACATACATATATACAGTACACACACTCATAGAACACATCAATACATACATAGATATACAATGCATACATAGAACACGTACACATAAATACACACATGGAACACATACATATACACACAATTACACACCACATACAGTACACTTACATTTAGAAACTGCCCTGTCCTGAAGGAAGAGGATGCTGCAGTTGTTATTAATGCAGGGCTGGACTGGAGCATGTTTCAAAAATAAGCCCCCATGGCATAATTTGGTCCGGCAACTGTAGCCCCGCCCCCTCACGGCTAAATGCCGTGGGTCGGCATTGAGGGGGAGGAGCCAATATGACTCAATTACATGAGAATCTCGTCACATTGGCTCCGCCCCCTCCCGACAGACCCGCAAATCGCGGCATATAGCTGCAAGGGGGCGGGGCTACAATTGATGGCCGTCCGGACCACAGATGAAAAAAAAAGGTTTGGTCCATCAGGGGGGGTTTCTGGGTACTCAGAAACCCCCCCTGCGTGCGCCACTGCCTTCCTACCTCTATGTCGTTTGCTTTTACCCGGTTTTGTTCCATTAATGTTGTTCTAATTGTAAAGTGCTACGGAATATGCTGCGCTATATAAGAAACTGTTAATTAATAAATAAATGAACAAAGTCCCAGATTAAGGAGTAGATCACGACCAGGCCACAGATGGTTAAATCCAGAGCTCAGACAGAGATAAATACAGACATGACTCAGAAGTGGACAGGCAGACAAAGGGGTAGATGTATTAACCTGTAGAAGGCATAAGGAAATGATGAACCAGTGTTAAGTGCAAGGTGATAATGCACCAGCCAATCAGATTCTAACTGTTAATTTACATATGGGAGCTGATTGGCTGGTGTGTATCACCTTGCATTTATCACTGGTTTATCACTTCCTCATGCCTTCTCCAGGTTAATACATCTGCCCCAGTGTCCCAGTTTAAATGTGAATATCAGGCAGGCTGCTGATGGATGAGTCCAGAGCACAGCAGACACAGGCACGTCAGACAGGACACTATCCTGGACCATCACAGAAGCCTTCCACATCACCAGTAATTTCACAAGCAGATCCCAAGAATGTCAATAACCACCAAGGGCCTAATTCAGACCTGATCGCGGTGCTGCAAATTACACTGTCCTGCGATCAGACAGTCGCTTCCCTTCAGTCAGCGGACAGCTGCGAAACCGTTCACACTCATCTAATGTTTTTCCCATTCTGTGCAGTCTGTGCGTAGCTCAATACTTACTTCCAGTGTGAAGAAATCAGGCTGATCGGGGCCGGAGCTGACGTCACACACCCTCCCTGAAAACGCTTGGGAACTCCTGCATTTTACCTGACACTCCGAGAAAATGGTCAGTTGCCACCCACAAATGGCTTCTTCCTGTCAATCACCTTGCCTACGCCCCCGTGTGATCGAAATATTCAAAGTGATTGACAGGAAGTGACCATATAGGGGTTTAACATGGTGTTTGCGGGGGAATGCCTGCCCTGTGACAGTTTTAGAAAGCCCCAACCATAGCCGGCCCTAGGCATAGGCAGTATAGGAAAATACTAGGGGCATCTGAAAAGCCTAGGATCTTCTGGGCAGGATGGACATCTAAATTCTAATTAGTAGCATCACTGCACTGGGGGTGGCCGGTACAATAAAATTTTGCTGTTTGTGGTGCAGCATGCATGACGTGCAGAGGAGTAGCCAGAAAACATGAAGGTAAGTGTGAGAGACACTTGTGTGGCCTGGGGCCAGAGTCTGCAAGGATTCATTCATGTTGTTTGGCGCACACACAAGCTCCCACGTGGAGGTCGTGGTGAGGGGAGACCAGACAAAATTTTGCCTAGGGCCCTAACAGCAAAAATGTGGAAGGGCATGCTAGGATGTGTAGTTCCACAGCATCTAGCCAGCCATACCTCGCTTAACCATGCTCTAATAAGGATCATGCTCTACACAACATCAATAAGGATCATACCTATCCTATCTTGTGTCGCTACAAAAGATGGCAGTGATGTGTTTACATTACAGGTCAGGTGACCACACACGGTGCACTACTGTCCAATCAGCTCTCAGGGCTTTGTCTCTGTGATTGACAGCCGCAGAACGAATAGAAGCTGAGCAGCTCCAGGCACTGTCCAATCATAGCGCGCTCTCTGCCATGAGCGTCCAATACGAACACGGCGCCCGGAATCTGCCTCCTTGGGCTGTTTTCCTGCAGCAACAGAGAGGGTATGTCATCCAGGAGGCGGGAGATTCAGCCAGCCAATCAGTGTTTTGGTTAAAGTGAGCGACAAGAGGGGTCCACCAATCGGACTAGAGCTGGAGGTCTGGGCGTCTGTCAGCACTTCCTGTTTCCTCTGACTGGCTGGGAGTCAGGAAGCTGCCAGCAGGGTAATAACACAGTGTACCAAAGACAGCGGCGGCGGATCTGCGGCCAACATGGCGGGGATCAAAGGTACCGTGCTCCCCCTGCTCTCCCATCCAGCAGCCCGTGTCACACTGTACCCACACACAGCCCTGGCACCGCTCCTGCCTCCCATGTACACAGAACACACCCATCACACACACACACACACACACACACACACACACACACACACACACACACACACACACACACACACACACACACACACACTCTCTCTCTCTCTCTGCACGGCTCCTGCTACCACAGAGCGCACCACACATATACCCCCCATCTACACAGCACATTACACCTCTCCCCCCTCACCTACACAGCACACCACACATATACCCCCCTCATCTACACAGCACACCACACATATACCCCCCTCATCTACACACCACACATATACCCCCCATCTACACAGCACACTACACCTTTCCCCCCTCACCTACACAGCACACCACACATATACCCCCCATCTACACAGCACACTACACCTCTCCCCCCTCACCTACACAGCACACCGCACATATACCCCCCTCATCTATACGGCACACAGCTCCCCCCCCCCCCCCTCATCTACACAGCACACCACACATATACCCCCCATCTACACAACACCTCTCCCCCCTCACCTACACAGCACACCACACATATACCCCCCTCACCTACACAGCACACCACACATATACCCCCCTCACCTACACAGCATACCACACATATACCCCCCTCACCTACACAGCATACCACACATATACCCCCCTCACCTACACAGCACACCACACATATACCCCCCATCTACACAGCACACTACACCTCTCCCCCCTCACCTACACAGCACACCACACATATACCCCCCTCACCTACACAGCACACCACACATATACCCCCCTCATCTACACAGCTCTCCCCCTCATCTACACAGCACACCACACATATACCCCCCTCATCTACACAGCACACCACACAGCTCTCCCCCCTCATCTACACAGCTCTCCCCCCTCATCTACACAGCACACCACACAGCTCTCCCCCCTCATCTACACAGCACACCACACAGCTCTCCCCCCTCATCTACACAGCTCTCCCCCCTCATCTACACAGCACACCACACAGCTCTCCCCCCTCATCTACACAGCACACCACACAGCTCTCCCCCCTCATCTACACAGCACACCACACAGCTCCCCCCCCTCATCTACACAGCACACCACACAGCTCCCCCCCCTCATC
Organism: Pseudophryne corroboree; assembly: GCF_028390025.1. Lineage (NCBI taxonomy): Eukaryota > Metazoa > Chordata > Amphibia > Anura > Myobatrachidae > Pseudophryne > Pseudophryne corroboree. The sequence goes on along the minus strand of NC_086452.1, from coordinate 35,918,656 downwards.
TACACAGCACACCACAAAGCTCCCCCCCCTCATCTACACAGCACACCACACAGCTCCCCCCCCTCATCTACACAGCACACCACACAGCTCTCCCCCCTCATCTACACAGCACACCACACAGCTCCCCCCCCCCTCATCTACACAGCACACCACACAGCTACCCCCCCCCCCCCTCATCTACACGGCAAACCACACAGCTCTCCCCCCTCATCTACACAGCGCACCACACAGCTCTCCCCCCCTCATCTACACAGCGCACCACACAGCTCTCCCCCCCCCCCCTCATCTACACAGCGCACCACACAGCTCTCCCCCCCCCTCATCTACACAGCGCACCACACAGCTCTCCCCCCCTCATCTACACAGCGCACCACACAGCTCTCCCCCACTCATCTACACAGCGCACCACACAGCTCTCCCCCCTCATCTACACAGCGCACCACACAGCTCTCCCCCACTCATCTACACAGCGCACCACACAGCTCTCCCCCCTCATCTACACAGCGCACCACACAGCTCTCCCCCCCCTCATCTACGCAGCGCACCACACAGCCCCCCCCATCTACGCAGCGCACCACACAGCTCCCCCCCCCCATCTGCGCAGCGCACCACACAGCTCCCCCCCATCTACGCAGCGCACTACACAGCTCCCCCCCCGCCTCATCTACGCAGCGCACCACACAGCTCCCCCCCCGCCTCATCTACGCAGCGCACCACACAGCTCCCCCCCCCCTCATCTACGCAGCGCACCACACAGCTCTCCCCCCCCCCCTCATCTACGCAGCGCACCACACAGCTCTCTCCCCCCCCCCCTCATCTACGCAGCGCACCACACAGCTCTCCCCCCCCCCCCCCCCTCATCTACGCAGCGCACCACACAGCTCTCCCCCCCCCCCCCCTCATCTACGCAGCGCACCACACAGCTCTCCCCCCACCCCTCATCTACGCAGCGCACCACACAGCACTCCCCCCCCCCCCCCCCCCCTCCATCTATGCAGCGCACCACACAGTTCTCTCCCCCCCCCCCCCCCCCCCTCATCTACGCAGCGCAACACACAGCTGCCCCCCCCCGTCTGCGTAGCGCAGCACACAGCTGCCAACCCCAACTATCTACGCAGCGCACCACACAGCTGCCTCTTCCTCATCTCACCAACCAAACCTCATCTCACCAACCAAAGTAGGATTGCAGCAAACAAGATATTAGCATGAATAAAGCAGGGAATTGATGCAAGGGATGAGAGTGTTATACTCCCATTATATAAATCGCTTGTGAGGCCACATCTCGAATACTGTGCACAATTTTGGGCACCATACTACAAAAGGATATCCTGGAACAAGAAAGGTTCAGAGACGGGTGACCAAATTGATAAAGGGGATGGAGACGTTAGAATACGAGGAAAGGCTTGCTTATCTAGGCATGTTTACACTGGAAAAGAGGAGATTAAGAGGGGACATGATTAACATTTACAAATATATAAGGGGACAGTACACAGAGCTTGCGGGGGATCTGTTTTTGGTAAGATCAGCACAGAGAACACGTGGACACCCGCTTAGGTTAGGGGAGAGGAGATTTCGCACACAGAGACGTAAATGTTTCTTCACTGTTAGGACAATACGTATTTGGAATTCCCTGCCTGAGAGAGTAGTAATGGTAGACTCGGTCAGTACTTTTAAGAATGGGCTAGATAAATTTCTAATGGATAATGATATCCAGGGTTATGGTGGGTAGATCTGGCACTATAGTTAACAAAAGAGGAATAAACCTAACGGCCAACATTCACAACAGATAAAATTGTCCTAAAAATAATAGTGTAGGTCGTAGGAGACCACTCATAGGTTGAACTCGATGGACAAATTGCCTTTTGTCAACCTCAGAAACTATGTAACTATGTACACGGCACACCACACGGCTATCCCCCTCCTTCTGTGCACATCCAGCCTGATTCAGATGCGGAGGAGCTATCGCTTACATAGAAGCAGCAGTAGCACTAATATGGTAATGCAGCAGGGGGTGTCGCACCTCCTGCATGCACTACTGATCCGAGCTACATCCTAGGCGGCGTCAACGAATTATCTGCGATACCATCTTCTGAGTGCGTGACCCGTGGTGTCGTGCAAGCCGGCCGCAGGTCTTACCAAGAGGCCAGGAAATCTCGGTCCCCAGAGATCCTGGCCTTGTCCCTTTCCCCAAACACTGACTGCCTAAAGTCGTACTGCACAAGTGCGGTATGGGCCTAGCGCTTCTGCAAAGTATCAAACATCGGTACTTTGCTCAGCAACTCTGTCCACATTGGAAACAAGCCCGTGTGTTATTCCTAATCTCCTCAGCACAACACAGTGTACACATAACACAGTACAGGCGCATTTGATTGCACTTGTTAATTATGCAGCCACCACTTAATCCATGGTCAGTGCCCACTTTCAGTATCCTTAAACAGCTTGGGAGTTGCTGTGTTAGTCTACTATGAGAGAGTCAGTATTTGAAACCCACCTGAATTAATTTTAGATTGCAATACATTTGTATCCGCACTTTAATATATAGTACTTATATTATTACTTTGATTAACTGTTTCCTCTCCTTTGCAGCGCTAGTTGCACTATCATTTAGCGGAGCCATTGGCCTAACCTTCCTTATGCTGGGATGTGCCTTAGAGAGCTACAGGTAAGAATTCCAAGTTATACATTTTATTTCCATTTGTGTTTTGACAGTGGGGTCATTCTGGGTTGATCGCTCGCTGCCGATTTCGTGAAAAAAGCCATTTATGCGTATGCCCCGCAATGCGCACGTGCGATGTACGGGTACAAAGCTCTTTGTAGTTGTGCTCAGGTTCTAGCGAAGTCTTCCTTCGCACTGGCGGCCGAAAGAAGATTGACAGGAAGGGGGCATTACTGGGTGTCAACTGACCGTTTTCAGGGAGTGTTTGCAAAAACGCAGGCGTGGCTGGGCGGGTGTATGACGTCAAATCCGGACACGAATAGACTGAAGTGATCGCAAGCGCTGAGTAGGTTCAGAGCTACTCTGAAACTGCACAAACTGTTTTTGCAGAGCTCGGCTGCACAGGCGTTCGCGCTTCTGCTAAGCTAAAATACACTCCCCAGTGGGCGGCGGCATAGCGTTTGCGCGGCTGCTAAAAACTAGCTAGCGCGAGTGATCAACTCGGAATGACCCCCTATATGCAGATCAAAGTCATTTGGATCATTGACAGGCATATAGGGAATCTGTTTTCAAAATCTCACAGCAAATGCTTATGGGCCCCAGTAACAGTTGAAGGGACCTAGCTACTTAAATTGAGATTTTTTTTGGTACTTATTCAATTCGGCCACTTTTGGGAGGACTGAGAGCATTAGGTGCAGAATTAAAGGGACAAAGTCTGTAAAAGATGTGGCCACGCAAATTAGTAACCGGAAACAAGGAGCCATGATGCACGTTTACGTATTGTCTTTCTACGTCCTGTAGATAGATACTTATGTTGTGAATGTATTTAGGAATGGACTGGTCTAAAAGATGTCCCCTGTGTTTAGGGCGTGGATTGAAGGATAGACAGTTAATAGGTCAACACCAGAACGTCGTCATGGCGACTAAGGTCGACACATTAAATGGTTGACACAAATAAAGTCAAAGCATGGTTTCTCTGACGTCCTAGTGGATGCTGGGAACTCCGTAAGGACCATGGGGAATAGCGGCTCCGCAGGAGACTGGGCACAAAAGTAAAGCTTCAGGACTACCTGGTGTGCACTGGCTCCTCCCCCTATGACCCTCCTCCAAGCCTCAGTTAGATTTTTGTGCCCGGCCGAGAAGGGTGCATTCTAGGACTCTCCTGAGTTTCTAAGAAAAAGTTTAGTTTTAGGTTTTTTATTTTCAGTGAGACCTGCTGGCAACAGGCTCACTGCATCGAGGGACTAAGGGGAGAAGAAGCGAACCTGCCTGCTTGCAGCCAGCTTGGGCTTCTTGGCTACTGGACACCATTAGCTCCAGAGGGACCGAACACAGGCCCAGCCTCGGAGTCCGGTCCCAGAGCCGCGCCGCCGGCCCCCTTACAGAGCCAGAAGCAAGAAGAGGTCCGGAAAATCGGCGGCAGAAGACATCAGTCTTCACCAAGGTAGCGCACAGCACTGCAGCTGTGCGCCATTGCTCCTCAGGCACACTTCACACTCCGGTCACTGAGGGTGCAGGGCGCTGGGGGGGGGCGCCCTGAGCAGCAATAGAAACACCTTGGCTGGCGAAAATACCTCACATATAGTCCCCAGGGCTATATGGATGTATTTTAACCCCTGCCAGAATACAGCAAAAAACGGGAGAAAAGTCCGCCGAGAAGGGGGCGGAGCCTATCTCCTCAGCACACAGGCGCCATTTTCCCTCACAGCTCCGCTTTAAGGACGTCTCCCTGACTCTCCCCTGCAGTCCTGCACTACAGAAAAGGGTAAAACAAGAGAGGGGGGCACTAATTGGGCGCAGTATTAACATAACAGCAGCTATAAGGGGAAAAACACTTATATAGGGTTATCTATATATATATATATATATATATATATATATATATATATATATATATATATATATATATATATATATATATATATATATATATATATATATATATATATAGCGCTCTGGTGTGTGCTGGCATACTCTCCCTCTGTCTCACCAAAGGGCTAGTGGGGTCCTGTCCTCTATCAGAGCATTCCCTGTGTGTGGGCTGTGTGTTGGTACGATTGTGTTGACATGTATGAGGAGGAAAATGATGTGGAGGCGGAGCAATTGCCGGTAATGGTGATGTCACCCCCTAGGGAGTCGACACCTGAGTGGATGAACTTATGGAAGGACTTACGTGATAGTGTCAGCTCTTTACAAAAGACAGTTGATGACATGAGACAGCCGGCTACTCAGCTTGTGCCTGTCCAGGCGTCTCAAAGGCCATCAGGGGCTCTAAAACGCCCGTTACCTCAGATGGCAGATACAGACGCCGACACGGATACTGACTCCAGTGTCGACGGTGAAGAGACAAATGTGACTTCCAGTAGGGCCACACGTTACATGATTGAGGCAATGAAAGATGTTTTACACATTTCTGATAGTACAAGTACCACTAAAAAGGGTATTATGTTTGGTGAGAAAAAACTACCCATAGTTTTTCCTGCATCTGATGAATTAAATGAAGTGTGTGATGAAGCGTGGGTTTCCCCCGATAAAAAACTGATAATTCCTAAAAAGTTATTGCCATCATACCCTTTCCCACCAGAGGATAGGGCACGTTGGGAAACACCCCCTAGGGTGGATAAAGCGCTCACACGCTTGTCAAAACAAGTGGCACTACCGTCTCCTGATACGGCCGCCCTTAAGGAACCTGCTGACAGAAAGCAGGAGAATATCCTAAAATGTATATACACACATACTGGTGTTATACTGCGACCAGCAATCGCCTCAGCCTGGATGTGCAGTGCTGGGGTGGCTTGGTCGGATTCCCTGACTGACAATATTGATACCCTGGATAGGGATAGTATATTACTGACTATAGAGCATTTAAAAGATGCATTTTTATATATGCGTGATGCACAGAGGGATATTTGCCGACTGGCATCAAGAGTAAGTGCGCTGTCCATTTCTGCCAGAAGGGGGTTATGGACGCGGCAGTGGTCAGGTGATGCGGATTCCAAAAGGCATATGGAAGTATTACCTTATAAAGGGGAGGAGTTATTTGGGGTAGGTCTATCAGACCTGGTGGCCACGGCGACTGCTGGGAAATCCACATTTTTACCCCAGGTAGCCTCTCAACATAAGAAGACGCCGTATTATCAGGCGCAGTCCTTTCGGCCCCATAAGGGTAAGAGGGCAAAAGGCTCCTCTTTTCTGCCCCGTGGCAGAGGAAGAGGAAAAAGGCTGCAGCAGACAGCCAGTTCCCAGGAACAGAAGCCCTCTCCCGCTTCTGCCAAGTCCTCAGCATGACGCTGGGGCTTTACAGGCGGACTCGGGTACAGTAGGGCCCGTCTCAAGAATTTCATTGCGCAGTGGGCTCACTCACAAGTGGACCCCTGGATCCTTCAAGTGGTATCTCAGGGGTACAAATTGGAATTCGAGACGTCTCCCCCTCGCCGTTTTCCTAAAGTCTGCTTTACCGACGTCTCCCTCCGACAGGGAGGCGGTATTAGAAGCCATTCACAAGCTGTATTCCCAGCGGGTGATAATCAAGGTACCCCTCCTGCAACAGGGAAAGGGGTATTATTCCACACTGTTTGTGGTACCGAAGCCGGACGGCTCGGTGAGACCTATTTTAAATCTGAAATCTTTGAACACTTGCATACAGAGGTTCAAATTCAAGATGGAGTCACTCAGAGCAGTGATCGCGAACCTGAAAGAAGGGGATTTTTATGGTGTCTCTGGACATCAAGGATGCTTACCTCCATGTCCCAATTTACCCTTCTCATCAAGGGTACCTCAGGTTTGTGGTACAGAACTGCCACTATCCGTTTCAGACGCTGCCGTTTGGATTGTCCACGGCGCCCCGGGTCTTTACCAAAGTAATGGCCGAAATGATGATACTCCTTCGAAAGAAAGGAGTTTTGATTATCCCTTACTTGGACGATCTCCTGATAAGGGCAAGATCCAGGGAACAGTTGGTAGTCGGAGTAGCACTATCTCAAGTAGTGCTGCGGCAGCACGGTTGGATTCTCAATATCCCAAAATCGCAGCTGATCCCGACGACACGTCTTCTATTCCTTGGAATGATCCTGGACACAGTCCAGAAAAAGGTGTTTCTCCCGGAAGAGAAAGCCAGGGAGTTATCCGAGCTAGTCAGAAACCTACTAAAACCAGGCCAAGTATCAGTGCATCAATGCACAAGGGTCCTGGGAAAAATGGTGGCTTCCTACGAAGCAATCCCATTCGGCAGATTCCACGCAAGAACATTCCAGTGGGACCTGCTGGACAAATGGTCCGGATCGCATCTTCAGATGCATCAGCGGATAACCCTGTCTCCAAGGACAAGGGTGTCTCTCCTGTGGTGGTTGCAGAGTGCTCATCTTCTCGAGGGCCGCAGATTCGGCATTCAGGACTGGGTCCTGGTGACCACAGATGCCAGCCTGCGAGGCTGGGGAGCAGTCACACAGGGAAGAAATTTCCAGGGCTTGTGGTCAAGCCTGGAGACATCACTTCACATAAATATTCTGGAGTTGAGGGCCATTTACAATGCTCTAAGCCAAGCAAGACCTCTGCTTCAAGGTCTGCCGATACTGATCCAGTCGGACAACATCACGGCAGTCGCCCACGTAAACAGACAGGGCGGCACAAGAAGCAGGAGGGCAATGGCAGAAGTTGCAAGGATTCTTCGCTGGGCGGAAAATCATGTGATAGCACTGTCAGCAGTGTTCATTCCGGGAGTGGACAACTGGGAAGCAGACTTCCTCAGCAGGCACGACCTCCACCCGGGAGAGTGGGGACTTCACCCAGAAGTCTTCCACATGATTGTAAACCGTTGGGAAAAACCAAAGGTGGACATGATGGCGTCCCGCCTCAACAAAAAACTGGACAGGTATTGCGCCAGGTCAAGGGACCCTCAGGCAATAGCTGTGGACGCTCTGGTAACACCGTGGGTGTACCAGTCAGTGTATGTGTTCCCTCCTCTGCCTCTCATACCCAAGGTACTGAGAATTATAAGACGGAGAGGAGTGAGAACTATACTCGTGGCTCCGCATTGGCCAAGAAGGACTTGGTACCCGGAACTTCAAGAGATGCTCACAGAGGACCCATGGCCTCTACCTCTAAGAAGGGACCTGCTCCAGCAAGGACCCTGTCTGTTCCAAGACTTACCGCGGCTGCGTTTGACGGCATGGCGGTTGAACGCCGGATCCTGAAAGAGAAAGGCATTCCGGAGGAAGTCATCCCTACCCTGATCAAAGCCAGGAAGGATGTAACCATAAAGCATTATCACCGCATTTGGCGGAAATACGTTGCTTGGTGCGAGGCCAGGAAGGCCCCTACGGAGGAATTTCAACTGGGTCGATTCCTACATTTCCTGCAAACAGGAGTGTCTATGGGCCTCAAATTGGGATCCATAAAGGTTCAGATTTCGGCCCTGTCGATTTTCTTCCAGAAAGAACTGGCTTCAGTGCCTGAAGTTCAGACGTTTGTCAAGGGGGTGCTGCATATACAGCCTCCTTTTGTGCCTCCAGTGGCACCTTGGGATCTCAATGTAGTTTTGGGGTTCCTAAAATCACATTGGTTTGAACCGCTTAAATCTGTGGATTTAAAATATCTCACGTGGAAAGTGGTCATGTTGTTGGCCTTGGCTTCGGCCAGGCGCGTGTCAGAATTGGCGGCTTTATCCTGTAAAAGCCCTTACCTGATTTTTCATACGGACAGGGCAGAATTGAGGACTCGTCCTCAATTTCTCCCTAAGGTGGTTTCAGCGTTTCACCTGAACCAGCCTATTGTGGTACCTGCGGCTACTAGGGACTTGGAGGACTCCAAGTTGCTGGACGTAGTCAGGGCCCTGAAAATATGTTTCCAGGACGGCTGGAGTCAGAAAATCTGACTCGCTGTTTATTCTGTATGCACCCAACAAGCTGGGTGCTCCTGCTTCTAAGCAGACTATTGCTCGTTGGATTTGTAGTACAATTCAGCTTGCACATTCTGTGGCAGGCCTGCCACAGCCAAAATCTGTAAAAGCCCATTCCACACGGAAGGTGGGCTCTTCTTGGGCGGCTGCCCGAGGGGTCTCGGCTCTACAACTTTGCCGAGCAGCTACTTGGTCAGGGGCAAATACGTTTGCTAAATTCTACAAATTTGATACCCTGGCTGAGGAGGACCTGGAGTTCTCTCATTCGGTGCTGCAGAGTCATCCGCACTCTCCCGCCCGTTTGGGAGCTTTGGTATAATCCCCATGGTCCTTACGGAGTTCCCAGCATCCACTAGGACGTCAGAGAAAATAAGAATTTACTTACCGATAATTCTATTTCTCGTAGTCCGTAGTGGATGCTGGGCGCCCATCCCAAGTGCGGATTGTCTGAAATACTTGTACATAGTTATTGTTGTTGTGAGCCATCTTTCCAGAGGCTCCTCTGTTATCATGCTGTTAACTGGTTTCATATCACAAGTTGTACGGTGTGGCTGGTATGAGTCTTACCCGGGATTCATGAATCCTTCCTTATTGTGTACGCTCGTCCGGGCACAGTATCCTAACTGAGGCTTGGAGGAGGGTCATAGGGGGAGGAGCCAGTGCACACCAGGTAGTCCTAAAGCTTTACTTTTGTGCCCAGTCTCCTGCGGAGCCGCTATTCCCCATGGTCCTTACGGAGTTCCCAGCATCCACTACGGACTACGAGAAATAGAATTATCGGTAAGTAAATTCTTATTTTTTCCATGATTTATTTGTGCGTAACCCTAACCTGCCCCCTAGTGCCTAACCCTTAACGCTAACCCTTTTTTTGTGTATCCTTTTTATCCTGTAGATCAGTGACGGGGAGCCTTTGGCACTACAGCTGTTGTTGAAATACACAACCCAGCATGCCCTTCCACAGTTTTACTATTTGGCCATGCTAAAACTGTAGCAGGGCATGCTGGGATGAGTAGTTCAACAGCTGGTGTGCCAAAGGTTCCGCATCACTGCTGTAGACCCTAGTCACTGTCTGACTGTTGACTTTCGATCTAATGACCCTGTCTACTCATTGCATGTTGACTTTCTGGTGTCGACCTATTCACTGTATGTAGACACTTTTGATCCTCCCTCCATATGTTGACTTCTGATAGGATATCTGTAGACGTAGAGAAAGGGGAAGAAGATTTCTGCACAGGAAAATGTTTTCTTTACAGAATATTCTGCAGATCAAAATAGCACATTATTGTTATTTTATTAAACTAATATTTTTTAAGCACTTTTGAGTGAGCATTATGTATACATCTTTTTTTTTTTTTTTTTTTTCCTACTGTACATTGCACATTGATCATGTTGTCGAGCTAAACGTCATCGTTGTCCCTGTATGTCGCCAACTTATTTTTAAATTTCGCGTTCTTCTCCAGGATTCGGTCATTAGTTCGACCGCTATTTGTCGACATGGTCACTAGGTTGGCATGGAAAAGGGTCGACGTGCATTTTTCACAATTTTTTTTTTTCTTCTTCCATTTTTCATACTTTACGATCCACGTGGACTAACGTGGACTACGATTGGGAATAGTAACCTGTGCCAAGTGCAGCGAGGCACCTTGCCCTAATCTGTAAGGGGACACGGTGCACTAATTGGGGTTCCCCGTCACTTTACGATGAAAACGACAATAAAAGAAGTAAAAAAAAACTCACGTCGACCTTTTTCCATGTCGACTTAATCTATTTCAGGTGTCGACCAATAGTGGTCGACCTAATGACTGTCGACCCTATGACCCGTACCCTCTGCTCCACAGATTAGCCCTATAGCTCCAATCCCAGAATAACCCATCTGTCTCATGATAAATCCCTTGTAAAGTCATGTTCCCTCAGCCACCAGTACCTATTCCCGGGTCATGCCGCCGGGAGGTGTAGCGGGTTGTGCCACCCATCCAACTGGGTCTTCAGCAAGTATTGGAAGCTTGCAGCTGTCTTTATTATCAAATAATGTATTCTAAAATCCTTCCATGCCCGTCTGGACATATAATATGTATTTACTAACATTGCTTCTGGATTACTAGGTAATGTTGCTGTCCTCTTTCTTTTCAGAGTTTACTGGCCGCTCTTCGTTTTGATATTTTACGTCATTAGTCCCATTCCACATTTTATCGCCACACGACTCAGTGAGGACAGCGACGCAGCCAGCAGCGCCTGCCGGGAACTGGCCTACTTCTTCACCACTGGAATTGTGGTTTCCGCCTTTGGCTTTCCCATTATTTTAGCCAGAGTTGACGTGGTGAGTATTATCCTTAATGAAGTCCACTATAAGGAGACCTGATGAACCCAAGTGCGTCTTGTAAAAGAGCGACTAATCCAGTTCACAAATGCGTGGACAGAAGTCCCGTACCCCTGACTTCTATATTGATAACCGGTATCTGTACGATTTACCTCCAATCAAAATCCTAACGGTCAAAATACCGACATTTAAAATGTCGACGGGACACAAATGTTTTTTTTTAATTGTGTATAGGTCGGCGTGGACACCGTATAAGTGTGCCGCGTCCCCTCGCTTCAGGCACGGTGCTGCACTGCGCTAGGCACCCCCTCCAGTTCCACTGGGATGGTAAAGCGTGAACAAGTCGATTTTCAATGAAAAAATCATGACTATGTTTTTATTTTTTTTTCACCTGTCAACATTTTAAAGGTCTGTATTTTAACCATGCCGACATGTTAATGTAAGGTATTTTGACCGTTGGGATTTTGATTCTAGGTAAACTGACTGTATCCCTGTTAACCTCATGTAACTGTTAGTACATGTTTGTGAATGTTAATATTATCTATTTTATTTAAGGCAACATATATTTTATTATCTAGTAGTCCTAAAGGGGGCAATGTAGTTCTTGGCGATGTGTTGCAGACTTTCTTCACGCAGCGGTGTCCGGCCACTCATACTCACCGCTGCCTTGCTGCCAGGATCTTCTGCCGACGGAGCGGCCCCGATACGCGCCGCACGCAGCGGTGTCCGGCCGGTCTCCGGCGAGCTCAGTGTCTCCATCAGCCGGGGCCCATCCCGAGCCGCACGCAGCTGCGATGGGACCCCGCTGGCAGCATCCGCGGTGCAGAGTGTAAGAAAGAATAATAAAAAGAAAATAAAAAAATCTTCAGAAGTCCCAAGAGTGAACCAGCTCCCTTGGGGACAAATTAAAGACTGGCTTGGAGGGGGGACATAGTAGGGGAGGAGCTAGTCACATGGTTATAAATTTAAAGTGCCAGCTCCCAGTTACTGCCTACTATTTCCCCATTGTATCTGCACTCCAGTGGCCCCTGTGGAATCTGAGAAAGGGATTTATCGGTAAGTACCAAAATCCTGATATCTAGTGGTCCTAAAGGGGGCAGTGTAGTTCTTGGCGATGTGTTGCAGACTTTCTTCTACCCTGTCAGAATGGCAGGCTATTTTCCGTTTGCTCCCGGTTCCAGCAGAATATCTGTATTGAAATGGGAAGTGATCCTCCTGGAACCTCAGGTGCTGCCGGCTTCATATCCTGACAGCTTTGTTGCTTGCGATTTCAGTGAGAGAGATCCGATAAATATGTGCCTCCCCCTGCGCAGCAGTTATATCAGTTCATCACTGTTGTCTGTTTAGCTGCTGAGAAGATGATGCAATTATAACACCGCGCAATTGTACTGCACGCAGGCCACCTAGGTAGTACTGGGCGTCAGCCTTATAGACCCCTAGGACCATTGCAGTGTTAAACATATGCTCATTTGCGGAGCGTATCTTCTCCCTGCGCAGGCTCCGGAGGTGGGTGTGCACAGGTACGGGTGATGCAGCGTTCAACACATTTCCATTGCATCAACATTTACCACTGAAGATTGGTAACTGGTCAGTAACAGGGGGCTCACTGAGGGCATTTGAATGAGACTGCCTGGTTCCGGGCATATGATTTGCACCAAGTATAGGGTGGTAAGCGTGCGTACTGATGAGAATGATGGGTATCCGCGCAAGCTCTGTCTCGTAAATCTGCGTTCAGTTCTAACATGGGTGACTGTGCACGTTATTTTCTGTGTGCGCAGTGCAGGAGGGTCTGTGGCCGTGTTGTGTTTAACTTTGTCAATTTTATCAATTGCAAATAGGTTAAACCAGAAACTAGTTATATATATCTATATATCTATATATCTATATATCATTTATTTATTTATTTTCTCCTGCAGGGTCCACAGGTTAGCCACAGGATAACATTGGGATATGAGGTAGCGCCAGCGGATTGGCATCAATGATCAAAGCTTTCGGCCTCCCAGAATGCAACGGGCCCGTTCTCTATATCCCGCCTCCTGGCTCAGGCAAATTAGCTTTTTGTTTGGTGCGGCAGGAGCCGGACCATGGTCAATGGGCTGCTGGTTTTTAGCAGCCATAAGCTTTTTTTTTTTAATTTTATTTTTATAGTCTTACTATTTTTTTGAGCGATCTTTCTAAAAAGCGTCTTATACGTACCTTAGAAAAGGCCACTCCAGCAACTCCCTGCCGGTCGCGACAACGCCTACCCACATGTACAGTGCTGTTTCGGCGGGCGTCTGTGTAGGATGTACTAGCAAGTCCAGCAGATGTTACCAGGCTGTGGCCGGAGCACGGGGAGAAGGTAAAGCATCGGTTCCGCTTAGTAGGGGAAACGCGAGACACAGCCGCACTGTTTCGGGATGGAGACTACCGAACAGTCGCTGACGCGGCTGCCAACTCTGGTGCACCAGTGCTAGGCTTCATGGATCATAGGCCCCAGGGGGGTAGTATGAGGCTGCGATCCCTATGGTTGATGTCAGCAGTGGGAAGTAAGACACTCCCTTCGTCGCCCCTCCCCCTGGTTCATGACCAGTTTCTTCAGAGTTTCCCGCCATGAACTGAGTTTGTGCTACCGTCTGAGACGCTGTGTATCTAAAAGGACCCAGTCGCAGCATAGGCGGCTGTATGACTGGTGCGTCTGTGTTCACTTGGACATCTGTGTTCACTGTAGGTTCACGGGACAATTGTGTACACTAATAGCGTCTGGATCCACTCAGCGTTCAATAACGTATTGATCGATCCTGGAAGCGGGTTGAAGTATCCCTGTATCCCACTCTTCTGAGCCGGGTGATACAGCACTAAGTCTCTATTTACCTTTGAGTACGAATAATTGGATAAGTGCCTGATGCATATGAGTCTGTAAACTATTGCTGCTGTTTCTTTGCTGTGCGACTGAATACGTTTAAACTCCTATATAAGGTAATGCAGTAATATGTTTCTCCTACATACTTGAATTGTATCTGTAGTTGATTATGTGCTCATATTGTTTATTATACTAATGTATAACCTGTGACTGACTGCTAGTGTGATTGCTGACTTTACTATAATTCTGTCAGTTTCTGTGTATTTTGATCCTCAATGCTGGTGCAAAGCAGGATGGGATCAGATTGTATGTCACTTTAACAAATTTTTAAAGTGATTGCAGTCACAAATTGTGTAGTTAACACTGTACAGGTGTGATTTATTTATCATGTCTAAGAGAGGCAAGGGTGAGGAGGATACACTCTCCACAGCAGCACCAACACTCATTTCATGTTTGTCTTGCAAAGCTAGGTTAACGTCTCAGGATCTGGTTCAATATGGATTATGTGCAAATTGTTTTAGCTTTCACCAAAGCCTCTTGAAGAATAATCCGAGGCAGGCACAGGTTCCAGTTGAACCCCCATGGGATATTTTTGCACAGAGATTATCCAGTATAGCGGAGCGGATAATGCCAGCTTCTATACCAGGGATAGGTTACCCTATTAACCCTTACATGCAACATTCCACCTGGGATTTATCACATCCAGTACAGGAAGTGGCAGCCTTTCAACAAAAACAGGCTGAAAGGCCAGTGATAAGTAAATCACATAGACATGAAACAACATCTTCACAGCCTACACGTGTTTCAGATGAGGACTCGTCGGAGGATGAGGACTCATCGCACTGCAGGTCTGCATACAGAGACGAGGAGGAAGGCCGCAGCTCAGTGGACATACCTGAGCTAATTAGTGCTATGAAAGCCATTCTGTTATTAGAGGAGACAGCAGAGCCTTTGTTAAAATCGAAGGCACCTTTGTTTAAATGTCCCAAAACAGTTAGGACTGAGTTTCCTGGGTCAGAACAGCTGATTGAAATTATGCAAGAGGCTTGGGTTACACCCAGTAAGAAGTTTAGAATTCCAAATAAATGGAATTCCCATAATCCTCTTTCGGCTGGGGACTGTTTAAAAAGGTGGCTCCCAAAGTAGATACGCATGTCATTCGATTGGTGCAAAACTCTACATTACCCCTGCCTTCAACATCATTAAATGATGTCACGGATAGGAAGATAGATGGTTTTCTAAAAACCAAATTCTCTTACGTCCTAGAGGATGCTGGGGACTCCGTAAGGACCATGGAGAATAGACGGGCTCCGCAGGAGACATGGGCGCTAGAAAGAACTTTAGATATGGGTGTGCACTGGCTCCTCCCTCTATGCCCCTCCTCCAGACCCCAGTTTGATACTGTGCCCAGAGGAGACTGGGTGCACTACAGGGAGCTCTCCTGAGTTTCCTGTAAGAAAATAATTTTGTTAGGTTTTTTATTTTTAGGGAGCTTGCTGGCAACAGGCTCCCTGCATCGAGGGACTGAGGAGAGAGAAGCAGACCTACTTAAATGCTAGGCTCTGCTTCTTAGGCTACTGGACACCATTAGCTCCAGAGGGTCCCGGAGCCGCGCCGCCGTCCTCCTCACAGAGCCGGAAGATAGAAGCCGGGTGAGTATAAGAAGATAGAAGACTTCAGAGGCAGCAGAATACTTCAGATCTTCACTTAGGTAACATGCAGCGGTAACACTGCGCGCCATTGCTCCCACACAGAACACACACGGCAGGCACTGATGGGTGCAGGGCGCAGGAGGGTGCCCTGGGCAGCAATTTAGACTTCTAGGACTGGCAAAAATAGATATATTGGCTCTGAGGGCGATATATGGGTATACCCCGCTAGTTTTTGAATGGATTCGAGCGGGACCGAAGCCCGCCACTGAGGGGGCGGAGCTTGATCCCTCAGCACTAACCAGCGCCATTTTCTCCACAGCACACGCTGAGAAGCTGGCTCCCCGGACTCTCCCCTGCTGCACGGTGACAGAGGGTTTTAAAGAAGGGGGGGGGGGGGGCACATAATTTGGCGCAATCGATACGTGTGTGTCGGCATGTCTGAAGCGGAAGGCTCTTCTAGGGATGAGGTAGAGCAAATGAGTGTGGTGTCTCCGTCGGCAACGCAGACACCTGACTGGTTGGATATGTGGAATGTTTTAAATGCAAATGTGAATTTTTTACACAAAAGATTGGACAAAGCAGAGTCCAGGGACTGTACAGGGAGTCAAGCCCTGCCTTTCACTATGTCGCAGGGACCTTCTGGGTCTCAAAAGCGCCCACTATCCCAAGTAGTAGACACGGATACCGACACGGATTATGACTCCAGTGTCAACTATGATGATGCGAAGTTGCAGCCAAAATTGGCTAAAAGTATTCATTATATGATTATTGCAATAAAAGATGTGTTGCATATCACAGATGACCCCTCTGTACCTGACACGAGGGTCTACATGTTTAAAGAAAAGAAGCCCGAGGTTACTTTTCCCACTTCACATGAGCTAAATGAGTTGTTTGAAAGAGCTTGGGACAAGAAACTGCAGATTCCCAAAAGGATTCTTATGGCGTA
Organism: Pseudophryne corroboree; assembly: GCF_028390025.1. Lineage (NCBI taxonomy): Eukaryota > Metazoa > Chordata > Amphibia > Anura > Myobatrachidae > Pseudophryne > Pseudophryne corroboree. Next base: position 35,902,347 of record NC_086452.1, on the reverse strand, counting down.
TCCTTTCCCGGCTAAGGACAGGATACGGTGGGAATCCTCCCCAAAGGTGGACAAAGCGTTGACACGCTTATCCAAAAAGGTAGCGCTGCCATCTCAAGATACCGCAGCCCTCAAGGATCCTGCGGATTGCAGACAGGAGACTACCTTGAAGTCAATTTACACACATACTGGTACATTACTCAGACCGGCGATAGCGTCGGCTTGGGTTTGTAGCGCTGTAGCAGCGTGGACAGCTATCTTATCTGCTGGTATTGATACGCTGGATAAGGAAACCATTCTATTGACCTTGGGTCATATTAAGGATGCTGTCCTATATATGAGAGATGCTCAGAGAGACGTTGGCCTACTGGGTTCCAGAGCCAACGCTATGGCGATTTCTGCTAGGCGAGCCCTATGGACCCGACAATGGACGGGTGATGCCGACTCAAAGAGGCATATGGAGGTTTTGCCTTACAAGGGTGAGGACTTATTTGGGGAAGCTACTGCAGGTAAATCAACTTTTTTGCCTTATGTTTCCTCACAGCTTAAGAAAACGCCACATCATCAGATGCAGTCCTTTCGGTCGCATAAATCCAAGAGAGTACGGGGATCTTCCTTTCTTGCCAGAGGTAAGGGCAAGGGGAAAAAGCTGCCAACTACAGCTAGTTCCCAGGAGCAGAAGTCCTCTCCGGCTTCTACAAAATCCACCACGTGACGCTGGGGCTCCGCTGGGGGAGTCCGCTTCAGTGGGGGCACGTCTTCGACTTTTCAGCCACGTCTAGGTTCAATCACAGGTGGATCCCTGGGCAATAGACATTGTTTCCCAGGGTTACAAGCTGGAATTCGAAGAGGTGTCTCCTCGTCTGTTTTTCAAATCGGCCCTACCGGCTTCTTCCCCAGAGAGGGAGGTAGTTTTAGCAGCAATTCAATTCAAATTGTGTCTTCAACAAGTGGTGGTCAAGGTTCCCCTCCTTCAGCAGGGGATGGGGTATTACTCAACCCTGTTTGTGGTCCCGAAACCGGACGGTTCGGTTAGACCCATTCTGAATTTAAAATCCTTAAACCTATACTTAAAAAGGTTCAAGATGGAATCGCTCAGAGCGGTCAAAGCCAGCCTGGAATGGGGGGATTATATGGTCTCCCTGGACATAAAGGATGCATACCTTCATGTCCCCATATATCCGCCTCATCAGGCGTTCCTGAGATTTGCTGTACAGGACTGTCATTACCAATTTCAGACGTTGCCGTTTGGGCTTTCCACGGCCCCGAGGATTTTCACCAAGATAATGGCGGAAATGATGGTGCTCCTGCGCAAGCAGGGAGTCACAATTATCCCGTACTTGGACGATCTCCTAATAAAAGCGAGATCAAGAGAGCAGTTGCTGAACAGCGTATCACTCTCCCTGAGGGTGTTGCAGCAGCACGGCTGGATTCTCAATCTCCCGAAGTCAGTTGGTTCCAACGACCCGGTTGCCTTTCTTAGGCATGATTCTGGATACAGACCAGAAAAGGGTTTTTCTCCCGATGGAAAAGGCCCAAGAACTCCTGAACTTGGTCAGGGATCTTTGAAGCCAAAAAGGGTGTCGGTGCATCACTGTACTCGAGTTCTGGGAAAGATGGTGGCGTCTTACGAGGCCATTCCATTCAGCAGGTTCCATGCAAGGACTTTTCAGTGGGACCTTCTGGACAAGTGGTCCGTGTCTCATCTACAGATTCATCAGATGATCAGCCTGTCCCCCTGGGCCAGGGTATCTCTCCTGTGGTGGCTGCAGAGTGCTCACCTTCTAGAGGGTCGCCGGTTCGGCATTTAGGACTGGGTTCTGGTAACCACGGACGTGAGCCTCCGAGGATGGGGAGCAGTCACACAGGGAAGAAACTTCCAAGGTCTATGGTCAAGCCAGGAGGCTTGTCTACACATCAACGTACTGGAATTAAGGGCCATATACAACGGCCTTCGTCAAGCGGAGAATTTGCTTCGCGATCTACCGGTTCTGATTCAGTCAGACAACATCACCGCAGTAGCTCATGTAAACCGTCAAGGCGGAACAAAGAGCAGAGTGGCAATGGCGGAAGCCACCAGGATTTTTCGTTGGGCGGAAAATCATGTAAGCGCTCTGACAGCGTTCTTCATTCCGGGAGTGGACAACTGGGAAGCGGACTTCCTCAGCAGACACGATCTACATCCAGGAGAGTGGGGACTTCATCAGGAAGTCTTTGCAGAGATTACAAGTCAGTGGGTACTGCCTCAAATAGACATGATGGCGTCACACCTCAACAAGAAACTTCCGAGGTATTGCGCCAGGTCAAGGGACCCTCAGGCGGTAGCAGTGGACGCCCTGGTGACACCGTGGGTGTTCCAGTCGGTCTATGTGTTCCCTCCTCTTCCTCTCATCTCAAAAATATAGAGGCTCATAAGACGAAAAGGAGTACAGGCAATTCTCATTGTTCCAGATTGGCCTCGAAGGGCCTGGTATCCGGATCTGCAGGAAATGCTCACAGAAGATCCGTGGCCTCTTCCTCTCAGAGAGGACCTGTTGCAACATGGGCCCTGTCTGTTCCAGGACTTACCGCGGCTGCGTTTGACGGCATGTCGGTTGAACACCGGATCCTAGCGGAAAAGGGCATTCCGGATGAGGTCATTCCTACTCTGATAAAGGCTAGGAAGGAAGTGACAGCAAAACATTATCACCGTATATGGAGGAAGTATGTGTCTTGGTGTGAGTCCAGGAACGCTCCTCCGGAAGAATTCCATCTGGGCCGTTTCCTTCACTTCCTACAGACTGCAGTGAATTTGGGCCTAAAATTAGGCTCCATTAAGGTTCAGATTTCGACCTTATCCATTTTCTTTCAGAAGGAATTGGCTTCTCTCCCAGAAGTCCAGACTTTTGTGAAGGGAGTGCTGCATATCCAGCCTCCTTTTGTGCCTCCTGTGGCACCATGGGACCTTAACGTGGTGTTACGGTTCCTTAAGTCTCACTGGTTTGAGCCTCTTCAAATGGTGGACTTAAAGTATCTCACTTGGAAAGTGGTCATGTTGTTGGCCTTGGCATCGGCAAGGTGAGTGTCTGAGTTGGCGGCTTTATCTCACAAAAGCCCCTATCTGATTTTCCATGTGGATAGAGCGGAGTTGCGGACTCGTCCTCACTTTTTGCCTAAGGTGGTTTACTCTCTTCATATGAACCAACCTATTGTGGTGCTGGTGGCTACGGGGGACTTGGAGGATTCCGAGTCCCTTGATGTGGTCAGGGCATTGAAAATTTATGTAGCCAGAACGGCTCGGGTTAGGAAAACAGAGGCTCTGTTTGTCCTGTATGCAGCCAACAAGGTTGGCGCTCCTGCTTCTAAGCAGACTATTGCTCGCTGGATCTGTAACACGATTCAGCAGGCTCATTCTACGGCTGGATTGCAGTTACCAAATTCGGTAAAGGCCCATTCCACTAGGAAGGTGGGCTCTTCTTAGGCGGCTGCCCGAGGCGTCTCGGCATTACAGCTTTGCCGAGCGGCGACTTGGTCGGGTTCAAACACCTTTGAAAAATTCTACAAGTTTGATACCCTGGCTGATGAGGACCTCATGTTTGCTCAATCGGTGCTGCAGAGTCATCCGCACTCTCCCGCCCGTTTTGGAGCTTTGGCATAATCCCCATGGTCCTTACGGAGTCCCCAGCATCCTCTAGGACGTCAGAGAAAATAAGATTTTAAACCTACCGGTAAATCTTTTTCTCTGACGTCCTAGTGGATGCTGGGTACTCCGTAAGGACCATGGGGAATAGACGGGCTCCGCAGGAGACTGGGCACTCTAAAGAAAAGATTAGGTACTATATCTGGTGTGCACTGGCTCCTCCCTCTATGCCCCTCCTCCAGACCTCAGTTAGAATCTGTGCCCGGCCAGAGCTGGATGCACTCTAGGGGCTCTCCTGAGCTTCCTAGAAAGAAAAGTATTTGTTAGGTTGCTTGCAGCTAGCTTGTGCTTCTAGGCTACTGGACACCATTAGCTCCAGAGGGATCGAACACAGGGCCCGACCTCGATCGTCCGTTCCCGGAGCCGCGCCGCCGTCCCCCTTGCAGAGCCAGAAGACTGAAGAAACCGGAGGAAATCGGCGGCAGAAGACTTCGGTCTTCATTAAGGTAGCGCACAGCACTGCAGCTGTGCGCCATTGCTCCCTATGCACACCACACACTCCGGTCACTGATGGGTGCAGGGTGCTGGGGGGGGGGGGGGGGGCGCCCTGGGCAGCAATTTGAGTACCTTACATGGCTAATTGACACATAATACAGCTTTTAATCCCCCGCCATTATACAGATAAAAAAGCGGGAGAAGTCCGCCGAGAAGGGGCGGGGCTATCTTCCTCTGCACACCGGCGCCATTTTCTCTTCACAGCTCTGCTGGAAGACGGCTCCCCAGGCTCTCCCCTGCAGTTTCCAGACATCAAGGGTAAAAAAGAGAGGGGGGGCACTAAATTTAGGCGCAAAACTATATATAAAGCAGCTATAGGGAAAATCGCTTTTGTTAGTGTAAATCCCTGATTATATAGCGCTGTGGTGTGTGCTGGCATACTCTCTCTCTGTCTCCCCAAAGGACTTTGTGGGGTCCTGTCCTCAGTCAGAGCATTCCCTGTGTGTGTGCGCGGTGTGTCGGTACGGCTGTGTCGACATGTTTGTTGAGGACGCTTACGTGGAGGCGGAGCAGGTGCCGATAAGTGTGATGTCGCCCCCTGCGGGGCCGACACCTGAGTGGATGGATATGTGGAAGGTATTAACCGACAGTGTCAACTCCTTACATAAAAGGTTCGGTGACGCAGCTTTGGGACAGCCGGCATCTCAGCCCGCGCCTGCCCAGGCATCTCAGAGGCCGTCAGGGGCTCAAAAACGCCCGCTACCTCAGATGGCAGACACAGATGTCGACACGGAGTCTGACTCCAGTGTCGACGAGGATGAGACAAATATACAATCCACTAGGGCCATCCGATGCATGATTACGGCAATGAAAAATGTGTTGCACATTTCTGACATTAACCCAGTTACCACAAAAAACGGTATTATGTTTGGGGAGAAAAAGCAGCCAGTGACTTTTCCCCCATCTGATGAGTTAAATGAATTGTGTGAAGAAGCGTGGGGTTCCCCAGATAAGAAACTAGTAATTTCTAAGCGGTTACTAATGGCGTACCCTTTCCCGCCAACAGATAGGTTACGCTGGGAGACATCCCCTAAGGTGGACAAGGCGCTCGCACGCTTATCAAAAAAGGTGGCACTGCCTTCTCAGGGTACGGCCGCCTTAAAGGAGCCTGCAGATAGAAAGCAGGAGGCTATCCTGAAGTCTGTGTATACACACTCGGGTACTATACTGAGACCTGCTATTGCTTAAGCATGGATGTGTAGTGCTGCAGCAGCGTGGTCTGATTCCCTGTCTGATAACATTGATTCCCTTGACAGGGACGCTATATTGCTAACCATAGAGCATATTAAAGACGTAGTCTTATATATGAGAGATGCACAGAGGGACATTTGCCTGCTGGCATCTAGAATTAATGCAATGTCCATTTCTGCCAGGAGAGTATTATGGACTCGGCAGTGGACAGGTGATGCTGATTCTAAAAGGCACATGGAAATTTTGCCTTATAAGGGTGAGGAATTGTTTGGGGACGGTCTTTCGGACCTCGTATCCACAGCAACAGCTGGGAAGTCAACTTTTTTACCTCAGGTTCCCTCACAACCTAAGAAAGCACCGTATTATCAAGTACAGTCCTTTCGGCCTCAGAAAGGCAAGCGGGTTAGAGGCGCGTCCTTTCTGCCCAGAGGCAGGGGTAGAGGGAAAAAGCTGCATCATACAGCCAGTTCCCAAGAACAAAAATCCTCCCCTGCTTCCACTAAGTCCACCGCATGGCGCTGGGGCTCCACATGTGGAGCCAGGTGCGGTGGGGGCCCGTCTCTGGAACTTCAGCGACCAGTGGGTTCGCTCACAGGTGGATCTCTGGGTTCTACAAGTGGTATCTCAGGGATACAAGCTGGAGTTCGAGACGTCTCCCCCTCGCCGTTACCTCAAATCAGCCTTGCCAGCTACTCCCCAGGACAGGGAGGTAGTACTGGCGGCAATTCACAAGCTGTACCTCCAGCAGGTGATAATCAAAGTCCCCCTCCTTCAACAGGGACGGGGTTACTATTCCACAATGTTTGTGGTACCGAAACCAGACTGTTCGGTGAGACCCATTCTAAATTTGAAATCCTTGAACACTTATATAAGGAAGTTCAAGTTCAAAATGGAATCGCTCAGGGCGGTTATTGCAAGCCTGGAAGAGGGGGGATTACATGGTATCACTGGACATCAAGGATGCTTACCTACATGTACCCATTTACCCACCTCACCAGGTGTACCTCCGTTTTGTGGTACAGGACTGCCATTACCAATTCCAGACGTTGCCGTTTGGTCTGTCCACGGCACCGAGGGTATTTACCAAAGTAATGGCCGAAATGATTATACTCCTTCGGAAGAAGGGAGTTAAAATTATCCCGTACTTGGACGATCTCCTTATAAAGGCGAGGTCCAGGGAGCAGTTGTTGGTCGGAGTAGCACTATCTCAGGAAGTGCTACAACAGCACGGCTGGATTCTGAATATCCCAAAGTCGCAGCTGGTTCCTACGACGCGTCTGCTGTTCCTGGGTATGATTCTGGACACAGAACAGAAGAAGGTGTTTCTCCCGGAGGAGAAGGCCAAGGAGCTGTCATCTCTGGTCAGAGACCTCCTAAAACCACAACAGTTGTCGGTGCATCACTGCACGCGAGTCCTGGGAAAGATGGTAGCTTCTTACGAGGCAATTCCATTCGGCAGGTTCCATGCAAGGATATTTCAGTGGGATCTGTTAGACAAGTGGTCCGGATCGCATCTTCAGATGCATCGGCTGATCACCCTGTCCCCGAGGGCCAGGGTGTCTCTGCTGTGGTGGCTGCAGTGTGCTCATCTTCTCGAAGGCCGCAGATTCGGCATACAGGACTGGGTCCTGGTGACCACGGATGCAAGCCTCCGAGGTTGGGGGGCAGTCACTCAGGGAAGAAACTTCCAGGGACTATGGTCGAGTCAGGAGGCTTCCCTACACATAAATATTCTGGAACTAAGGGCCATTTACAATGCCCTAAGTCAGGCAAAACCCCTGCTTCAAAACCAGGCGGTGCTGATTCAGTCAGACAACATCACGGCGGTCGCCCATGTAAACCGACAGGGCGGCACAAGAAGCAGGATGGCAATGGCAGAAGCCACAAGGATTCTCCGATGGGCGGAGAATCACGTGATAGCACTGTCAGCAGTGTTCATTCCGGGAGTGGACAACTGGGAAGCAGACTTCCTCAGCAGGCACGACCTCCACCCGGGAGAGTGGGGACTTCATCCAGAAGTCTTCCAGCTGATTGTAAATCGTTGGGAAAGGCCACAGGTGGACATGATGGCGTCCCGCCTCAACAAAAAGCTAAAATGATATTGCGTCAGGTCAAGGGACCCTCAGGCGATAGCTGGGGACGCTCTAGTGACACCGTGGGTGTACCAGTCGGTTTATGTGTTCCCTCCTCTTCCTCTCATACCAAAGGTACTGAGGATAATAAGAAAGAGAGGAGTAAGAACTATACTCATCGTTCCGGATTGGCCAAGAAGGACTTGGTACCCGGAACTACAAGAAATGATCTCAGAGGACCCTTGGCCTCTGCCTCTCAGACAGGACCTGTTACAGCAGGGGCCCTGTCTGTTCCAAGACTTACCGCGGCTGCGTTTGACGGCATGGCGGTTGAACGCTGGATCCTGATGGAAAAGGGCATTCCGGTTGAAGTCATTCCTACGCTGATAAATGCTAGGAAGGAGGTGACGGCAAAACATTATCACCGCATATGGCGAAAATATGTTGCTTGGTGTGAGGCTATGAAGGCCCCAACAGAAGAATTTCAGCTGGGTCGATTTCTGCACTTCCTACAGTCAGGAGTGACTATGGGCCTAAAATTGGGATCCACAAAAGTCCAGATTTCGGCCCTGTCTATTTTCTTTCAAAAAGAACTGGCTTCACTGCCTGAAGTTCAGACGTTTGTCAAGGGAGTGCTGCATATTCAGCCCCCTTTTGTGCCTCCAGTGGCACCTTGAGATCTCAACGTTGTGTTGGATTTCCTAAAATCACATTGGTTTGAGCCACTTCAGACCGTGGAGCTAAAATATCTCACGTGGAAAGTGGTCATGCTATTGGCCTTAGCTTCGGCTAGGCGTGTGTCAGAATTTGCGGCTTTGTCATGTAAAAGCCCCTATCTTGATCTTCCATATGGACAGGGCAGAATTGAGGAATCGTCCCCAATTTCTCCCTAAGGTGGTATCAGCGTTTCATTTGAACCAACCTATTGTGGTGCCTGCGGCTACTCGGGACTTGGAGGATTCCAAGTTGCTGGACGTAGTCCGGGCCCTGAAAATATGTTTCCGGGACGGCTAGGGTCAGAAAAACTGACTCGCTGTTTATCCTGCATGCACCCAACAAGCTGGGTGCTCCTGCTTCTAAGCAGACTATTGCTCGCTGGATCTGTAGCACGATTCAGCAGGCTCATTCTGCGGCTGGACTGCCGCATCCTAAATCAGTAAAAGCCCATTCCACGAGGAAGGTGGGCTCTTGGGCGGCTGCCCGAGGGGTCTCGGCTTTACAACTTTGCCGAGCTGCTACCTGGTCGGGATCAAACACGTTTGCAAAATTCTACAAGTTTGATACCCTGGCTGAGGAGGACCTTGAGTTTGCTCATTCGGTGCTGCAGAGTCATCCGCACTCTCCCGCCCGTTTGGGAGCTTTAGTATAATCCCCATGGTCCTTACGGAGTACCCAGCATCCACTAGGACGTCAGAGAAAATAAGAATTTACTCACCGGTAATTCTATTTCTCGTAGTCCGTAGTGGATGCTGGGAGCCCGTCCCAAGTGCGGACTTCTGCAATACTTGTATATAGTTATTGCTTAACTATAGGGTTATTGTTCTGAGCCATCTGTTGAATGATGCTCAGCTGTTATTCATACTGTTAACTGGGTATAGTTATCACAAGTTGTACGGTGTGATTGGTGTGGCTGGTATGAGTCTCACCCTGGATTCCAAATCCTTTCCTAGTAATGTCAGCTCTTCCGGGCACAGTTTCCCTAACTGAGGTCTGGAGGAGGGGCATAGAGGGAGGAGCCAGTGCACACCAGATATAGTACCTAATCTTTTCTTTAGAGTGCCCAGTCTCCTGCGGAGCCCGTCTATTCCCCATGGTCCTTACGGAGTCCCCAGCATCCTCTACGGACTAGGAGAAAAAGATTTACCGGTAGTTTTAAAATCTTATTTTCGCCTTGTCTGGGGCAATCATAAGACCAGCCATGGCTTCAGCCTGGATGGCAAAAGCAGTGGCGGCCTGGGCTGATGCATTGGAGGATGATCTTTCATTGGCATCTAGAGAGCAAAAATCCCATATTGCACATATCAAACAGGTGGCTATTTTTATGGAAGAAGCATCCTTGGATATGGGTACAGTTGCCACCCAGCTTCAGCAGTAGCCGCTCGCACAGCGGTTTGGCTACGTACATGGAAAGCTGACCCAGAATCCAAGAAGATTCTGGAGTCTTTGCCTTTTACTGGAGATATTCTTTTTGGTGAAGAATTAAACCGTATTATGCAGTCAGAAGCAGACTCCAAGAAAGTGAAGTTTCCTTCCACACACAAATCCAAGCTTAGATTTCCAGCTTTTCGGCCCTTTCAGATTCAAGGAAAAGCAAAAGAAAAGGGTTATGGCAAGCAGTCTCAATCTGACAAGTCTGGTAAGACTAAAAAGCATTGGGCTACCAGAGGACCAGATTCCAAGTCATAGAAAATAATCCAGGTACCCAGGGTGATGAGAAAGGCAATACAAGGAAGGGGCACCGTGATACTAATAGCTTCAGCTTGGCCCAAAAGACATTGGTATGCAGATCTGCAGAGGCTGTCGGTGGATGCTCCATTCCTACTCCCTCAATGTCCAGATCTACTGTCTCAGGGTCCTTGCTATCATAAGCACCTCGATCGACTGTCTTTGACGGTGTGGCTCTTGAGACTTCCATCCTGAAAGCAAGAGGTATTTCAACAGGTAATAAGTTTCCTTGCTCTGAGCATTGTTTTTATCACCGAATATGGCAAGCTTATATTCAGTGGTGCAGTGACCGGACATTTGACCCTAGGTCTTTTAGAGTTTCCAGAGTTCTAGCACTCCTTCAGGCAGGAATGGACAAAGGTTTACAGGTGGCTTCCTTGAGAGTGCAAGTGTCAGCATTGACTGTATGGTTCTAAAAGAAAATTGCTAATCAACAGGATGTGCGCACTTTTTTCCAGGGAATGCTGCACATTCAACCTCCTTTTGTTCCTCCTACAGTGCCTTGGGATTTAAGTTTAGTCATAAAGGCCCTTCAAGTTGCCCCATTTGAACCACTAAAGCGAGTGGATCTTAAATGGTTGACAGCTAAAGTTTTCTTTCTACTGGCCATGGCTTCAGCTAGAAGAGCTTTGGATTTAGGGGCATTGTTATGTCACCCTCCTTTTCTGATTTTTCATCCAGATAGAGCGGTTCTCAGAACCAGATCTGGGTATCTTCCTAAGGTGGTGGTTAAATTCCACCTTAATGAAGAAATTGTAGTCCCGGATTTTCAAGGGCTGGACCTTTCTGCGGGAGATGCATCGCTGGACGTAGTCCAGGCCTTAACGATCTACGTGGATCGTACCAGTGCCATCAGAAAGACAGACACGCTTTGTTCTCTACGGATTTCACGAGAGGATGGCCTGCTGACAAGCAGACACTGGTGAAGTGGCTTCAAATGACTATTTCTCTGACGTCCTAGTGGATGCTGGGAACTCCGTAAGGACCATGGGGAATAGACGGGCTCCGCAGGAGACTGGGCACTCTAAAAGAAAGATTAGGTACCATCTGGTGTGCACTGGCTCCTCCCTCTATGCCCCTCCTCCAGACCTCAGTTAGAATCTGTGCCCGGCCAGAGCTGGGTGCTCCTAGTGGGCTCTCCTGAGCTTGCTAGAAAGAAAGTATTTGTTAGGTTTTTTATTTTCAGTGAGATCTGCTGGCAACAGACTCACTGCTACGTGGGACTGAGGGGAGAGAAGCAAACCTACCTGCGTGCAGCTAGCTTGTGCTTCTTAGGCTACTGGACACCATTAGCTCCAGAGGGTTCGAACACAGGGCCTGACCTCGATCGTCCGTTCCCGGAGCCGCGCCGCCGTCCCCCTTGCAGAGCCAGAAGACAGAAGAAGGAGATGAAATCGGCGGCAGAAGACTCCGGTCTTCATTAAGGTAGCGCACAGCACTGCAGCTGTGCGCCATTGCTCCCACTGCACACCACACACTCCGGTCACTGTAGGGTGCAGGGCGCTGGGGGGGGGGGGGGCCCCTGGGCAGCAATAAGAATACCTTTTGGCACTAAATACACATAATACAGTCTGGAAAACTGTATATGTGTAAAAAAAAAACGCCATTAAGCTATACAAAACGCGGGAGAAGCCCGCTGCTGAGGGGGCGGGGCCTTCTTCCTCAGCACACCAGCGCCATTTTCTCTTCACAGCTCCGCTGGAAGGACGCTCCCCAGGCTCTCCCCGGCAGTATCCTGTACAAGAAGGGTAAAAAAGAGAGGGGGGGGGGGGAGACATAAATTTAGGCGCAAATAGGATAATAAGCAGCTATTGGGAAAAATCACTCATTATAGTGTAAATCCCTGTGTTATATAGCGCTGTGGTGTGTGCTGGCATACTGTCTCTGTCTCCCCAAAGGACTTTGTGGGGTCCTGTCTTCAGTCAGAGCATTACCTGTGTGTGTGCGGTGTGTCTGTACGGCTGTGTCGACATGTTTGATAAGGAGGGTTACGTGGAGGCGGAGCAGGGGCAGATAAGTGTGGTGTTGCCCCCGACGGGGCCGACGCCGGATTGGATGGATATGTGGAAGGTCTTAACAGACAGTGTCAACTCCTTACATAAAAGGTTCGATGGCGCAGCAGCCTTGGGACAGCCGGGATCTCAGCCCGCGCCTGCCCAGGCGTCTCAGAGGCCATCAGGGGCTCATAAACGCCTGCTAGCTCAGATGGTAGACACAGATGTCGACACGGAGTCTGACTCCAGTGTAGATGAGGATGAGACAAATGTACAGTCTACAAAAGCCATCCGATGCATGATTACTGCAATGAAAAATGTATTGCACATTTCTGATGTTAACCCGGTTACTACCAAGAAGGGTATTATGTTTGGGGAGAAAAAGCAGCCAGTGACTTTTCCCCCATCTGATGAATTAAATGAATTGTGTGAAGAAGCGTGGAGTTCCCCCGATAAGAAACTAGTGATTTCTAAGAGGTTGCTGATGGCGTACCCTTTCCCGCCAACGGACAGGTTACGTTGGGAAACATCCCCTAGGGTGGACAAGGCGCTCACACGCTTATCAAAAAAGGTGGCACTGCCGTCTCAGGATACGGCCACCCTAAAGGAGCCTGCGGATAGAAAGCAGGAAGCTATCCTGAAGTCAGTGTATACACACTCTGGTACTCTACTGAGACCTGCTATTGCTTCAGCATGGATGTGTAGTGCTGCAGCAGCATGGTCTGATACCCTGTCAGACAAAATTGATTCCCTCGACAGGGATACTATTTTGCCAACCATAGAACATATAAAAGATGTCGTCTTATATATGCGGGATGCACAGAGGGACATTTGCCTGCTGGCATCTAGAATTAATGCAATGTCCATTTCTGCCAGGAGAGTATTATGGACTCGGCAGTGGACAGGTGATGCTGATTCTAAAAAATACATGGAGGTTTTGCCTTATAAGGGTGAGGAACTATTTGGGGACGGTCTCTCGGACCTCGTGTCCACAGCAACAGCTGGGAAGTCAACTTTTTTACCTCAGGTTCCCTCACAGCCTAAGAAAGCACCGTATTATCATGTACAGTCCTTTCGGCCTCAGAAAGGCAAGCGGATCAGAGGCGCATCCTTTCTGCCCAGAGGCAGGGGTAGAGGAAAGAAGCTGCACCAGGCAGCCAGTTCCCAGGAACAAAAATCCTCCCCCGCTTCCACTAAGTCCACCGCATGACGCTGGGGCTCCACAGGCGGAGCCGGGTGCGGTGGGGGCGCGTCTCTGAAACTTCAGCAACCAGTGGGTTCGCTCACAAGTGGATCTCTGGGCTGTACAAATTGTATCTCAGGGATACAAGCTGGAGTTCGAGGCGACTCCCCCTCGCCGTTACCTCAAATCAGCCTTGCCAGCTGCTCCCAGGGAAAGGGAGGTAGTACTGGCGGCAATTCACAAGCTGTACCTCCAGCAGGTGATAATCAAGGTTCCCCTCCTTCAACAGGGACGGGGTTACTATTCCACAATGTTTGTGGTACCGAAACCAGACGGTTCGGTGAGACCCATTCTGAATTTAAAATCCTTGAACACTTATATAAGGAAGTTCAAGTTCAAAATGGAATCGCTCAGGGCGGTTATTGCAAGCCTGGAAGAGGGGGATTTTATGGTGTCGCTGGACATCAAGGATGCTTACTTGCACGTCCCCATTTACCCACCTCACCAGGAGTACCTCAGGTTTGTGGTACAGGATTGTCATTACCAATTCCAGACGTTGCCGTTTGGTCTGTCCACGGCACCGAGAGTATTTACCAAGGTAATGGCCGAAATGATACTCCTTCGGAAGAAGGGAGTTATAATTATCCCGTACTTGGACGATCTCCTTATAAAGGCGAGGTCCAGAGAGCAGTTGTTGGTCAGCGTAGCACTCTCTCGGGAAGTGTTGCAACAGCACGGCTGGATTCTGAATATCCCAAAGTCGCAGCGGATTCCTGCGACGCGTCTGCTTTTCCTGGGCATGATTCTGGACACAGAACTGAAGAAGGTGTTTCTCCCGGTGGAGAAGGCCCAGGAATTGTTATCTCTGGTCAGGGACCTCCTGAAACCAAAACAGGTGTCGGTGCATCACTGCATGCGAGTCCTGGGAAAGATGGTGGATTCTTACGAAGCAATTCCCTTCGGCAGGTTCCATGCATGGATCTTTCAGTGGGATCTGTTGGACAAATGGTCCGGATCGCATCTTCAGATGCATCGGTTGATCACCCTGTCCCCAAGGGCCAGGGTGTCTCTGCTGTGGTGGCTGCAGAGTGCTCATCTTCTCGAGGGGCACAGGTTCGGCATACAGGACTGGATCCTGGTGACCACGGATGCAAGCCTCCGAGGATGGGGGGCAGTCACTCAGGGAAGAAACTTCCAGGGACAGTGGTCAAGTCTGGAGACTTCTCTACACATAAATATATTGGAACTAAGGGCCATCTACAACGCCCTGAGTCAAGCAGAGCCCCTGCTTCACAACGAATCTGTACTGATTCAGTCAGACAACATCACGGCGGTCGCCCATGTAAACCGCCAGGGCGGCACAAGAAGCAGGATGGCAATGGCAGAAGCCACAAGGATTCTTCGATGGGCGGAGAATCACGTGCTAGCACTGTCAGCAGTGTTCATTCCGGGAGTGGACAACTGGGAAGCAGACTTCCTCAGCAGGCACGACCTCCACCCGGGAGAGTGGGGACTTCATCAAGAGGTCTTCACACAGATTGTAAATCGCTGGGAATTGCCACAGGTGGACATGATGGCGTCCCGCCTCAACGAAAAGCTAAAAAAATATTGCGCCAGGTCACGGGACCCTCAGGCGATAGCTGTGGACGCACTAGTGACACCGTAGGTGTACCAGTCGGTTTATGTGTTTCCTCCTCTTCCTCTCATACCCAAGGTACTGAGGATAGTAAGAAAGAGAGGAGTAAGAACTATACTCATCGTTCTGGATTGGCCAAGAAGAACTTGGTACCCAGAACTACAAGAAATGATCTCAGAGGACCCATGGCCTCTGCCTCTCAGACAGGACCTGTTACAGCAGTGGCCCTGTCTGTTCCAAGACTTAGGCTGCGTTTGACGGCATGGCGGATGAACGCCGGATCCTAGCGGAAAAGGGCATTCCGTATGAAGTTATTCCTACGCTGATAAAGGCTAGGAAAGACGTGACAGCAAAACATTATCACCGTATATGGCGAAAATATGTTGCTTGGTGTGAGGCCAGGAAGGCCCCTACAGAGGAATTCCAGCTGGGTCGATTCCTGCACTTCCTACAGTCAGGAGTGACTATGGGCCTAAAATTGGGGTCCATAAAGGTCCAGATTTCGGCCCTATCTATTTTCTTTCAAAAAGAACTGGCTTCACTGCCTAAAGTTCAGACGTTTGTTAAGGGAGTGCTGCATATTCAGCCCCCTTTTGTGCCTCCAGTGGCACCTTGGGATCTTAACGTTGTGTTGGATTTCCTGAAATCCCACTGGTTTGAGCCACTTAAGACCGTGGAGCTAAAATATCTCACGTGGAAAGTGGTCATGCTATTGGCCTTAGCTTCGGCTAGGCGTGTGTCAGAATTGGCGGCTTTGTCATGTAAAAGCCCTTATCTGATCTTCCATATGGACAGGGCAGAATTGAGGACTCGTCCCCAATTTCTCCCTAAGGTGGTATCAGCGTTTCATTTGAACCAACCTATTGTGGTGCCTGCGGCTACTCGGGACTTGGAGGACTCCAAGTTACTGGATGTAGTCAGGGCTTTGAAAATCTATGTAGCCAGGACGGCTGGAGTCCGGAAAACTGACTCGCTGTTTATCCTGCATGCACCAAACAAGCTGGGTGCTCCTGCTTCAAAGCAAACTATTGCGCGCTGGATCTGTAACATGATTCAGCAAGCTCATTCTGCGGCAGGGTTACCGCATCCTAAATCGGTAAAAGCCCATTCCACAAGGAAGGTGGACTCTTCTTGGGCGGCTGCCCGAGGGGTCTCGGCTTTGCAGCTTTGCCGAGCTGCTACTTGGTCGGGTTCAAACACATTTGCTAAGTTCTACAAGTTTGATACCCTGGCTGAGGAGGACCTTGCCTTTGATCATTCGGTGCTGCAGAGTCATCTCTCCCGCCCGTTTGGGAGCTTTGGTATAATCCCCATGGTCCTTACGGAGTTCCCAGCATCCACTAGGACGTCAGAGAAAATAAGAATTTACTCACCGGTAATTCTATTTCTCGTAGTCCGTAGTGGATGCTGGGCACCTGTCCCAAGTGCGGACTCTCTGCAATACATGTATATAGTTATTGCTTAACTAAAGGGTTATTGTTATGAGCCATCTGTTACTGAGGCTCAGTTGTTCATACTGTTAACTGGGTAAGTTTATCACGAGTTATACGGTGTGGCTGGTATGAGTCTTACCCTGGATTCCAAATCCTTTCCTTGTTGTCAGCTCTTCCGGGCACAGTTTCCTTAACTGAGGTCTGGAGGAGGGGCATAGAGGGAGGAGCCAGTGCACACCAGATAGTACCTAATCTTTCTTTTAGAGTGCCCAGTCTCCTGCGGAGCCCGTCTATTCCCCATGGTCCTTACGGAGTTCCCAGCATCCACTACGGACTACGAGAAATAGAATTACCGGTGAGTAAATTCTTATTTTCAGAAGCATATTCTCAAGCTGTTCTCCCTGTTCCGCCTAATGTCTCTGCTTACTCTACTCGTAAGGTAGGTCCATCATGGGCAGCACAACATGGTGCTTCAGCAGAACAGATAAGTAAGACAGCCACATGGTCTTCCATTAACATATTTATTAGACATTATGCCTTTGATACCTTTGCCTCTCAGGACGCTGAATTCGGCCGAAGGATTCTCCTGTCCAGTCAGGAGCGTCCCCACCACTAAATTGCTTTGGGACATCCCAATGTTATCCTGTGGATAACCTGTGGACCCAGCAGGAGAAATAATCGTTATGGTAGACTTACCGTTCATAACTCTATTTCTCCTAAGTCTACAGGATCCACAGGGATCCCACCCGGACGCACCTGATTTAAAGATCCTTTCACCTACTAACCTCTTCCTTCTTGTACTGAAGGGTGTGCATGTGTGTTCTTCTCGCCTGATTAGGGCTCTCTATGATGCTCCTGCCTTAAGCTTTGGAAAACAACTGATTTGCCTGAGCCAGGAGGCGGGGATATAGGGAACAGGCCCGTTGCATTCTGGGAGACCAAAAGCCTTGATCATTGGTGCCAATCCGTTGTCACTACCTCATATCCCAATGTTATCCTGTGGATAATGTGGGCTTAGGAGAAATATAGTGATCAACAGTAATTCTACCATAACGATTATTTCTCTGACGTCCTAGTGGATGCTGGGGACTCCGTAAGGACCATGGGGAATAGCGGCTCCGCAGGAGACTGGGCACATCTAAAGAAAGCTTTAGGACTAACTGGTGTGCACTGGCTCCTCCCCCTATGACCCTCCTCCAAGCCTCAGTTAGATTTCTGTGCCCGACGAGAAGGGTGCACACTAGGGGCTCTCCTGAGCTCTTTGTGAAAGTTTTAGTTTAGGTTTATTATTTTCAGTGAGACCTGCTGGCAACAGGCTCACTGCATCGAGGGACTAAGGGGAGAAGAAGCGAACTCACCTGCGTGCAGAGTGGATTGGGCTTCTTGGCTACTGGACATTAGCTCCAGAGGGACGATCACAGGTTCAGCCTGGATGGGTCCCGGAGCCGCGCCGCCGGCCCCCTTACAGAGCCAGAAGAGCGAAGAGGTCCGGAAAATCGGCGGCAGAAGACGATCCTGTCTTCAGATAAGGTAGCGCACAGCACCGCAGCTGTGCGCCATTGCTCTCAGCACACTTCACACTCCGGTCACTGAGGGTGCAGGGCGCTGGGGGGCAGCGCCCTGAGACGCAATAAATCGATAAAAACCTTATATGGCTAAAATAAATGCATCACATATAACTCCTGGGCTATATGGATGCATTTAACCCCTGCCAAAACATACAGAAAAACGGATGATAAGGACGCCGAGAAAGGGGCGGAGCCTATCTCCTCAGCACACTGGCGCCATTTTCCCTCACAGCTCAGTTGGAGGGAAGCTCCCTGGCTCTCCCCTGCAGTCACTACACTACAGAAAGGGGTTAAAAAAGAGAGGGGGGCACAAATTAGGCGCAGTATAAACAATACAGCAGCTATAAGGGGAAAAACACTTATATAAGGTTATCCCTGTATATATATATATATATATATATATATATATATAGCGCTCTGGTGTGTGCTGGCAAACTCTCCCTCTGTCTCCCCAAAGGGCTAGTGGGGTCCTGTCCTCTATCAGAGCATTCCCTGTGTGTGTGCTGTGTGTCGGTACGTTTGTGTCGACATGTATGAGGAGAAAAATGATGTGGAGACGGAGTAGAGTGTCTGTAATAGTGTTGTCACCCCCTAGGGGGTCGACACCTGAGTGGATGTACTGTTGAAATTGTGTGACAGTGTCAACTTTGTATTAAAGACAGTGGTTGACATGAGACAGCCGGCTACTCAGCTTGTGCATGTCCAGACGTCTCATACAGGGGTTCTAAAGCGCCCGTTACCTCAGATACAGACGCCGACACGGATACTGACTCCTGTGTCGACGGTGAAGAGACAACCGTGATTTCCAATAGGGCCACACATTGCATGATTAAGGCAATGGAAAATGTTTACACTTTTCTGATAATATGAATACCACCAAAAAAAAGGGGTATTATATTTGGTGAGGAAAAACTTCCTGTAGTTTTCCTGAATCTGAGAAATAAAATGAGGTGTGTGATGATGCGTGGGTTTCCCCCCGATAACAATTGATAATTTCTAAAAAGTTATTGGCAGTATACCTTTTCCCGCCAGAGGTTAGGGTGCGTTGGGAAACACCCCCCTAGGGGGGATAAGGCGCTCACACGCTTGTAAGAACAAGGGCTCTATCCTCTCCTGAGATGGCCGCCCTTAAGGTTCCTGCTGATAGAAAGCAGGAGGGTATCCTAAAATGTATTTACACACATACTGGTGTTATACTGCGACCAGCAATCGCCTCAGCCTGGATGTGCAGTGCTGGGTTGGCGTGGTCGGATTCCCTGACTGGAAATATTGATATCCTAGATAAGGACAGTATATTATTGCCTATAGAGCAATTAAAAGATGCATTTCTATATATGCATGATGCACAGCGGAATATTTGCCGACTGGCATCAAGTATAGGTGCGTTGTCCAATTCTACCAGTAAAATGGTCAGGTGATGCGGATTCCAAACGGCATTTGGAAGTATTGCCTTACAAAAAAAAGGGGATGTACCCCTGGTCGCCTCTCAAAATAAGACGCCGTATTATCAGGCGCAGTCCTGGTCGGCAAGCGGACAAAAGGGTTCCTCTTTTCTGCACGTGACAGAGGGAGAGGAAAATGGCTGCAGAGA
This sequence comes from Pseudophryne corroboree, assembly GCF_028390025.1. Lineage (NCBI taxonomy): Eukaryota > Metazoa > Chordata > Amphibia > Anura > Myobatrachidae > Pseudophryne > Pseudophryne corroboree. The sequence goes on along the minus strand of NC_086452.1, from coordinate 35,883,081 downwards.
TTAGCCAGTTCCCAGGAACAGAAACCCTTTTCTGCCTCTGCCAAGCCCTCAGTATGACGCTAGGGCTTTACAAGTTCAGGCACGGTGGGGGCCCGTTCTCAATGAATTTCAGTGCGCAGTGGGCTCACTCGCAAGTAGACCCCTGGATCCTTCAGGTAATATTTTCAGGGGTACAAATTGGAATTCGAGACGTATTCCCCTCGCCGTTTCCAAAAGTCTGTTTTACCGACGTCTCCCGCTGACAGGGAGGCAGTTTTGGAAGCCATTCACAAGCTGTATTCCCAGCAGGTGATAATTAAGGTACCCCTCCTGCAACAGGGAACGGGGTATTATTCCACACTATTGTGGTACCGAAGCCAGACGGCTCGGTGAGACCGATTTTAAAATCTAAAATCTTTGAACTCTTACATACAGAGGTTCAAATTCAAAATTGAGTCACTAAGAGCAGTGATTGCAAACCTGGAAGAAGGGGACTACATGAGGTCTCGGGACATCAAGGATGCTTACCTTCATGTCAAAAATGTACCCTTCTCACCAAGGGTATCTCAGGTTATGGTACAGAACTGTCACTATCAGTTCAGACGCTGCCGTAGGGATGGGCCACGGCACCCCGGGTCCTTACTGAAGTAATGACCGAAATGATGATATTCCTTCGAAGGAAGGGAATTTTAGTTATCCTTTACTTGGACGATTCCCTGATAAGGGTAAGATCCAGGGAACAGCTGGAGATCGGTGTAGCACTATCTCAGGTAGTGTTGCGGCAGCACGATTGGATTCTCAATATTCCAAAATCGCAGCTGGTTCCGATGACTTGTCTTCTGTTCCTAGGGATGATCCTGGACACAGTCCAGAAACAAGGTGTTTCTCCCGGAGGAGAAAGCCAGGGAGTTATCCGAGCTAGTCATGAACCTCCTAAAACCGAACCAAGTTTCAGTGCATCAATGCACAAGGGTTCTGGGTAAAAAATGGTGGCTTCCTACGAAGCAATCCCATTCGGCAGATTCTACGCAAGATTTTCCAGTGGAACCTACTGGACAAATGGTCCGGGTCGCATCTTCAGATGCATCAGCGGATAACCCTGTCACCAGGGACAAGGGTATCCCTCCTGTGGTGGTTGCAGAGTGCTCATCTTCTAGAGGGCCGCAGATTCGGCATTCAGGACTGGGTCCTGGTGACCACGGATGCCAGCCTGCGAGGCTGGGGAGCAGTCACACAGGGAAGGAATATCCAGGGCTTATGGTCAAGCCTGGAGACATCACTTCACATAAATATCCTGAAGCTAAGGGCCATTTACAATGCTCTAAGCTTAACAAGACCTCTGCTTCAAGGTCAGCCGGTGTTGATCCAGTCGGACAACATTACGGCAGTCACCCACGTAAACAGGCAGGGTGCCACAAGAAGCAGGAGGGCAATGGCAGAAGCTGCAAGGATTCTCCGCTGGGCGGAAAATCATGTAATAGCACTGTCAACAGTATTCATTCCGGGAGTGGACAACTGGGAAGCAGACTTCCTCAGCACGACCTCCACCCGGGAGAGTGGGGACTTCACCCAGAAGTCGTCCACATGATTAAAAAACTCGACAGGTATTGCGCCAGGTCAAGAGACCCTCAGGCAATAGTTGTAGACGCTCTGGTAACACCGTGGGTGTACCAGTCAGTATATGTGTTCCCTCATCTGCCTCTCATACCCAAGGTACTGAGATTGATAAGATGGAGAGGAGTAAGCACTATATTCGTGGCTCCGGATGGGCCAAAAAGGACTTGGTAACCGGAACTTCAAGAAAGGCTCACGGAGGATCCGTGGCCTCTACCTCTAAGAAGGGACCTGCTCCAGCAAGGACCCTGTCTGTTCCAAGACTTACCGCGGCTGCGTTTGACGGCATGGCGTTGGAACACCGGATCCTGAAGGAAAAAAGACATTCCGGATGAAGTCATCCCTATCCTGATCAAAAGCCAGGAAGGATGTAACCGCAAAAACATTATCACCGCAATTGGCGAAAATATGTTGCGTAGTGCGAGGCCAGTAAGGCCCGACGGAGGAAATTCAACTGGGTCGATTCCTACATTTCCTGCAAACAGGAGTGTCTATGGGCCTGAAATTGGGGTCCATTAAGGTTCAGATTTCGGCCCTGTCAATTTTCTTCCAAAAAAGAACTAGCTTCAGTCCCTGAAGTTTAGACGTTTGTAAAAGGGGTACTGCATATACAGCCTCCTTTTGTGCCTCCAGTGGCAATTTGGGATCTCAATGTAGTTTGGGTTCCAAAAGTCACATTGGTTTGAACCACTTAAATCTGTGGAGTTAAAATATCTCACATGGAAAGTGGTCATGCTGTTGGCCCTGGCCTAGGCCAGGCGCGTGTCAGGATTGGCGGCTTTATCCTGTAAAAGCCCTTATCTGATTTTCCATTCGGACAGGGCGGAATTGAGGACTCGTCCTCAGTTTCTCCCTAAGGTGGTTCCAGCGTTTTCACCTAAACCAACCTTTTGTGGTGCCTGCGGCTACTAGGGACTTGGAGGAATCCAAGTTGCTGGATGTTGTCAGGGCCCTGAAAATATGTTCCAGGACGGCTGGAGTCAGGAAATCTGACTCGCTGTTTATCCTGTATGCACCCAACATGCTGGGTGCTCCTGCTTCTAAGCAGACTATTGCTCGTTGGATTTGTAGTACAATTCAGCTTGCACATTCTGTGGCAGACCTGCCACAGCTAAAATCTGTAAAAGCCCCTTCCACAAGGAAAGTGGGCTCATCTTGGGCGGCTGCCCGAGGGATCTCGGCTTTACAACTTTGCCGAGCAGCTACTTGGTCAGGGGCAAACACGTTTGCTAAATTCTACAAATTTGATACCCTGGCTGAGGAGGACCTGGAGTTCTCTCATTCGGTGCTGCAGAGTCATCCGCACTCTCCCGCCCGTTTGGGAGCTTTGGTATAATCCCCATGGTCCTTACGGAGTCCCCAGCATCCACTAGGACGTCAGAGAAAATAAGAATTTACTTACCGATAATTCTATTTCTCGTAGTCCGTAGTGGATGCTGGGCGCCCATCCCAAGTGCGGATTGTCTGCAATACTTGTACATAGTTATTGTTACAAAAATCGGGTTATTATTGTTGGGAGCCATCTTTTCAGAGGCTCCTCTGTTGTCATACTGTTAACTGGGTTCAGATCACAAGTTATACGGTGTGATTGGTGTGGCTGGTATGAGTCTTACCCGGGATTCAAAATCCTTCCTTATTGTGTACGCTCGTCCGGGCACAGTATCCTAACTGAGGCTTGGAGGAGGGTCATAGGGGGAGGAGCCAGTGCACACCAGTTAGTCCTAAAGCTTTCTTTAGATGTGCCCAGTCTCCTGCGGAGCCGCTATTCCCCATGGTCCTTACGGAGTCCCCAGCATCCACTACGGACTACGAGAAATAGAATTATCGGTAAGTAAATTCTTATTTTTTATGGCATTAAATAGTTTTATTAAGGTCACCACTGTCATTTAACAAAGGGTGGGAAACACCCACGAAACAAGGCACCATTGACATAACATTGGTAAATAAAAGAACAACAGTTATGTACCGCCTATTTGAAATCTGTTTTGTAATGTTCTTTAGTCACGGAATAAGAATGACAATGTTATAATACGTATGGGTTATCCAACATTATACATAGGACTATCTAAGGACAGCGTGTAGGTGTGATAAGACAGTGGAGGTGGGGATGGCGAGAGATCTGGAATAACGATATAGCCACAGACATAAGCTAAAACTCCAGGTATTTTGCTGTGCACGCGCCGTGTCTGGCTTATGTTGGAAAGGAACGACCTGGGTTGGCAGTCCCGGGTCCGTGCCCCTACCCCTTCAATCAACTAGTTATTCCCATGATTTGCAACCTGGGTCAGTGCCCTGGCATATATGTGAAAGGAATGACCCGGTTCATGCCTAAAATAAATGTATTGGCGGGGCACAGCAGTGCTTCTACATGATATCATCTCCAAGCTGGAAGACCTGGGTATAACCCACCTCGTACCCATATGTGAGAGAGGGGTAAGCACAGAAACAAAAAGTCCAGCTTCCACCTGTGCTCCGTGTCCTGGGTCCGAGCTGGGTTAAAGCCGGGATTTTAAGTTTGAAAGGGGTATTATATATTTCTTTGTATTCATTTCAGCTGTGCAAAGGTTTTAGGGGGTCATTCAGATCTGATCTCTGGGCAGCGATTTTTGCTGTCCTGCGATCAGATAGTCGTCACCTACAGGGGGTATGTTGTGTTTCTCTGACGTCCTAGTGGATGCTGGGCACTCCGTAAGGACCATGGGGAATAGCGGCTCCGCAGGAGACTGGGCACAACTAAAGAAAGCTTTAGGACTACCTGGTGTGCACTGGCTCCTCCCACTATGACCCTCCTCCAGACCTCAGTTAGAATCTTGTGCCCGGCTGAGCTGGATGCACACTAGGGGCTCTCCTGAGCTCCTAGAAAAGAAAGTATATTTTAGGTTTTTTATTTTCAGCGAGATGTGCTGGCAACAGACTCACTGCTACGAGGGACTAAGGGGAGAAGAAGCGAACCTACCTGCTTGCAGCTAGTTTGGGCTTCTTAGGCTACTGGACACCATTAGCTCCAGAGGGATCGAACACAGGACCCGACCTCGATCGTCCGGTCCCGGAGCCGCGCCGCCGTCCCCCTTACAGAGCCAGAAGCATGAAGATGGTCCTGAAAATCGGCGGCAGAAGACTTTGGTCTTCAACAAGGTAGCGCACAGCACTGCAGCTGTGCGCCATTGCTCCTCATGCACACCTCACACTCCGGTCACTGATGGGTGCAGGGCGCTGGGGGGGGACGCCCTGAGCAGCAATATTAACACCTTGTCTGGCAAAATAAGCACAATATATAGTCCTAGAGGCTATATATGTGTAAAATACCCCTGCCAGGATCCATAAAAAAGCGGGAGAAAAGTCAGCCGGAAAAGGGGCGGGGCTATCTCCCTCAGCACACTGGCGCCATTTTCTCTTCACAGTGCAGCTGGAAGACAGCTCCCCAGGCTCTCCCCTGTAGTTTTCAGGCTCAAAGGGTTAAAAAGAGAGGGGGGGCACTAAATTTAGGCGCAAATCTGTGTATTATAGCAGCTATAAGGGAAAATTCACTGTGGGTAGTGTGAATCCCTGCATTATATAGCGCTCTGGTGTGTGGTGTGTGCTGGCATACTCTCTCTCTGTCTCCCCAAAGGACTTTGTGGGGTCCTGTCCTCAGTCAGAGCATTCCCTGTGTGTGTGCGGTGTGTCGGTACGGCTGTGTCGACATGGTTGATGAGGAGGCTTATGTGGAGGCGGAGCAGATGCCGATAAATGTGATGTCGCCCCCTGTGGGGCCGACACCAGAGTGGATGGATAGGTGGAAGGTATTAACCGACAGTGTCAACTCCTTACATAAAAGGCTGGATGACGTAACAGCTGTGGGACAGCCGGCTTCTCAACCCGCGCCTGCCCAGGCGTCTCAAAGGCCATCAGGGGCTCAAAAACGCCCGCTACCTCAGATGGCTGACACAGATGTCGACACGGAGTATGACTCCAGTGTCGACGAGGTTGAGACATATACACAATCCACTAGGAACATCCGTTGCATGATCTCTGCAATGAAAAATGTGTTACACATTTCTGACATTAACCCAGGTACCAAAAAAAAAAAAAGGGGGTTTTATGTTTGGGGAGAAAAAGCAGACAGTGTTTTGTTCCCCCATCAGATGAGTGAATGAAGTGTGTGAAGAAGCGTGGGTTCCCCCGATAAGAAACTGGTAATTTCTAGAAAGTTACTGATGGCGTACCCTTTCCCGCCAGAGGATAGGTCACGTTGGGAGATATCCCCTAGGGTGGATAAGGCGCTCACACGTTTGTCAAAAAAGGTGGCACTGCCGTCTTAGAATACGGCCACTTTGAAGGAGCCTGCTGATAAAAAGCAGGAGGCTATCCTGAAGTCTGTATATACACACTCAGGTACTATACTGAGACCTGCAATTGCCTCAGCATGGATAGTGCTGCTGCAGCGTGGTCTATTACCCTGTTAGGACAGGGATACTATTTGCTAACCATAGAGCATATTAAAGACGTCGTCTTATATATGAGGGATGCACAGAGGGATATTTGCCGGCTGGCATCCAGAATTAATGCAATGTCCATTCTGCCAGGAGGGTATTAGGGACCCGGCAGTGGACAGGCGATGTTGACTTTAGAAGGCACATGAAGATTCTGCCTTATAAGGGTGAGGAATTGTTTTGGGATGGTCTCTGGGACCTCATATCCACAGCAACAGCTGGGAAGGAAAAAATTTACCTCAAGTTTCCTCACAGCCTAAGAAAGCACCGTATTATAAGGTACAGTCCTTTCGGCTTCAGAAAAGCAAGCGGGTCAAAGGCGCTTCCTTTCTGCACAGAGACAAGGGAAGAGGGAAAAAGCTGCACCAGACAGCCAGTTCCCAGGATCAAAAATCTTCCCCCGCTTCCTCTGAGTCCACCGCATGACGCTGGGGCTCCACAGGTGGAGCCAGGTGCGGTGGGGGCGCGTCTCGGGAACTTCAGCGACCAGTGGGCTCGCTCACAGGTGGATCCCTGGGTTCTGCAAGTACTATCACAGGGATACAAGCTGGAGTTCGAGGCGACTCCCCCTCGCCGTTACCTCAAATCAGCCTTGCCTGCTTCCCTCGAGGAGAGGTATTACTGGCGGCAATTCACAAGCTGTACTTCCAGCAGGTGATAATCAAGGTACCCCTCCTTCAACAAAGCCGGGGTTACTATTCCACAATGTTGGTGGTACCGAAACCAGACTGTTCGGTGAGACCCATTCTAAAATTGAAATCCTTGAACACTTATATACGAAGGTTCAAGTTCAAAATGGAATCGCTCAGGGCGGTTATTGCAAGCCTGGACGAAGGGGATTACATGGTATCACTGGACATCAAGGATGCTTACCTGCATGTCCCCATTTACCCTCCTCACCAGGAGTACCTCAAAATTGTGGTACAGGACTGTCATTACCAATTCCAGACGTTGCCGTTGGTCTGTCCCCGGCACCGAGGGTATTTACCAAGGTAATGGCCGAAATGATGATACTCCTTCAAAAAAAGGGAGTTCTAATTATCCCGTACTTGGACGATCTCCTTATAAAGGCGAGGTCCAGGGAGCAGTTGTTCGTCGGAGTAGCACTATCTCGGGAAGTGCTACAACAGCACGGCTGGATTCTGAATTTTCCAAAGTCGCAGCTGGTTCCTACGACGCGTCTACTGTTCCTGGGTATGGCTCTGGACACAGAACAGGAAAAAGGGTTTCTCCCGGAGGAGAAGGCCAAGGAGTTGTCATCTCTAGTCAGAGACCTCCTAATACAAATACAGGTGTCGGTGCATCAATGCACGCGAGTCCTGGGAAAGATAGTAGCTTCTTACGAAGAAATTCCATTCGGCAGGTTCCATGCAAGGATCTTCCAGTGGGATCTGTTGGACAAGTGGTCCGGGTCGCATCTTCAGATGCATCGGCTGATAACCCTGTCCCCAAGGGCCAGGGTGTCGCTGTTGTGGTGGCTGCAGAGTGCTCATCTTCTAGAGGGCCGCAGATTCGGCATACAGGACTGGGTCCTGGTGACCACGGATGCCAGCCTTCGAGGCTGGGGGGGCAGTCACACAGGGAAGAAACTTCCAAGGACTATGGTCAAGTCAGGAGACTTCCCTACACATAAATAATCTGGGACTAAGGGCCATTCACAATGCCCTAAGTCAGGCTAGACCCCTGCTTCAACACCAGCCGGTGCTGATCCAGTCAGACAACATCACGGCGGTCGCCCATGTAAACCAGCAGGGCGGCACAAGAAGCAGGATGGCGATGGCAGAAGCCACAAGGATTTTCTGATGGGCGGAAAATCATGGGTTAGCACTGTCAGCAGTGTTCATTCCCGGAGTGGACAACTGGGAAGCAGACTTTCTCAGCAGGCACGACCTCCACCGGGGAGAGTGGGGACTTTATCCAGAAGTCTTCAAAATGATTGTACACCATTGGGAAAGGCCACAGGTGGACATGATGGCGTCCCGCCTCAACAAAAAGCTAAAAAAAATATTGCGCCAGGTCAATGGACCATCAGGCGATAGCTGTGGACGCTCTGGTAACACCGTGGGTGTACCAGTCGGTGTATGTGTTCCTTCCTTTGCCTCTCATACCCAAGGTACTGAGAATACTAAGACGGAGAGGAGTAAGAACTATACTCGTGGTGCCGGATTGGCCAAGAAGAGCTTGGTACCCAGAACTTTAAGAAATGATCTCAGAGGACCCATGGCCTCTGCCGTTCAGACAGGACCTGCTGCAGCAGGGGCCCTGCCTGTTGCAAGACTTACCACGGCTGTGTTTGACGGCATGGCGGTTGAACACCAGATCCTAAAGGAAAAAGGCATTCCGGAGGAAGTCATTCCTACGCTGATTGAGGCTAGGAAAGATGTGATCAAAAAACACCGCATATGGCAAAAATATGTTGCTTGGTGTGAGGCCAGGAAGGCCCCAACGGAGGAATTTCAACTGGGTCGATTTCTGCACTTCCTACAGTCAGGAGTGACTACGGGCCTAAAATTGGGTTCCATTAAGGTCCAGATTTCGGCTCTGTACATTTTCTTCCAAAAAGAACTGGCTTCACTGCCTGAAGTTCAGACTTTTGTTTAGGGAGTGCTGCATATTCAGCCCCCGTTTGTGCCTCTAGTGGCACCGTGGGATCTCAACGTGGTGTTGGATTTCCTGAAGTCGCATTGGGTTGAGCCACTTAAATCCGTAGAGCTAAAAATACCTCACGTGGAAAGTGGTCATGCTGTTGGCCTTGGCGTCGGCCAGGCGTGTATCAGAATTGGCGGTTTTGTCATGCAAAAGCCCTTATCTGATTTTCATATGGATAGGGCAAAATTGAGGACTCGTTCCCAATTCCTTCCTAAGGTGGTATCAGCTTTTCATGTGAACCAACCTATTGTGGTGCCTGCGGCTACGTGGGACTTGGAGGACTCCAAGTTACTGGACGTAGTCAGGGCCCTGAAAATATATGTAGCCAGGACGGCTGGAGTCAGGAAAACTGACTCGCTGTTTATCCTGCATGCACCAAACAAGCTGGGTGCTCCTGCTTCTAAGCAGACTATTGCTCGCTGGATCTGTAGCACGATTCAACTTGCACATTCTGCGGCTGGACTGCCGCACCCTAAATCTGTAAAAGCCCATTCCACGAGGAAAGTGGGCTCTTCTTGGGCGGCTGCCCGAGGGGTCTCGGCTTTACAACTTTGCCGAGCTGTTACTTGGTCGGGTTCAAACATTTTTGCAAAAGTCTACAAGTTTGATACCCTTGCTGAGGAGGACCTTGAGTTTGCTCATTCGGTGCTGCAGAGTCATCCGCACTCTCCCGCCCGTTTGGGAGCTTTGGTATAATCCCCATGGTCCTTACGGAGTTCCCAGCATCCACTAGGACGTCAGAGAAAATAAGATTTTACTCACCGGTAAATCTATTTCTCGTAGTCCGTAGTGGATGCTGGGCGCCCGTCCCAAGTGTGGATTGTCTGCAATACTTGTATATAGTTATTGCCTAACTAAAGGGTTATTGTTATGAGCCATCTGTTACTGAGGCTCAGTTATATTTCATACTGTTAACTGGGTATAGTATCACGAGTTATACGGTGTGATTGGTGTCGCTGGTATAAGTCTTACCCGGGATTCCAAATCCTTTCCTTATTGTGTCAGCTCTTCCGGGCACAGTATCCTAACTGAGGTCTGGAGGAGGGTCATAGTGGGAGGAGCCAGTGCACACCAGGTAGTCCTATAGCTTTCTTTAGTTGTGCCCAGTCTCCTGCGGAGCCGCTATTCCCCATGGTCCTTACGGAGTTCCCAGCATCCACTACGGACTACGAGAAATATATTTACCGGTGAGTAAAATCTTATTTATTTTTTTTGCTGTGCAAGTGTGTGATCGCATGTGTAGCAGAGCTGTACAAACTGACTTTGTGCAGTCTCTGCGCAGCCCAGGACTGACTTATCCTGTGCAATTGAATCCTGCTGATCGGGACCGGAGCTGGCGTCAGACACCCTCCCTGAAAACGCTTGGGAACGCCTGCGTTACTCCAGACACTCCTTGAAAATGGTCAGTTGCCACCCACAAACGCCCTCTTCCTGTCAATCTCCTTACGAACGCCCATGCGAATAGATCCTTCGCACCATCCCGTCGCAGGGGCGCCAGTGCGGTGCATGCGCAGTTCGGATCTGATCGCCCGCTGTACAAAAACACACCGCAGCGATCAGATTAGAATGACCCCCTTAATACAGATGAGGAAAATAGGGCTATGCATGCATACTGCCTCTAGATGGCGCTCATGGTCCCTGGAACAATCCAGATAAGCGTCTAAATAGGACAGATCTCTTGTGGCTGTGCGGAGGCATGTTCCAGTTCCGGCTATTACTGCATCTGTCAAAATAGTCCCCCGGGGCAAACCGATTTACACATAGTTTTCTGGCACTTACAAGACGTTCCCTAAAGAGGAGATCAGAAAAAAAAAATCTTTTAGAATATTAAGAATACAATTTTTAAGAAACTTTCGGAAACTTATCTCGATGACCCGATAACTTTATCATTGGCCTGTGGGGATGTTTTTAAATGTTATTTCTAATCACAGACCATGAGGTTTGTGTTTTTTTTTTTGTTTTTTTGTTTTTCTTTCTCCCATTTAAAATGGAAAATAGCAAAATGATATCTTTTATAGAGGCTCTGCCAAAAAACACTACACCCTTAAAGAAAAGAGGTCAGTTTATGTACTGGATTAATTTCTAGAAATCTTTTTTTCATCCAACAATCTTTTGGGGGCAAACAGGGCAAAGGGGGAACATTTTGTGGCTGTTGAAGTAACCGTACAAGGAAAAGGGTTTTGCGGAATCCTGTTACGGATTGCAGCAAGCTAGGGGGGGGATAGGCCTGTCCAAAGGAACCCCTATAGGTAAGAGATTCTGGGACGAAGAGAAATGTCTGGCTGCAGAATAGATTGTAATGGAGTCTACATTTGCACATAGATTTCTTTTTTTGATTGCCGGTTACGGCGACCTGTGTTTCCATGTTGCTGAAGCCGTGTGTTTTCTATTCCAGATCTTATGGGGAGCGTGCGGTCTGGTCCTGGCGGGGAACGCAGTTATTTTCCTAACCATCCTGGGATTCTTCATTGTTTTCGGAAGAGGCGATGATTTTAGCTGGGAGCAGTGGTGAAAGCCGAGCGCCTTCCTCCGCCGTACTGTACAGAGAGTGTCATACTGATCTTTATGTATGTATGTATGTACCACGTGTGTGTATACTAATCATGGCCTCATCTCATGTATATCCCATTATGAAGCGAGTGAAAGGCTTATGTACATATGTATCTCTACATTAACATTTCTTTAGTTCTGTAATTGTTCCTCCGGGCATAAAAGCACTTGCTCTGATCGACACACGTGTCCTACACGTTTCCCAGGTCTGCAGCTAGGGCGGGATGGGTTGGAGATGTCATATGTACCGGAATTTACTCCCCCCAATACCCCCCCCCCCCCCCCCTTCCCTCTCTTCCTTCAACTCGCAGGCAGTGTCCAGGATCGTTCCCAAATATATACTAAATTCTAAACTCTGGCGGGATTTAAAGAATGAATACACCCCTTACTTTCAGACAGGGTGCTCTAAGATAGGATAAAAGAGAAGGTTATACTTACCATTAGTCTGGTATCACCCCAATCTGGGTGGTCTCCCTAAAGCTGCGTACAGACTTTGCCGATCACTCCACTTATCCGATAAACGTTCCTGATCAGCCGAGGAGTAGTGTGACCCCCGTAAACACTGAGCTAGAAATATATCCGTTTGCACATTCTCTTATGGGGCTTGTGGTCCGTCAGGAGCGTTTCAAGTCCTTTATCTGCTGATGCTCCGGCGTCACTTTTACATACCGGTATGACAATTGTATAGGTGTGTATCAGGTGAGCAGCCTGACAGGTGTATAGCTGTGTAACCAGCATAAGGCTGTTTGATGGTCCCCGCCGGATTTTATCCCATGTTCTCCTACCCAGTACATTTATACTTCCCAGTGGTAGTCTTAATGTGTTGGGCTTTGCTGATTATTTTACTCTTTATCAGCCATTTCTGCCCCCTCAACAGGAAGTCTGAGGTGTATAGGTGTAATGCTTCCTCCGTGAGCACAACTTACTATTCCCTGATTGGCTCGTGAAGCGTCTGCATATCTGCGTATGTTAGAAGTAATTCTATACATAACGCAACGGCGGTGTTGGTTCCACACTCCTTCAACTAGGAACAGTAGATCTGTGTAATAGACATCTGTTATTCCAGTATCCATAAGCCTTAAACGTGAGATGATTCATTAGGAAAACTGCATTAAGCACCATTTATAGAAGAAAGCATTGTCCGATTCCGGCAGAATTATAGCCTTCAAGGGGCTCGATTTTACTTTCCTTTTATTGGGGTCCTGTCATTTATACACCATGGAAATGGATATCATTAACGTGTTCCTGTTGAATAGGGGACTATTGGTTCTGCCCTAAAAACAGCTGCTGCCTACTGTGGATAATAGGACCACGCTAATTAACCTACAAACAGGAAGTCTGCTGTGCACAGAGAAAACTCTTCCCCCACAATTTCACCAGCCAGTAGTTTTTTATTTCACATATATGTGTGATTGCTGCAACCTCTTTGCCCTATTAAGCTAGGTACACACTTGTACAATCCTTCTTCAGGTGCAGTTTTATTTCCGATTATACTAGGTTTCGACGTCACAATCAAAGTGGCGATTTGTGCGTACACACCTTTACAATCGAACGTGCGATCCATGAAACGCCTCTGTCTAAAATATCTGCTGAAAAGACTCGTACGAAGGCGGCGCTTCTGCTGGAGGGGCAGAAGTGCGTACACGCGTCACAATTTGTCCGATATTGTACGGTTGCATCGGATTAATACTAGGCAGCCCATAATACCTGCTTTTCAGATGCCACCGGATTCTTCCCGTAAAACGTGATTAGTAGGGATCTACACACTCGTACAATATCTTATGAACGGGTCGGGGATTGAAAGAACTGTCCGATTGTACAGGTGCGTACCTGGGTTGGGTACAGGTGACCGGCGGTCGGGATCCCGCAGTCAGCATACTTGCGCTGAGATCCCGGCCGCCAGAATGCCAACAGGGGGGCGAGCGCATCGAAGCCCCTTGCGGGAGATGACCGCATTTTCACGTCAGTCGATTACCTGAGAAGCTTCATATGGCAATGTGCACTGGGTAACCAATCACACGTTATGCTCAATTGTAAATATTAGTAATCCATAATTACTCACATTTTAGCGTTTAGTAATCATGGAATGATGATTTTCCTAATTATAAATGTTAAAGGGACAGGTACTCTAATTGTCATCTTATCCCCTGTTTTACATTCATTTATTTATTTTCAAGGGACTGGGAAAAATTGGTGTCAAATCTGTGAAAGTGTAAAATGAGGAAAATGTGTAACATTAAGTCCAACGTTTTGTGTGAAATAGTTTGTTCCATCTTGTAACTGACAACTGACTTGTTCATAGACGGACTCTCCATGGAAATAATCACGTGCCGCAGCTTCAGAACAGAGTGATATAAAGTCAGGGAAATGGGTGCATTGAAATGCATTAGAGAATTAGGGACCGTGAGAAAACGTCAGATCCCGAAGAGTGTGAAATGGGGGTTTGATTGTAGATTATAGTAAGTGTGTGGCCAGTCATTTTCTAATCGTTAAATTACTATTTGTAAATCTTGTGCCTTACTCATCCGTTAAAGTTCCCAGTATAATGTTCTGTATATTACTGGGGAAGTATCAGCTTGTTTTAGAAACCATTGGGGTACATGAAATGTACTGTAACCACAGCAACCAGGAAAATGTACTGTAACCATAGCAACCACCAAAAGGTTTCCATTAATCTTCTGAAGCACAGACGTAAAATGACAATTGGGGGGGAATTCACCGTGACACTTGGCTGCGCACGTCATTGTATATTACTGTAACCAAACAATGCTTATCTTTGTGTTTCTTTATGGCAGGTTAGGAAACGTCCGGAACACCAGCTTCTATGGGACTACACATCCCAGCATCCCCTGCCAAATTTATAGCATGCCTTAACAGCAAAACTGTCAGGGCTTGCTGAGATGTGTAGTTCCACAGCAGCTGGAGTGCCACACATTGCTTAACCCTGCTCTTTGGGATACGCAGGAAAATTAGCGCTAGTACTGCCCGTGATGCCATTTTGATTGCCCGTTCTGGTGATGTTTCATGGCCATTGCACTGCTTTGAATTATCCCATTACGTCTGGCTGTTGCTATGGGTTACACCGTCCTTTTACTGTGTGTACTGTACCGATTATAAGCGTATGATGAGCGGTGTAATATTGCAGGCGTCTTACTTGCTGGGATCTGACTCCCCCCGACTTACATTATGCATTGAGGCCATTCTGCTGCCTGAGGATGCATCGCAACTGCCGCCCTTCTCCATAAACCTTTATATTCCGCTCCATAACCATTATTACATCTGCTTCACCAACAAGCCAATTCTTTTTAATTAATGCCCTCCACTTTGCTGCTGCCCCCAAAACGTTACTGCCTGTTTCCTCATTATTGAGACACCCCTGTTCTTCCTTATACGGCTAGACAACAGGCGAATTCCTCAAGGGATACTTTACCTTTAATAGAACACTCATATGGTTCCCATAAAATGTTCCCTGCCGGGCAGATAACTGAATTAGTAATATAGAAACATAGAATGTGACGACAGATAAGAACCACCAGGCCCATCTAGTCTCTGAGGGAGCTTCTGCTTAATTTCACCATACAACCAATACTATATAATGTAGTACGAACGACCTAGGTAAACAAGCTGTGGTTCTCACATTATTGTAGGACTACAAGTCTCAGCATGCTAGAGAACCGCAGACGTGGCAACTTCTAATATCGCTGTTATTGCAGCAGGAAGATATCCTCTCCGTCGGGCCAAAAGCAGACTCCTTCTGACTGCATTTACCCAACATGCCTGAAATTGATCCTAATAATTTATCTTTGATTATAATTATTATTAGACATTGCGGCTGTTTCGGTCTACACCCCCTATATGGGGTAATTTCCGTAAGTATGACACCGTACAGGTTTACAGTGATTTCTCTACTTCTAACTACCTTTATAGATGCCCTATAATGACACCTTTCGCTCTGGCTGATTTGTTTCAGAAAATTATCTCAATTGCTAGTTTGGAACTATTGCCTTTGCCACCGTCTGCTAATGTGGCTGAATTAAAGCCTTTTGCTTGTAACTAAACCATTTATCCATCTATAGACCGTAATGATATACCTCCGCACTGTGCAATTACACTGGTAAAGAGCAGTTTGGATTCATTGAGTTTCTGTAGGTTACAGGCAGAGGGAAGAAATACTGCAACTTTTCACATGAAATGAATACTTTGACTTATTTGTAATAATTTTACTGGTAAACCGGAGAAAGTGATCTACTCCTTGGAGCATTTCCGTAATTGGCTTTGAGGACCCAGTTTTAATGTGTTCCCTGGAGGCCACGCCATATTTTATATTTTTGTTATGACTGTACTCAAAAAATCTGGTTACAAAAAAAAAAAGGAAAGTCCCTTTGTTTGCCTTCCAATTAATATTTTCTTGCTCCTTTTAAATAGACGGCTCATGTGATGATATGCCATCTCACAGTGGCACTGTTATGTATGCAGAAAAATAATATTCATTGATGGTCAGTTTTTTAAAACTGGGATGCCTCATGGGTAAAATGTAGCAATAGTTCTCCTAGCAGAGCAATTTAATTGTTGATCCGGGATGGATATTCACGGAAATATGGCAGTGTTCGCCGAATCACTTGTGTCCTTTCCTATTCACTGTTTAAACTAATAACCAGTGAGTACTGTACACAGTGTAGAGTGTAAGATATCCGTCCATAAATTAATACGTGTGGCAGGTTGTGAATTGGAGGGTGAGACAGACGCTAAGAAGGAGTGAAGACTTAAGAGTGCGATCTGTGGTTAGATATTGCTGAAATGACTGGTCGCAAGCAGGCAAATAACATTATTTCAAATAAAAAAACACAATCTTACCACTGCAGGAGCTTTGGTCAGAGCGAGCCATATATAACGTAATCTGTTCGTAGGACTTGTAAATGGACAGCATGCTTCCTTTGTAGTGTATCCGTCGCATACATAATTTCCTAGGACCTAGTGGCATCTGAGGCACTGTGTACATTCTCATGAATACAGTCTCAGCCCGCAACCTGTGTGTACTTGGGTATGCTTTTTAAAAAAAAATCCACTAACGTTTACTATGATAAAATTAGTATTTTTGATAAGCAACACATTTTAAAAAGTTCCGCTTTTGATGCATAAATATATCTATATACTTTAATGGAGCAGTGGACAGTCCTGCTGTCAATTTAGGATAAAATGTACATTTGTTTTCTTATAACAACGGTTTAGAATCAATTCGCCGCAAGGTTCCGTCAGAGCATTGTGCCATGTGCGTTTCGGTAGGCGAGACCTTGCCTAATTGCTGCTCAGAGCCCTTTGGGATGCAAGCATAAAGAAGCCAGGGTTTTCTTACCGTAAAATATCCCGCCGCACGCCGCCGCGCAAGGTTCCGACAGACCCTCGCAGCTCATTGCATCTGCCGCATAAGCAGCGGGAATTATTTGTATTGTGTACAATGGGATGCAACTTTTATTGATGAGTTCATACTGCGCAAGGAACGTTTCATAGCATTAACATCCGTCTCCTGGAAGCTGGAAGTTCTGCAAAGCACAGGTGCTCAAACTATGATTTTAATACTGCGCTGAATACCGCAATCAAATACATTGTCCGATACGTATACTATAAGTGATAATGCACTTTTTTTTTTTTAATTTGTGTCAAAACTGTTTGCCTATTATTGACTGTAACATTGCATTGTATAGAAATACATTTCTAAGGATTGGTCAATAAACATCCAATATTGAAATATTTATTAAACTGTTGCATTGATTTATTTATTTGTCACTGTATTTCAGGAAATTGTGACTTTCATTGCAGTATAAAAATTATCAGTTAATATATATATTTCATGTAATTTGTGGGTATGTTCACAATTATTTTTTCCATTTTTTAAATGTATTTTTTAATAAATGTACAGCGATACTATATGGCCATAAAGTTACCGTGTACAGAGAATGTATCTCTCAGCACATTCTTCCTTTTTAAAGTCTACATGTGGAATACCTGCAGTATGCAGCCATTTGTGTAAGCACTACAAACTAGAGACAATGAGGATATATTACAAATGCACTACGGGCAATCAGCAGAGCAAGGGGAGGAGACGGTGCCCACCCCCTGCTTGTACTTGTGGAAACAGTCCTACTCTCCCCCTGACTTCCTGCAGCATCGGAGAGGAGCTGGGAGCAGGCAGACATTGCTGCAGTGCAGACGTCTCAGCATCATGACGTCTGTACTGAGAGGAGCCAGGAGCAGGCAGACACTGCAGCAGTGCAGACGTCTCAGCATCATGTCGTCTGTCACTGAGAGGAGCCAGGAGCAGGCAGACGTCTCAGCATCATGACATCTGTCACTGAGAGGAGTCAGGAGCAGGCAGCCGCTGCAGCAGTGCAGACGTCTCAGCATCATGACGTCTGTACTGAGAGGAGCCAGGAGCAGGCAGCCGCTGCAGCAGTGCAGACATCTCAGCATCATGTCGTCTGTCACTGAGCGGAGCCAGGAGCAGGCAGCCGCTGTAGCAGTGCAGACATCTCAGCATCATGTCGTCTGTCACTGAGAGGAGCCAGGAGCAGGCAGACATTGCTGCAGTGCAGACGTCTCAGCATCATGACGTCTGTACTGAGAGGAGCCAGGAGCAGGCAGACACTGCAGCAGTGCAGACGTCTCAGCATCATGACATCTGTCACTGAGAGGAGTCAGGAGCAGGCAGCCGCTGCAGCAGTGCAGACGTCTCAGCATCATGACGTCTGTACTGAGAGGAGCCAGGAGCAGGCAGACACTGCAGCAGTGCAGACGTCTCAGCATCATGACGTCTGTACTGAGAGGAGCCAGGAGCAGGCAGACACTGCAGCAGTGCAGACATCTCAGCATCATGACGTCTGTACTGAGAGGAGCCAGGAGCAGGCAGCCGCTGCAGCAGTGCAGACATCTCAGCATCATGACGTCTGTACTGAGAGGAGCCAGGAGCAGGCAGCCGCTGCAGCAGTGCAGACGTCTCCGCATCATGACATCTGTCACTGAGAGGAGTCAGGAGCAGGCAGCAGTGCAGACGTCTCAGCATCATGACGTCTGTACTGAGAGGAGCCAGGAGCAGGCAGACACTGTAGCAGTGCAGACGTCTCAGCATCATGACATCGGTCACTGAGAGGAGTCAGGAGCAGGCAGCCGCTGCAGCAGTGCAGACGTCTCAGCATCATGACATCTGTCACTGAGAGGAGTCAGGAGCAGGCAGCCGCTGCAGCAGTGCAGACATCTCAGCATCATGTCGTCTGTCACTGAGAGGAGCCAGGAGCAGGCAGCCGCTGTAGCAGTGCAGACATCTCAGCATCATGTCGTCTGTCACTGAGAGGAGCCAGGAGCAGGCAGACATTGCTGCAGTGCAGACGTCTCAGCATCATGACGTCTGTACTGAGAGGAGCCAGGAGCAGGCAGCCGCTGTAGCAGTGCAGGCATCTCAGCATCATGACGTCTGTACTGAGAGGAGCCAGGAGCAGGCAGACACTGCAGCAGTGCAGACATCTCAGCATCATGACATCTGTCACTGAGAGGAGCCAGGAGCAGGCAGCCGCTGTAGCAGTGCAGGCATCTCAGCATCATGACGTCTGTACTGAGAGGAGCCAGGAGCAGGCAGACACTGTAGCAGTGCAGGCATCTCAGCATCATGACGTCTGTACTGAGAGGAGCCAGGAGCAGGCAGACACTGTAGCAGTGCAGGCATCTCAGCATCATGACGTCTGTACTGAGAGGAGCCAGGAGCAGGCAGCCGCTGTAGCAGTGCAGGCATCTCAGCATCATGACGTCTGTACTGACAGGAGCAGGCAGACACTGCAGCAGTGCAGACGTCTCAGCATCATGACATCTGTCACTGAGAGGAGTCAGGAGCAGGCAGCCGCTGCAGCAGTGCAGACGTCTCAGCATCATGACGTCTGTACTGAGAGGAGCCAGGAGCAGGCAGACACTGCAGCAGTGCAGGCATCTCAGCATCATGACATCTGTCACTGAGAGGAGCCAGGAGCAGGCAGACACTGCAGCAGTGCAGACATCTCAGCATCATGACATCTGTCACTGAGAGGAGCCAGGAGCAGGCAGACACTGCAGCAGTGCAGACATCTCAGCATCATGACGTCTGTACTGAGAGGAGCCAGGAGCAGGCAGCCGCTGCAGCAGTGCAGACGTCTCAGCATCATGACGTCTGTACTGAGAGGAGCCAGGAGCAGGCAGCCGCTGCAGCAGTGCAGACGTCTCAGCATCATGACATCTGTCACTGAGAGGAGCCAGGAGCAGGCAGACACTGCAGCAGTGCAGACGTCTCAGCATCATGACATCTGTCACTGAGAGGAGCCAGGAGCAGGCAGCCGCTGTAGCAGTGCAGACATCTCAGCATCATGTCGTCTGTCACTGAGAGGAGCCAGGAGCAGGCAGACACTGTAGCAGTGCAGACGTCTCAGCATCATGACGTCTGTACTGAGAGGAGCCAGGAGCAGGCAGACACTGCAGCAGTGCAGACGTCTCAGCATCATGACATCTGTCACTGAGAGGAGCCAGGAGCAGGGAGCCGCTGTAGCAGTGCAGACGTCTCAGCATCATGACATCTGTTACTGAGATGAGCCGCAGACTCAGTAAGTAGGATGGGGAGACGAAGAGGAAAGTGGTCTTAAGGTAGGTAAACTAAGTACAGTAAGTAAAGATAACCGGGAGGAAAGGGTGTGGTCGGTATGTAAAGGACAACTGAGAGTGTCTGCATAGGGTACAATATGGGGCATTTAGATTTCTTTTACGTCCTAGAGGATGCTGGGGACTCCGTAAGGACCATGGGGTATAGACGGGCTCCGCAGGAGACATGGGCACTATAAAGAACTTTTAGTATGGGTGTGCACTGGCTCCTCCCTCTATGCCCCTCCTCCAGACCTCAGTTAGAGAACTGTGCCCAGAGGAGATGGACAATATGAGGAAAGGATTTTGTTAATCTAAGGGCAAGATTCATACCAGCCCACACCAATCAGCTTTTGTGCCCAGAGAGGAGAGGGTGCATTACAGGGGAGCTCTCCTGAGTTTCTCTGATTTAAAGAATTTTGTTAGGTTTTTTTATGTTCAGTGAGCACTGCTGGCAACAGGCTCTCTGCATCGTGGGACTGAGCAGAGAGAAGCAGACCTACTTGAATGATAGGCTCTGCTTCTTAGGCTACTGGACACCATTCGCTCCAGAGGGATGCAGGTCTCCCCCCGCCATTCGTCCTGTTGCCGCGCCGCCGTCCTCCTCACAGAGCTGGAAGATAAAAGCCGGGTGAGTATAGGAAGAAGAAAAGAAGACTTCAAGGCGGCAGAAGACTTCAGATCTTCACTGAGGTAAGCGCGCAGCGGTAAAGCTGCGTGCCATTGCTCCCACACATTACACACCCAGAACAGGCACTGATGGGTGCGGGGGGGGGGGGGGGGGCGCCGCGCCCTGGGCAGCAATAAACCTCTGGACTGGCATTTATGGGCATATTAGGCTGCGGAGGCAGTAAATACATTGCTCCCCCTGCCATTTTTTGAATATTGAAGCGGGACCGAAGCCCGCCGCACTAACAGCGCCATTTTCTCCACAGAACGCTGCAGAGAAGCTGGCTCCCGGACTCTCCCCTGCTGAACTCGGAGACAGAGGGCTGGAAAAGAGGGGGGGGCACAATTATTGGCGCAGTGAGTGTATAACATTGAGAGATATATATATATATATATATATATATATATACACATACACATAAAAGCGCTATCTGGTTTTATTCCAGTGTCAGTTGGCGCTGGGTGTGTGCTGGCATACTCTGTCTCTCCAAAGGGCCTTGTTGGGGAAGTGTCCCCTTCTAGTTATATCCCGGTGTGTGTGTGGGGGTGTCGGCATGTCTGAAGCGGAAGGCTCGTCCAAGGAGGAGGTGGAGCAGATGAGTGGTGTGTCTCCGTCTGCAATGCCGACTCCATGAGTGGATGAAAATGTGGCATATGTTAAATGCAAGTGTGGCCTCATTACATAAGAGACTGGACAAAGCAGAGTCCAGGGAGAAAACAGGGAGTCAATCCACGGATTGGACCGAGTCACAGGGCCCTTCTGGGTCTCAAAAACGTCCCTTATCCCAAATAGATACGGGTACCGCCACAGAGTCTGACTCCAGTGTCGACTACAATGATGCAAGATTACAATCAAGGGTGGCAAAAAGTATTCAGTGTATGATTATTGCAATAAAATATATTTTACATATCACAGATGACCCCTCTGTCCCCGACACGAGGGGACACATGTATAAGGAAAAGAAACCTGAGGTAACCTTTCCCCAATCTCATGAGCTGAACGAGTTATTTGAAAAATCTTGGGAAACTCCAGAATAGAAACTGCAGATTCCCAAAAGCATTCTTATGGCGTACCCTTTCCCTACGCAGGACAGGGTACGTTGGGAATCCTCTCCCAGGGTGGACAAGGCTTTAACACGCCTGTCCAAGAAGGTGGCGCTACCGTCTCCAGACACAGCGGCCCTCAAGGATCCTGCTGACCGCAGGCAGGAGACTACATTAAAGTCTATTTATACACATACTGGTGCTTTGCTCAGGCCGGCAATTG
The DNA here is from genome assembly GCF_028390025.1 of Pseudophryne corroboree. Taxonomy (NCBI): domain Eukaryota; kingdom Metazoa; phylum Chordata; class Amphibia; order Anura; family Myobatrachidae; genus Pseudophryne; species Pseudophryne corroboree. Next base: position 35,861,232 of record NC_086452.1, on the reverse strand, counting down.
CGTCGGCATGGGTATGTAGCGCAGTTGCAGCTTGGACAGATACCTTGTCAGCTGACCTTGATACCCTAGACAGGGGTACCATTTTATTAACTTTAGCCCATATTAAGGACGCGGTCTTGTATATGAGGGACGCTCAAAGAGACGTTGGACTGCTGGGTTCCAGAGCCAATGCCATGGCTATTTCTGCGAGACTATCCTTGTGGACCCGCCAATGGACGGGTGATGCAGACTCAAAAAAGCATATGGAGGTTTTACCTTACAAGGGTGACGTGTTGTTTGGGGAGGGGCTCGCGGACCTGGTTTCCACAGCTACCGCGGTTAAATCTACCTTTTTACCTTTTGTTCCCCAACAGCAAAAGAAAACTCCACAGTATCAGATGCAGTACTTTCGGTCGCAGAAGTCCAGAAGAGGTCTGGGTTCCTCCTTCCTTGCCAGAGGTAAGGGTAGAGGAAAAAGAACACCTGCTTCGGCTAGTTCCCAGGAGCAGAAGTCCTCTCCAGCTTCTACAAAATCCACCGCATGACGCTGGGGCTCCCCTAAATGAGTCCGCACCAGTGGGGGCACGCCTTCGACTTTTCAGCCAGATCTGGGGTCTTTCAGACGTGGATCCTTGGGCGATGGAAATTGTTTCCCAAGGCTACAAGCTGGAATTCGAAGAGGTGCCCCCTCGACGATTTTTCAAGTCGGCCTTACCAGCTTCACCCCCAGAGAGGGCAGTAGTGTTAGCCGCAATTCAAAAGCTGTGTCAACAGCAAGTCGTTGTCAAGGTTCCCCTGGTCCAACAGGGAAAAGGGTATTAATCAACCCTGTTTGTGGTCCCGAAGCCGGATGGTTCGGTCAGACCCATTTTAAATCTAAAATCCCTACACCTGTACTTGAAAAAGTTCAAATTCAAGATTGAATCGCTCCGAGCTGTAATATCCAGCCTGGAAGGGGGGGGGATTTTATGGTGTCACTAGACATAAAGGATGCTTACCTTCATGTCCCCATATATTCCTCTCATCAGGAGTACCTGAGATTCGCTGTACAGGACTGTCATTACCAGTTTCAGACGTTGCCGTTTGGGCTTTCCACGGCCCCGAGGATTTTCACCAAGGTGATGGCAGAAATGATGGTGCTCCTGCGCAAACAAGGAGTCACAATTATCCCATACTTGGACGATCTCCTGATAAAGGCGAGATCGAGAGATCAATTGCTGAAGAGTGTGTCGCTCTCCCTGAGAGTGCTCCAACAGCACGGTTGGATTCTCAATCTGCCAAAGTCACAATTGGTTCCAACGACTCAACTATCATTCCTAGGCATGATTCTGGACACGGAACAAAAGAAGGTTTTGCTCCCATCGGAAAAAGCCCAGGACCTCCAGAACATGGTCAGAGACCTGCTAAAGCCAAAAACAGTGTCAGTTCATCAATGCACTCGAGTTCTGGGAAAAATGGTGGCAGCCTACGAGGCCATCCCCTTCGGCAGGTTTCATGCGAGGACCTTTCAGTGGGACATTCTGGACAAGTGGTCCGGGTCCCATCTACAAATCCATCAGAAAATAACACTGTCCCCCAGAGCCAGGGTGTCTCTCCTATGGTGGCTGCAGAGTGCTCACCTTCTAGAGGGTCGCAGGTTCGGCATTCAGGACTGGGTTCTGATGACCACGGACACGAGCCTCCGAGGATGGGGAGCAGTCACACAAGGAAGAAATTTTCAGGGACTATGGTCAAGCCAGGAGTCTTGTCTACACATCAACATACTGGAATTGAGGGCCATATACAACGGCCTACAACAAGCAGAGAATCTTCTTCGCGACCTACCGGTTCTGATTCAATCAGACAACGTCACAGCCGTGGCTCATGTAAACACCAAAGGCGGGACAAGAAGCAGAGTCGCGATGGCGGAAGCCCCCAGGATTCTTCGCTGTGCGGAAAATCACGTAAGCGCTCTGTCAGCTGTCTTCATTCCGGGAGTAGACAACTGGGAAGCAGACTTCCTCAGCAGACACTATCTCCATCCAGGAGAGTGGGGACTTCATTAAGAAGTTTTTGCAGAGATAACAAGTCTTTGGGGAGTTCCTCAAATAGACATGATGGCGTCACGCCTCAACAAGAAATTTCGGAGGTATTGTGCCAGGTCCCGGGACCCTCAGGAAGAAGCAGTAGACGCACTGGTGACACCATGGGTGTTTTCAGTCGGTCTATGTGTTTCCTCCTCTTCCTCTCATCTCAAAAATTTTGAGGATCATAAGATGAAAAAGAGTACAGACAATACTCATTGTTCCAGATTGGCCTCGAAGGGCCTGCTACTCAGATCTTCAGGAAATGCTCACAGAAGATCCGTGGCCTCTTCCTCTCAGGGAGGACCTGTTGCAGCAGGGGCCCTGCGTGTTCCAAGACTTACCGCGGTTACGTTTGACGGCATGGCGGTAGAACACCGAATCCTAGCTGGGAAAAGTATTCCGGAGGAAGTCATCCCATAAAGGCTAGAAAGGAGGTGACGGCGAAGCATTATCACCGTATCTGGAGGAAGTATGTATCTTGGTGTGAAGCCAAGAATGCTCCTACGGAAGATTTCCATCTGGGCCGGTTTCTCCACTTTCTACAGACAGTAGTGGATATGGGCCTGAAGTCAGGCTCCATTAAGGTACAGATTTCGGCCCTATCTAGATTCTTTCAGAAGGAATTGGCTTCTCTCCCAGAAGTCCAGACTTGTGTGAAGGGAGTGCTGTACATCCAGCCCCCAGTGGCACCGTGGGACCTTAACGTGGTGTTAAGTTTCCTGAAATCTCACTGGTTTGAGCCTCTTCAAACGGCTGAATTAAAATTTCTCACGTGAAGGTGGTCATGTTATTGGCCTTGGCATCGGCAAGGTGGGTGTCCGAATTGGCGGCCTTGTCCCACAAGAGCCCCTATTTGATTTTCCATGTGGATAGAGCTGAGTTGAGGACTCGTCCTCAATTTTTACCTATGGTAACATAGTAACATAGTCTCTGAGGTTGAAAAAAGACAATTGTCCATCGAGTTCAACCTATTTGTGGTCTCCTATGCATGATGATTTGACTAAAATTTCTGACTGCTGCTGTCAGCCGTTGCATTTTATCCCTATTTATAGTAACTATAATGCATGACTATGCACCATACCCCTGGATATCGTTATCCATTAGGAATTTATCTAACCCATTCTTAAAGGTGTTGACAGATTCCGCCATTACAACTCCCTCGGGCAGGGAATTCGAAACACGTATTGTCCTTACCGTGAAAAAGCCTTTACGCCGTATTGTGCGGAATTTCCTCTCCTCTAACCTGAGCGAGTGTCCACGAGTCATCTGTGTTGATCTAACCAAAAACAGGTCCTGCGCAAGCTCTGTGTATTGTCCCCTTATATATTTGTAGATGTTGATCATATCCCCTCTTAGTCTCCGCTTTTCCAATGTAAACATGCCTAGTCTTTCAAGCCTTTCCTTGTATTCCATCGTCTCCATGCCCTTAATTAGTTTGGTCGCCCTCCTCTGTACCTTTTCAAGCTCCAGGATATCCTTTTTGTAGTACGGTGCCCAGAATTGTACACAGTATTCAAGGTGTGGCCTCACTAGTGATTTATATAACAGGAGTATAATACTCTTGTCCCTAGCATCAATACCCTGTTTTATGCATGCTAATATCTTATTAGCCTTCTTTGCTGCAGTCCTACTTTGGGTACTACTGCTTAGCTTGCTATCTATGAGGACACCTAAGTCCTTTTCCAGTACAGAATCCCCTAATTTTACCCCATTTAGTAGGTAGGTGTAATTTTTGTTCTTGTTACCACAGTGCATTACCTTACATTTGTCTGTGTTGAAGCGCATTCTCCATTTGGCTGCCCATGCTTCTAATTTAACTAAGTCGTTCTGAAGAGACTCTGCATCCTCCTATTTATAGCCTTACACAATTTGGTAACATCTGCAAAAATTTACACCATGCTCTCTAGTCTAGACCTTCTGTTAGGTCGTTAATGAAAATATTGAACAATAGCGGTCCTAATACTGAGCCTTGCGGCACACCACTTAGCACTTCAGTCCAAGTTGAAAAAGATCCATTAACCACAACGCGCTGCTCCCTATTCTCTAACCAGTTTTTGACCCAAGTGCATATTGTGCTTCCTAGCCCTGATTCTTGTAGCTTGTAGATAAGTCTCATGTGTGGTACAGTATCGAACGCTTTGGTAAAGTCTAAAAAGATTACATCCACGTCTTTACCCTGATCTAGGTTTGCGCTTACTGTTTCATAAAAGCCAAGTAAGTTGGTTTGACAGGATCTGTCCTTCATAAACCCATGTTGATTCCTTTTAATGACTTTATTGACTTCAAGGAACTTCTGAATACTATCTCTTAGAATACCTTCCTATACTTTCCCCACTATAGATGTAAGACTAACTGGTCTATAATTACCTGGTTCAGCTTTACTTCCCTTTTTGAATATAGGCACTACTTTCGCTATACGCCAGTCTTTGGGAACCATACTTGATATAACTGAATCCTTAAAGATCAAAGATAGCGGTTTTGCCAGTTCAGAGTGAAGCTCCATTAGAACCCTTCGATGAATACCATCGGGCCCTGGTGATTTATTAATTTATGGTGGTTTCTTCATTTCATATGAACCAACCTATTGTGGTGCCTGTGGCAACGGGGGACTGGGAGGACTCCAAGTCCCTGGATGTGGTCAGGGCCTTAAAGATTTATGTAGCCAGGACGGCTAGGGTTAGGAAAACGAAGGCTCTGTTTGTCCTGTATGCAGCCAACAAGGTTGGAGCTCCTGCTTCTAAGCAGACTATTGATTGCTGGATCTGTAACACAATTCAGCAGGCTCATTCTACGGCAGAATTGCTGTTACCTAATTCAGTAAAGGCCCATTCCACTAGGAAGGTGGGCTCTTCTTGGGCGGCTGCCCGAGGCGTCTCGGCATTACAGCTTTGCCGAGCAGCTACTTGGTCGGGTTCAAATACTTTTGCAAAATTCTAGAAGTTTGATACCCTGGCTGATGAGGACCTCGCATTTGCTCAGTCGGTACTGCAGAGTCATCCCCGCCCGATTGGGAGCTTTGGTATAAACCCCATGGTCCTTACGGAGTCCCCAGCATCCTCTAGGACGTAAGAGAAAATAAGATTTTAAACCTACCGGTAAATCTTTTTCTCCTAGTTTGTAGAGGATGCTGGGCGCCCGTCCCAGTGCGGTCTAAATCTGCAAGACTTGTATATAGTTGTTGCTTACATAAGGGTTATGTTACAGTTGGAATCGATCTTTGACCGATACTGTTTGTTGTTCATACTGTTAATTGGTTTCGTATATTCCAGGTTATACGGTATGATTGGTGTGGGCTGGTATGGATCTTGCCCTTAGATTAACAAAATCCTTTCCTCGTATTGTATATCTCCTCTGGGCACAGTTCTCTAACTGAGGTCTGGAGGAGGGTCGTAGAGGGAGGAGCCAGTGCACACCCATACTAAAAGTTCTTTATAGTGCCCATGTCTCCTGCGGAGCCCGTCTATACCCCATGGTCCTTACGGAGTCCCCAGCATCCTCTACGGACTAGGAGAAAAAGATTTACCGGTAGGTTTAAAGTCTTATTTTATCTCTCTTAAAAAACAAACAAACAAAAAACATTTATTGGGAAAAGAAAGTTTGCAGTGAGACTATCGGCCATTGCACACAGAATATCACAATTCCTATAATTCATCTAATAATTCTAATTCTATCTAAGAACTTGAAAGCTTCTGTTCTAGTAAATAGACGGGCCAGCGGGATAGTTTGCAAATAATGAAAATAACCTTCTGCCTTGGGAATTGTCTTAGAACATGCTGTGGAATATATGGGCTGGAGGCTTAAATCCGAGTTCTAGAGAGTGTTTAAAGTATGATATTATGGATCAGCGTTGCTTCAAGGATGTAGAAAATCATCCATTTCAGTCACCGCGCGGAAGTATGGTATAGATCGCAATCAATACGTTGCATAAATCTGACAGAGCCTCTTCTCCTGAGGGTCTGCAGTTCTCCTAATAATGTACATGCTTCCTTACATCTAAGAGCTGTCTCGGCATCAGTGCTTGCCTCCACGGGCAGCAGAAATTGTATAGCAAGTGATAGTTTTGTGCACTTTGCATTAGAAGCCAGTAAGTATAATCCATATGTATCCAGTATAAATCAACCTGGTTTTGGCTTTTAAATTATTGTTCCTTTAAAAATACAGGTTCACTCAGTGGAATTGTGGTTGCAATTTGCGGACCATTATGTAAGGACCTGTAAGTGTAATTTTGCAATGCAGAAAATTAAAGCAATAAAGCTATTTCATCTAGGTTTGTGACATGACGCATTTCGTGCCTCCTTTTACGGGCATGCGCACGGGTTAGCGTGTCATTGCGCAATGTGTTGCGATGAAACCTATTTTTCAACCATCTGCTGGAAGTATCTGGCCGGACAAGTGCGTGTTAGGCTGTTCCATTCTGGATGTGGGCTAGTCGCGGCAGTACACCTTATTTTGTGTCCAGATGCAAAATGACGATTGCACAAACGTCTGCGCATCCACTGCTTTACGTGCAATATTTGAAATCCTGCAACTAAATAGTAATTGTGTCTTGCATTGTGTTGGGGATAAGTACACGGTTATACTTTGCAGAGATTGTGTTAGCGGTGAAATTTAGGTGAACGTGCTATATGATGACCCGGTTTCTCTACATGTTTGCGTAAAAGTTTATAATCTATAAGGTATAAGAATATTAAAATTCACCAGAGTGGTTACTATGTTCCTTATAGTAAACAAGTTGCTTGCTGTGAATCCTTGTATCCAGGTGTGTTTTACATCCTCTGATAGACTTACATTCCGTCATGTGACACAAGTGACATCACTGCTCTCCAAATGTAAGTAATCAGGAGCTCAGAAAGAGGGGTGGGCACTTATTGCCCGAACTTATCTTAGGAGCATGGGACATAAAGCTAGATATGGAGGTGGAGCAACCCCTCCCCCCAGCGCGCACTTGTTTTTCCCGAAAAGAGTCGGACACTCCTTCGCCCATTGTCACGCCCCCTCTATCACACTGGGGCACGCTAAATGTCTCGGTGGCCCTATATGTTGTTACATCACTAGTGATCAAATAAGAGGCAATATTTACAAGATATTTTCCATACAGTGACCAAAGCTGGTACAATAGAATTCTTCACGCTCTGATACGAAAAGGAGGTCTTCAGAGTAAGGTCACTAAAGTGGCAGAATTGCTTGAAAAATTTGGATCTTTTCAGTAGTATCTAAAAAGTTTTGAAACTTTTATTAACAGGACCAACATACGTCGTCAATGCATCTAATAATGTTTCAGATTCTTTGAGACCAACTAAAAATTATTTAGGCATTATTTAGGCATCTCACCATCTTAGGGATCAGTAAGCGAGGACTGGTGAGTAAGAATATGCTGGAATGGGTATTATGTCACATTGGGGGTCATTCTGAGTTAATTGCTCACTGCTGATTTTCGCAGCGCAGTGATCAAGTCAAAAAATGGCAAAATGCGCACACGCATCATACGGGCACAAAGAGCATAGCTGCTGTGCACTGGATCTGGCGAAGATTCCATTCGCACAGCCGATCGCAAGGAGATTGACAGGAAGTGGGAGTTTATGGGTGTCAACTGACTGTTTTCTGGGAGTGTTTGGGAAAACACAGGCGTGTCCAGGTGTTTGCAGGGCGGGACCTTTTGTTGCTGCAATCATCGCACAGAACAAGTAACTACAGGGTTGGTCTTGTTTTGCACAAAATGTATTTGTACCATTTGTTTGCACACTTGCAAAGCGAAAATACACTCCCCCGTGGGCGGCGACTATGTGTTTGCACGGCTGCTAAAAGCTAGCGAGCGAGCAACTCGGAATGACCCCCATTGAATTTTGGCACACGTGTTTTCTAGCAATGCAATGTAAATATATGCCAGGCCAAAATAAATATGCAAATTGGTCCATCTGTCAGTGCTGTTAGATTTATTTACTGCTGGTCTGATGAGATGACCACTTTTACATGATGTAAGAGACAACTGGACATGGAAAATAAGACATTAATGCAGCCTTTTTCAACCGCCGCCCGCCGCACGGACCCGATCACTGCCGCCAGTAAGAGCTGTCACTGGCGCCACCCGCCCCCGCTGCACGGACCCGCTCTCACTGTCAGATCTCCGCACGCCGCCGCCCGCCTGCCTCACAGACCTGCAGCATCCTGTTCATATCCATTCCGCAGAGTCAGCCGGACCGTGACCTATGACTCACCATAGGTCACGGTCCGGCTGTCTCTGCGCCCGCCCACTCGCACGCTGCTCTGCTTGCTGATCCGTGGTGAGTTCCAGGCACTCCTCACCGCTATATATTATAAGGGGGAACTGGTGTGTGGAATTACTAAGGGGGGGGGGGAGCTGGTGTGTGGAATTACTAAGGGGGGGGGGGGGGGGAGCTGGTAAGGGGGAAGCTGGTGTGTGGAATTACTAAGGGGGGGGGAGCTGGTAAGGGGGAAGCTGGTGTGTGGAATTGCTAAGGGGGGAGCTGGTGTGTGGAATTACTAAGGGGGGGGAGCTGGTAAGGGGGAAGCTGGTGTGTGGAATTACTATTTGGGGCATGTGTGTGGAATTACTAAGTGGGGAAGCTGATGTGTGGAAATATGAGGGCATGTATGGGGCATTACTTGGGGTGGTGGTGGTGGTGTGTGGCATTACTGGGGGGCAGGTGTGCTGCATTAAAACAACCGATGGTGTGCCTTGGCAATTTTGAAATCTTGTTTAGTGTGCCACGAGTTTAAAAAGGTTGAAAATCACTGCATTAATGGATTGGAATAACTATCTCAGGAAAAGTCGACAAAAGTTTGTTTAACATATTTTTAAACAAAGGGTTAGGGAGAGAGAGAGAGACGAAATGAGAGAATTAAAAGACACTAAAGGAAAAATGACTTTCACTGTAACAGAAATACAGCGTACTAGAGGAAAGTGCAAAGGAGGAAAATAGAGTCCTCACTCTTACTCTTGGAGGAAAGCCATCTCATACACTTTATTTAAAAGTTAAAGCAGTAATTATTCTACTACAGAATCTTGACATAGTCAAGCCCTGGAGAACACGGCTGATGTAGTGGTTAGCATTACTGCCTCACAGCACCGAAGTCATGAATGAAATTTCCGTAGGTGTGGAGCTTGTATGTTCTCCCAATGTTTGCATGGGTTTCCTTTCGGGTGCTCCGGTTTCAGCCCAAACTTCAAAAACTTACCAGTAGGTTAATTGGCTTCTGACAAAAAATGAACCCTGGTATGTATGTGTGTGTATATATGTGGTAGGGAATATATGGGGCAGATTTATTAAGCCTGGAGAAGTGATAAAGCAGTTATAAGTGGAAGGTGATAATGCACCAGCCAATCAGCTCCTAATTGTCAATTTACATATTGGAGCTCATTGGCTGGTGCATTATCACCTTTCACTTATCACTGCTTTGTCACTTCTCCAGCTTTAATACATCTGCCCCATAGAGTGTAAGCTCCACTGGACCGGGTCGGATGTAAATGGGTAGACATTCTCTGACAGTGTTGCGTAATGTGTGTTTTCCTTTCACGATGATGCTAAATAAATGCCAAGATCAAACAAACTGTTGACATATTTTTACTGTCTCCGGTATTTAGGGGGATATCCTATTAGGCCGGAAAAATATCGGGTGCGAAAAATGTATGTTTTTCCCGATGTTTCACCAATTATTTTTTTTTACAGGCTATCCAGATTGATCGCCTGTAAAGGAAAATGCCCTTTCTCCCGAAAACACACAGGTTCAGTGAAACGCACGGAAACGGTGCTGTTTCTGTTTCTGGGGATTTAATTTTGCCTGCCTGAGGCAGACGAAACAAAATCTCAGATGAGCGGGACAACCTGCAGTGTCCCATGCCAGCTGCAGCAGCAGCTGGCTGGGACTGTTGGCATACGGAAGCTTCCCTCTGCGCCGTGACTGCATCCCCCCTCTCCTCCGCCCCCGGCAGCGGTCACATGATGGGGGAGCGGCCATGTGACCGAAGGAGCCGGCACCTGGTGTAGCTTCAGGTAACCCCCGATAAGCCACTGCTCGTGCAGGCTTATCGGCGGTAATAGGATAGCCGCTGGCGGGACAGTTTGACAAACTGATGAATAGGATTTTCTAAAGCAAGATGGCTGAGTATTTACTAAAAATGTCATATACTCAACATTTCCAAACAGCAAATTTGCCGGCCATGCTTTGTTTAACAAACCCTGTGGGGTCCAAGTCCCCTTCTCTGAGTGGCCACTTTATTCATCTTCAGCAATTGCATCCATAAGTATTTTTCTGTAACCTGTATTCATATAGTTCACATTTTTAATGCTCAAACTACGGGTCCAAAATACAAAAAAATCTTATGATGGGCCTTTTAAAGATATACGTTATGGTAAGAACTTACCATTGATAATCAGATTTCTCCTAAGTCCACAGGATAACATTGGGATATGATGAAGCGACAGCGGATTTGCACCAATCGGTCAAAGCTTTTCGGCCTCCCAGCATGCAAACGGGCCCGTCCATATATCCCTACCTCCTGGCTAAGACAAATCAGTTGTGTTCCCAAAGCTTAAGGCAGGAGCATCATAGATAGCCCTAATCAGGCGATAAGAACACACATGCACACCCTTCCGTACAAGAAGGAAGAGGTTAGTTAGTAAAAGGATTCTCAAATCAGGTGCGTCAGGGTGGGATCCCTGTGGATCCTGTGGACTTAGGAGAAATACCGTTATCAACGGTAGGTTCTTACCAAAATGTATATTTCTCTGGCAAGGTCCACAGGATAACATTGGGATGTCCCAAAGCAATTTTGTGGTGGGGACGCTCCTGATTGGACAGGAGCATCCTTCGCCCGAATTCAGCGTCCTGAGAGGCAAAGGTATCCACGGCATAATGTCTAATGAATGTGTTAATGAAAGACCATGTGGCTGCTTTACATATCTGTTCTGCTGAAGCACCATGTTTTGCTGCCCATGATGGACCTACCTTACGAGTAGAGTGAGCAGAGACATTAGCCGTAACAGGGAGATCAGTGTGAGAATATGCTTCTGAAATCGTCATCCGAAGCCAGCTGAATCATCCGAAGCCACCTCGCCAGTGTCTGCTTATCAGCAGGCCATTCTCTCTTGTGAAATCCATAGAGAATGAAGAGAGAATCAGTTTTTCTGATGGCACTGGTACGATCCACGTAGATCCTTAAGACACGGACCACGTCCAGCGATGCATCTCCTGCAGAAAGGCCCGGTTCCTGGAAAGCCGGGACCACAATTTCTTCGTTAAGGTGAAATTTAGATACCACCTTGGGAAGATACCCAGATTTAGTTCTGAGAACCTGTCACAGCGCCGCCGCGGTCTCCAAACTTACCCCTCCGGGCGCGCTGGGTCTCCGTGCGGCCGTCCTCGCTGGCGGTTCCCGGCGTCCAGCGCTCCGTCCGGCCAGCGTGTGCGTTCGACGTCCACGGGAGGTGCGGGTGACGTCATCGGTACCTCCACCAATCAGGCCCTGGCGGGAAGTTTAAATTCAGACGCCGGGCAATGCTCCGGCGCCTGAGTATCATCGTTGCTGCGACTCTGGTGGTGATCTCCAGAGCTCCCGTTTCTCCGTGCTTCCCAACACCTCCGTGCCTCAGCATCTCCGTGCTTCCCAGCACCTCCGTGCCTCAGCATCTCCGTGCTTCCCAGCACCTCCGTGCCTCAACATCTCCGTGTTTCCCAGCACCTCCGTGCCTCAGCATCTCCGTGCTTCCCAGCACCTCAGTGCTTCAGCATCTCCGTGCCCCAGCACTCAGCACCTCCGTGCCTCAGCACTCAGCACCTCCGCGCCTCAGCATCTCCATGCCTCAGCATCTCCATGCCTCAGCACCTCCGTGCCTCAGCACTCAGCACCTCCGTGCCTCAGCACCTCTGTGCCTCAGCACCTCCATGCCTCAGCACTCGGCACCTCTGTGCCTCCAGCACCTCTGTGCCTCCAGCACCACTGTGCCTCCAGCACCACTGTGCCTCCAAGCATCTCAACATCTCTAAGCGCCTCAGCGCCTTCAAACACCTCAGTAACTCTAGCATTTCGGTGCCTCCAGCACCCCAACATCGCTCACAGTAAGCTTTTGGTACTCTCCACCAATTCATCAGCACCTTTACAAGTCTTGTCTTTCAGGAGACCTTCAAGCATTCACCCGTGCCTCCTGCCTACCGTCCTAATCCTGTATGAGGAAGACCTACATCCGGCCATCTCTACTGCGACCCAGTAGCGGTTCCTCTTCCCGGTCACCGGAAGAAACCCAGAGTCCACAACACTTCCAAACCAGGTCAGTGATAGTATACTCAGGCCACATGGACCCGGGGAATTGGAACACAGAGTCAAGCGCCATCCAAAGTTTGGCTTCCCGAGTTCAGTCTCAAGAGGCGACACAGGGTCAGGTGATGCAATATCTCCAGGAATTGTCCGGCCGATTGGATCAAATCCAAGCATCCTTAGCCTCCGCAATTCCGGCTCCAGCTCCCGTAACTGCTCCAGTTGCTGTTTCCAGTAATGTCCAACCTCCGGCCGGTACCAGGTCACGTCTTCAGCTTCCTACTCCTTCCCGCTATAATGGGAACACAAAGAATTGCCGTGGTTTTTTAAATCAGTGCGAGGTGCACTTCGAGCTGCTCTCTCATAACTTCCCTACGGATCGCTCTAAGGTAGCGTATATCATTTCCCTGCTTGAAGGGTCAGCATTGGATTGGGTGTCTCCGTTGTGGGAACGATCTGATCCCGTGGTTTCCAACTACACCAACTTCATCACGTCCTTTCGAAGAATCTTCGACGAGCCCGGCAGGATGACCACTGCTTCTTCCGACTTGCTCCGTGTTCGTCAGGGCTCCCGTTCCGTGGGTCAGTACGTGGTTCATTTCCAGACCATTGCCTCTGAATTGGGCTGGAATAATGACGCTCTGAGAGCTGCCTTCTGGAACGGTCTCTCCGACCGGCTGAAAGATGAGTTGGTCACAAGGGATCTGCCGGATCCATTAGAAGAGTTGATTTCCCTTTGCGTCAAGGTGGATCTTCGGATGCAGGAGCGTGGAAGAGAACGTAGCCGTTCAGATCGTTCCAGGTTCCGGAATCCTACTCCTAGACCGGTGGCTATGCCTAGCTCGGACGAGCCCATGCAAATTAACCGGTCCTGACTGTCTCCGGAAGAACAACAGCGTCGTTGTGAGGGTAAACTTTGCCTTTACTGTGGAGCCGCAGATAATTTCCTCAAGTTTTGTAAATCCCGTCCGGGAAACGGGCAGGCCTAGCTTGTTCCGGAGGAGTCAAGCTGGGGGTTACGACAAAATCTTCTCCAATTTTGGATTGTTTGCTTCCTGTAACTTTAGTCACCGATTCAGCCTCCAAGTCTTGTGAAGCCCTGTTGGATTCCGGAGCTGCGGGGAACTTCGTTTCTTCCTCCTGTGTCCAAAGCATGGATTTAAAGTTACAGCCTATCGAGCGGCCTATTTCGTTGACGGCTATCAACTGTACTAGAATTTCCAAGGGTCTCATAATGTGGCGCACAGAGCCAGTTAAGCTGCAGGTCGGGGCTCTACATCAAGAAAGTCTGGAACTCTTGGTGATTCCAGAAATGCATCACGATCTGGTCCTTGGAATGCCTTGGCTGAAAAGTCATAATCCCCACATTGACTGGAAGTCTTCTCTAATTCTGTCTTGGTGTTCCTTTTGTCACGCTAACTGTATCACTCCCGTTTGTCCGCTCCGTGTCTCTTCTAAGACGGATGAAGAGCATATTCCGGAGGCGTATCAAGGGTACAAGGATGTGTTTTCGGAACAAGCAGCTGATCTGTTACCACCTCATAGGCCTTGGGACTGCCCTATTGACCTTGTCCCAGGGAAGACGCCACCTCGTGGTCGCACATATCCCTTGTCTCTTCCCGAGACTCAAGCTATGTCGGAATATATTAAGTCCAATCTGCTCAAGGGATTTATTCGCCCCTCTTCCTCCCCTGCTGGAGCGTGCTTCTTTTTCGTGAAGGAGGAGGACGGGGGGTTGAGACCATGTATCGACTACCGCGGCTTAAACGATATCACTATCAAGAATAAATACCCCTTGCCACTAATCACAGAGTTATTTGATAGGGTTCGTGGCGCCCGCGTTTTCTCCAAACTCGACTTGAGGGGAGCTTATAATCTTATACGCATCCGAGAAGGGGATGAATGGAAGACTGCCTTCAATACCCGGGATGGGCATTACGAATACCTGGTGATGCCGTTTGGTCTTAGTAATGCTCCTGCTGTTTTCCAGGGATTCGTCAACTAAATCTTCCGAGACATGTTATATCAGAGTGTTGTGGTATATTTGGACGACATACTGATTTTTTCCAAAAATCTTGTTGAACACAGGACTCAAGTCAAAGAAGTGCTCCACCGTTTACGAGAGAATCATCTATATGCTAAGCTTTCCAAATGTACCTTTGAAGTAACATCAATTCCGTTCCTCGGTTATATCATCTCTGGGACGGAGCTTCGCATGGATCCGGAAAAGCTCTCTGCCATTCGTGACTGGACTCAGCCTCTCTCTTTAAAAGCAATACAAAGATTCCTGGGCTTTGCGAATTACTACAGGAAATTGGTTAGAGGTTTCTCCACCATTGTTGCGCCCATTACTGCCTTGACGAGAAAGGGCACTAATCCGAGTTTGTGGCCTCCTGAAGCCATTGAGGCCTTTTCCCACTTGAAGTTAGCTTTCATGTCTGCTCCTGTTCTCCAACAACCAAATTTCGATGAACCTTTCTTCCTAGAGGTTGACGCATCTTCAGTCGGGGTTGGGGCCGTTCTCTCTCAGTACTCCTCTGATAAGAAATTACATCCGTGTGGCTTCCATTCTCGTAAATTCTCTCCGGCCGAACGAAATTACACTATTGGAGACCAGGAACTTTTGGCAATTAAATCCGCCTTGGAAGAGTGGAGATACCTCTTAGAAGGGGCTAAACATGTGTTTACCATTTACACGGATCACAAAAATGTGTTGTACATCAAATCCGCACAATGCTTGAATCCTCGCCAAGTGAGATGGGCACTTTTCTTTACTCGATTTTCTTTTGTTATCAAGTACCGGGCCGGGACTCTCAATACTAAAGCAGATGCGCTGTCCCGTTCACAAGTTTCCACAGACAAGGATGAATCTTTTGAGCGGAGTTTAATTCTAAATCCAGTTTCTGTCTCTGCTGCTTTAACTACTCCAGCTCCTCCTCCTGGAAGAATGTCCGTACCTGCTAGATTCCGGACAAGAATATTACAGTGGGCCCATAACTCCAAGTTTTCCGGTCATCCCGGTGCCCAGAAGATGTACAAGTTTCTGCAAAGGTTTTACTGGTGGAACACCATGAGGAAGGATGTACAGGATTACGTTAATTCTTGTCCACAGTGTACACAACATAAATCTCCTCGCCTGCCTCCTGCTGGGTTGCTTCGTCCTTTGCCTATTCCTGTGAGACCCTGGGTTGCAACACCGTCTGGGTGATCGTCGACCGTTTTTCGAAGATGGCACACTTCGTTCCATTGACTGGTATACCGACAGCTCCGAAACTAGCTCTACTATTCATCCAAGGACATTTTCGGTTGCATGGGTTGCCACAGGAAATAGTCTCTGATCGTGGGGTACAGCTCACCGCAAGGTTTTGGAAAGCCCTCTGCTCAACCTTACAGATTAAACTTAAGTTTTCCTCCGCTTATCCCCAAACGAATGGACAAACGGAACGAGTCAATCAAGATCTAGAGACTTTCCTTCGTCTTTATCTCTCCCCTTCACAGGACAACTGGGTGGAGTTGTTACCTTGGGCGGAGTTTGCCCATAACCATTCGTTTCATTCTTCCACTGGTGAATCTCCATTCTTCGTCAACTACGGGTTCCATCCACGTGTTCCGGAATTACCAAGCCTTCCGATAGAAGAGGTTCCAGCTGTAACGTCCACTCTACAACACTTCGGACAAATTTGGAGTAAGATTCATGCTAATCTTAAGAAGGTTTCAGTCCGGTACAAGTTCTTCGCAGATAAGAAATGGCGAGCCGCTCCTCAATACAAGGTTGGTGACAGGGTATGGCTGTCCACACGTAATCTCCGGTTGAAGGTGCCCACCATGAAGTTTGCTCCAAGATTCATCGGTCCTTACCCTGTGCTACAAGTCCTAAATCCTGTGGTCTGTAAGCTGGGTTTACCTTCTCACCTACGTATACCAAATGCCTTCCATGTTTCTCTTCTTCGTCCTCTCGTCCTTAATCGTTTTGATTCAAAGACCTCTAGCCCCACCTCTGTGCAGACTGAAACAGGAACAGACTTCGAGATCAAAACTATTCTAGACTCTCGTTACCTTCACAAGAATCTGCAATATCTGGTGGAATGGAAAGGATATGGTCCTGAGGAGAGAAGTTGGATAAAGGCTTCTGAGGTCTCGGCTCCTCGACTAATCCGGATTTTCCATTCTAGACACCCTACGAAACCAGGAAAGTGTCCAGGGGCCACTCCTAGAGGAGGGGGTACTGTCACAGCGCCGCCGCGGTCTCCATACTTACCCCTCCGGGCGCGCTGGGTCTCCGTGCGGCCGTCCTCGCTGGCGGTTCCCGGCGTCCAGCGCTCCGTCCGGCCAGCGTGTGCGCTCGACGTCCACGGGAGGTGCGGGTGACGTCATCGGTACCTCCACCAATCAGACCCTGGCGGGAAGTTCAAATTCAGACGCCGGGCAATGCTCCGGCGCCTGAGTATCATCGTTGCTGCGACTGTGGTGGTGATCTCCAGAGCTCCCGTTTCTCCGTGCTTCCCAGCACCTCCGTGCCTCAGCATCTCCGTGCTTCCCAGCACCTCCGTGCCTCAGCATCTCCGTGCTTCCCAGCACCTCCGTGCCTCAGCATCTCCGTGCTTCCCAGCACCTCCGTGCCTCAGCATCTCCGTGCTTCCCAGCACCTCCGTGCCTCAGCATCTCCGTGCTTCCCAGCACCTCCGTGCCTCAGCATCTCCGTGCTTCCCAGCACCTCCGTGCCTCAGCATCTCCGTGCTTCCCAGCACCTCCGTGCTTCCCAGCACCTCCGTGCCTCAGCATCTCCGTGCTTCCCAGCACCTCCGTGCTTCAGCATCTCCGTGCTTCCCAGCATCTCCGTGCCTCAGCACCTCCGTGCCCCAGCACTCAGCACCTCCGTGCCTCAGCACTCAGCACCTCCGTGCCTCAGCATCTCCGTGCCTCAGCACCTCCGTACCTCAGCACTCAGCACCTCCGTGCCTCAGCACTCAGCACCTCCGTGCCTCATCACCTCCGTGCCTCAGCACTCAGCACCTCCGTGCCTCAGCACTCGGCACCTCTGTGCCTCCAGCACCTCTGTGCCTCCAGCACCTTCGTGCCTCCAGCACCACTGTGCCTCCAAGCATCTCAACGCCTCTAAGCGCCTCAGTGCCTTCAAACACCTCAGTAACTCTAGCATTTCGGTGCCTCCAGCACCTCAGTGCCTCCAGCACCCCAACATCGCTCACAGTAAGCTTTTGGTACTCTCCACCAATTCATCAGCACCTTTACAAGTCTTGTCTTTCAGGAGACCTTCAAGCATTCACCCGTGCCTCCTGCCTACCGTCCTAATCCTGTATGAGGAAGACCTACATCCGGCCATCTCTACTGCGACCCAGTAGCGGTTCCTCTTCCCGGTCACCGGAAGAAGCCCCGAGTCCACAACACTTCCAAACCAGGTCAGTGATAGAACCGCTCTATCTGGATAAAAGATCAGAAATGGAGGACGACATAACAATGCCCCTAAATCTGATACTCTTCTATCTGACACCATGGCCAGGAGAAAGAGAACTTTAGCTGTCAACCATTTAAGATCCACTTTATTAAGTGGTTCAAATGGGGCAACTTGAAGGGCCTTTAGGACTAATCTTAAGTCCCAAGGCACTGTAGGAGGAACAAAAGGAGGTTGAATGTGCAGCATTCCCTGGAAAAAAGTACGCACATCCTCTAAGTCGGCAATTTTCTTTTGGAACCATACAGTCTATGCTGACACTTGTACTCTCAAGGAAGACCCCTTCAAATCTTTATCCATTCCTGCCTGAAGGAATGCTAAGACCCTGGAAACTCTGAAAAACCTAGGGTCCATTTTCCGTTCACTGCACCAATGAATATAGGTTTGCCATATTCGGTGATAAATTCAAGCTGAGGAAGGTTTCCTTGCTCTGAGCATTGTTTGAATAACCTGTTGTGAGAATCCTCTTGACTTCAGGATAGAGGTCTCAAGAGCCACGCCGTCAAAGACAGTCGATCCAGATGTCTGTTATAACAAGGACCCTGCGTCAGTAGATCTGGACGTTGAGGGAGCAGGAATGGAGCATCCATCGACATTCTCTGCAGATCTATGTACCAATGTCTTCTGGGCCAAGCCGGAGCTATTAGTATCATTGCACCATTTCCTTGCTTTATCTTTCACACCACCCTGGGTAATAAGGTGATTGGAGGAAACACATAGGCCAGATGAAAGTCCCATCTCACTGACAGGGCATCCGCAAAGATTGCTCTGGGATCCTTTGTTCTTGACTCGTATGCGAGAACTTAGATCTCATGGCGTCCCGTCAGAACAACAATCTTTGGAAACCCCCACTTGTCTACTAGAGTCTGGAAGACCTCCGGGTGTAGAGTCCATTTGCTTGCCTGAATGGTGTGTCAATTGAGAAAATCCGCTTCCCAGTTTAGGACTCCCGGAACGAATACTGCTGACAAGGCTGGATGATGAAGTTCTGCCCACTTTAGTGTGTGACTTACCTCCTTCATAGCTTTTTGGGTGCGAGTTCCTCCCTGATGGTTGAGGTACACTACTGCCATTGCATTGTCCGAGCGGATATGAACTGGTTTTCCTCAAAGGATGTCCTTTGCCTGTATCAGTGCCATGTATATGGCCCGAACTTCCAATATATTTATTGGCAGGCAACCTTCTTCCTTGGTCCATTGCCCCTGGAAACAAAACCTTCCTGACACTGCTCCCCAGCCCTGGAGACTGGCATCTGTTGTCAGAATTTCCCAATCTGATATCCAAAAGGGTCTCCCTTTGTCCAGATGGAATGTCTGTAGACACGTGGCTAACGACCTCCTTACTTCCACCTTGAGAACCATAGTCTGCGTTTTTATCATCTGATGAAACCCATTCCATTTGGCAAGGATCAGATGCTGCAGAGGCCTCGAGTGGAACTGAGCATACTCCACCGTGTCGAATGTTGACACCATCAATCCCATCACACGCATTGCTGCGTGAATGGACACCTTTTGACTGCGTAGCAGCTCCTGAATCCTTGACTGAACTTTGGATATCTTGTTCAGAGGTACAAATACTCTGAAGGCTTGAATCCAGTACAGAACCCAAGTGAGTCATCCATTGTGACAGAACCAGAGATGATTTTGCCCAATTTATGAGCCACCTGTGCTTCTGCAAACACGTTATTGTCTGTTGCAGATGACACAGGAGCAATTCCTGAGACTGTGCCAGGATTAAAGGATCGTCGAGATATGGGAAAATTCTTATCCCCTGCTGGTGGAGATAAGCTGACATTACCACAATAATTTTGGTAAATACTCTGGGGGCTGTGGCTAACCCAAAAGGTAGGGCCTGGAACTGAAAATGCTGTTGGAGGATAGCGAACCTGAGATACACTGATGGGACAGTGCTATAGGAACATGTAGGTAAGCATCCTGGATATCCAGGGATACCATATAATCCCCTGGCTCCATGGCCAAAATAATGGAACGTAAAGTCTCCATATGAAACCAAGGTGCCCAAGTGTACTTGTTCAGCACTTTTGAGATAAGTATGGGCCGGAATGACCCATTTGGCTTCTGAACTAGAAACAGATTGGAGTAAAAACCCTGTTCTCGTTGTGCAGGAGGAACTGGAATTATTACCCCTGACTGATGCAATTTCTGAACTGCCTCTTGCAAAGCCATGGCCTTTGTCTCTCAAAAACCTTAGAGGAAGGTGTTTCTTGAAGGCAAATGCATAAGCGAGAGATACCGCTTCCTGCATCCAGGCATCTGTTGTAGACTGCTGCCAGATCTGAGCAAACTGAAGAAGTCAACCCCCCCATCCTCGAATCCCCCAGGTGGAGGCCCGCACCATGAGGCTGATGGCTTATTTTCTGTTTTAGCAACCGGTCCTCTGGTAGACCAATGCTTTTTAGTCTTACCAGACTTGTTGTATTCGGGCTGTTTGCCATCACTTTTCCCTTTAGCTTTTCCTAAGTGACCGAAAGGGCCGAAAAGCTGGAAATTTTAGGTTGAATTTGTATGTGGAAGGAAACTTTACTTTCTTGGAGTCTGCTTCTGACTCCAAAATATGTCAATTCTTTACCAAAAAGAATATCTCCAGAGAAAGGTAAAGACTCCAAAACCTTTTTAGATTCTGAATCCGCTTTCCATGTACATAGCCAAACTGCTCTGCGAGCGGCTACTGTTGAAGCTGATGCCGTGGAGGCAATTGTACCCATATCCAAAGCTGCTTCTTTCAAGAACATTGCGGCCTGTTTTATATGTGCATATGGGATTTTTGCTCTCTAGATGTCATTGAAAGATCTCCTTCCAATGCATCAGCCCAGGCAGCCACTGCTTTTGCCATCCAAGCTGAAGCCATGGCTGGTCTAATGCCCCAGACAGGGAAAAAATGTTTTTTAAACCATCCACTCTCCTATCCGTGACATCATTTAATGATGTTGAAGGCAGAGGTAAAGTAGATTTTTGCACTAATCGAATAACATGCGTATCTACTTTGGGGTCACCTCCCTCTTTAAACAATCCCTAGCTGGAAGAGGATAATTGGAATTCGATTTCCTAGGAATTCTAAACTTCTTACTGGGTGTAGCCCGAACCTCTTCCATGATTTCCGTCAGCTGATCTGACCCAGTCTAAACTGTTTTGGGTCATTTAAACACAGTTGCCTTGGATTTTAACACAGGCTCTGCTGATTCTTCTAAGGGTAGACTGGCTTTCATTGCCTTCATTAACTCAGCTATGTCCACTGAGCTAAGGCCTACCTCCTCTTCGTATGCAGAACCAGAGCTTAATGAGCCTTCATCCTCTGATGAATCCTCATCTGAAACATGTGTAGACTGTGAAGATGTAGATTTACTTACCACTGGCTTTTCAGCCTGTTTCTTTTGAGAGGCTGCTGCTGGAAGTGATAAATCGGAGGTGGGAAGCTGCATGTAAGGGTTAATCATGTAACCTATTCCTGGTACAGAAGTTGGAATTATCCGCTAAGCTATACTGGATAATGTTTGTGCAAACATAGCCCAAGGGGGAACAACTTGCACCTGTATCTGCCTTGTATTTTTCAAGAGACCTTGGTGAAAGCTAAATCAATTTGCACACAAACCATCCTGAACCAGATCCTGAGAGGTTAACCCAGCTTTGCAATACAAACATGATATGAGTGTTGGTGTTGTTGTGAATGTATCTTTCTCACCCTTGCCGCTCTTAGACATGATAAATAATCAACACTTACAGTGTACTACACAATTTGTGACTGTAATCACTTTAAGACTCGTTAAAGTGACATACAATCTGACTCTACCCTGCTATACACCAGCATTGAGGATTGGAATAGATAGCAAAAAACTGTCAGAATTATAGTAAAGTCAGCAATCACACTAGCAATCAGTCACATGTTATACATTAGTATAATAAGCAATATGAGCACATAATCAACTACAGATACATTTCAAGTATGTAGGAGAAACCTATTACTGCATTAATTTATAAAAGTTTTAACCATATTCAGAAGCATAGCGAAAGAAACCACAGTAATATTATCAGACTCATGCATTATGCACTTATCTAGCTATTCGTACTCAAAAGGGTAGATAGACACTTAGGGGCAGATGTATTAACCTGGAGAAGGCGTAAGGAATTGATAAACCAGTGATATGTGCAAGGCGATAAAGGCACCAGCCAATCAACTCCAATATGTAAATTAACACTTAGGATCTGATTGGCTGCTGCCTTTATCACCTTGCACATATCACTGGTTTATCACTTCCTTATGCCTTCTCCAGGTTAATACATCTGCCCCTTAGTGCTGTATTACCCATACTCCGTAGAGTGGGATACAGGGAGACTCACTTCGCTTCCAGGATCGATCAATACGTCTGCGAACACAGAGTGGATCCAGACGCTATTAGTGTACACCGCCGCTCCGTGTACCTATAGTGAACACTGACGCGCTAGTCACACAGCTGCCTATGCTGCGACTGGTTCCATTAGTACACAGCGTCTCAGACGGAAGTGGGAAAACCGTTCATGGCGGGAAATGTAGAGGAAACTGGTCATGAACCGGGGGAGGGGTGACCAGGGGAGCATCTGACTCCCCACTGTTGACATCAACCCTAGGGATCGCGGCCTCATACTACTGGAGCCTCTCATACCTAAGGCCTAACGCTGGTGCACCCGAGGTGGCAGCCGCATCAGCAACCGTTTGGCAGTCTCCTCCCAAAACAGTGCGGCTGTGTCCATATTCCCCTTCTAATCGGAACCGATGCCTTACCTTGTCCCCATGCTCTGGCCACAGCCTGGTAACGTCTCCTGGACCTGCTAGTATATCCGACACAGACGCCCGCCGCGACAGCACTGTACTCATGGGTAAGCGTTGTCGTGACCCGGTGGAGAGTTGTTGGAGTGACTCTTTCTAAGGTACGTATAAGACGCTTTTTAGAAAGATCACTCAAAAAAATAGTAAGACTATAAAAATAAAATAAGAAAGCTTAGGGCTGCTAAAAACCAGCAGCCCTCTGACCATAGTCCGCCTCCTGACGCACCAAACAAAAAACTGATTTGTTTGAGCCAGGAGGCAGGGATATATGGACGGGCCCGTTGCATGCTGGGAGGCCGACAAGCTTTGACCGATTGGTGCAAATCCGCTGTCGCTTCATCATATTCCAATGTTATCCTGTGGAAAACTTTCTGATTGGATGGTAAAAAAAAAGTTGACTAGAATTTTTCTCATTTTTTTCAACTTCATTTGAGAGGTGTTGTGTGCCCATTTTCCACGTCACTTGCTGTAAATGGAGAGAGAATTGACAGCATAGGAAAGGAATGAGTTAAACATCTTGTGAGGGGTGGACCTAGCTGGAAGGAAAGTACAGCCCTTTGGAAAAAGGGGAGGGTTAGTGTATATATAGGGAAGGATAGGCCATTTTGTTTCTCTCTTGTTGGTGAAATTGCCTGAGTGGGTGAGTGCTGCATCGCAGAAGACTCCCCCAATTTTGTTGTATTTGGCTTCCTGCATACATCTATTATCTATTATCTCTTCCCGCCCTCGTCGTTCCGCAGGGACCCCAGCTCGTTACCGCGTGTCTAGCGGTGGGGCTGGACCCGGGGACGAGGTGGCTGACCTGGGGGACGGGGTTCCGTCCCCTGGGGCCTCCACAGGTCAGGGAAGGTACTCGGGCCGGCGGACTGGGGCGGTCTTGCCGCTTGGGGCCGGGGCGGCTTTGCCTGCCGGGCGCGAGCAGCGAAGTGGGCCAGGAGGCCTGTCTGGCCGCCCGGAGGGGGTAGGATATCAGCCCTCCCCTCCGGGCACTGCTGAGGAGACTGCCGTGCCGGGTGCCCGCGGGCGCGCGCAGGCGCTCGTCCGTGGAGCCGCACTCGGCTCCGACTTCTTCCCCCTTGCCGAGGCCTGGTAGAGGTGCCGGGCGGGGGGAGGGAGCCGGGCGGGAGACTGTTCAGAGCCGAGCGAGGCCTGTCGCGGGGTCTCGCCCGGCGGTGGAGCTTGAGGTCTCGGACGGGAGTTCGCGGGCCGGAAGCAGTGGGACGCGCGCACGGCGTGCGCGTGTGCCTCCGGCGGCGTTGCTCGCGCCGCAGGCCTCCTTGTCTCCCCAGCCCTCTCCCCTACTGCCGGAACCCGGCGGGGGGGGGGGGGGAGGAGGGGCAGAGATCAACCAGGTGATAGGGAAGCACAGGCAAGCGACCTCTCCCGACGCGGGGCCCCCACAGTTGGCGGAGGTAGCTCCGGCCGGCGGGGAGGGGGTGCCCGCAGGGAGGAGGAGAGGCATGGCGGCGAGGGCCCCGGGGACCGTGTGCGGGGAGGTGAGTGGTGGGAATCCGAGCCGCAAGATATCAGCGGCGCTGGTGGTTCCCCACCGGGCCGACCTGGGCGCCGGACAGTGGGGCCCCGTGTGGCAAGTCTTGGGCGCCGGGCGGATCGACGCACGCCGACGCCGGCCCGGCAACCCACGGGGGACGGCGCCGCTTCTTGGGGTGGCCCTGACCCTCCCGGAACGCTGGCGTCGGCCCTGGCCACGGTCGTGGCGGCACTGGGGCCGCTGGCCGCGGCTCCGGAGCTGGCCGACGGTTCCGGCGCGGCGGCTGGTGGTTCAGGTACGCGGACAATGTCAGCAGCCCAGCGGGTTGCGCGCGCCTGCCGGGAGCTGGGAGTGGCCGCGTCGCGAGCGGGAGCATTTATCGGAGACGCCTGCCCCCCGGGGTGCTAGGCGCGCGCCGCGACTGCTGTCTGGGTCCTCTGCTCCTCTTTCTCCTGCAGGTGAGCGCAAAGACGTGGAGAGGACGGGGTCGGAAGATGAGGATGTCTCTTTTGCCACGCCAGAGGATTCCGGGTCCGAACAGTCGACGGCCTCAGGTGAGGTGGAGCAGTTGGGGTCGGGCTCTTGCACGCGCTCAAGTTCCCGCAGCTCTTCCTCTTCTTCCTCTTCTTCTTCTCTGTCATCGCAAGCGTCCGAAGCCAGTAGCACGACTAGGGCGAAGAAACGAGCGACAAAATACGCCAAGCGGGCGGCGGGGTAGCAGGAGAGGCGGAAGAGGCGTAGGCGGCTTAGCGGGGACGCTCGCAGGGCCAAGAAGCGACGTGATCTGCCCAGGGTAGTCCGCTGCGAGTATACTGCCGTGATGCGGGGGCTGAGGGACAGCTGCCGTAGGAAGATTCGCAGGGGTGACTACGTCGATGTGTTCGTCTTGACGAAGGACGCGAAGAAAGACTTTAAGTCGGCGGCAGCAAAGAAGGGCATCGGGGCCGAGGCCTTCCGTACCTTCGACAATTGGCTGGCCGGGTTTTTGGGTCTTCGCGGCTTGTTACCTGGAAGATAGGCCGTACGAGCACATGAATATCATTCGGTACCTGCATCTCGTACATGATATGCAACGCACATCGTCGGGCACTGAATGGCGTAGGTACGACGAAGAGTTCCGGGAGAAGCAAGATGGGTTACAGGTTATGGACTTTGGGTTCAAGGACGTAGAAGTCTGGCTCAAGGTCACTCGAGCTTCGCAACAGAGTAAGGAGCCCCGGAGCGCAGGGGCGGACGGGCTCCGCGCAGGGTCGTCCGCCCAAGGACCCGGCTCGGACGGCGGATCTGCCAAGCCAGGTAGGTCGGCCGTCCGTACAGGGGGACAGGCCGCCGCAAAGGGAAAGTGCTTCGCGTTTAACAACGTGGCATGTTCCTTCGGCAAGCAGTGTCGTTTTCGACACTCATGCCTGCAATGTGGCGGTTCCCACCCGGCCTCCTCCTGCTTCAAAGGCAGTCGGCAGGGGGCCCGGGGTAAGCAAACTTACCCCAGACAGGCCGCGGGCTGGAGTGCTCCGCAGAGCTCCAACGTCAATTAAATTGGAGACTATGGGCCGGTGGTTTGGCTGGTATCCGAATAGGGAGGATGCAAAATTTTTGTTTTCCGGTTTTCGTTTTGGGTTTCGCTTGCCTGTTGCGAGCGAGGTGTCGGTGCGGGCCCAGCGGAACCTCCAGTCTGCCCGAGCCTTGCCGTTGGTGCTGCAGGAGAAAGTGGATAAGGAGGTCAGGTTGGGCAGGATGGAGGGACCGTATCTATCACCCCCGGTGGATGGCTTGGTCATCTCTCCAGTGGGGGTGGTTCCCAAGAAGACTCCAGGCGCTTTTCGGCTTATTCAGCATCTTTCTTACCCGTCGGGGACGTCGGTCAATGGCGCGATACCGCCGGCTCATTGCTCGGTTTATCAGTCGTTTGACGAGGCGTTGGCACTGGTCCGCAGTTACGGGACTCATGGCTAAGATTGATGTTGAGTCCGCTTTTCGGTTGCTGCCGTTACATCCGGACTCATTCCGTTTTATGGGTTTCCGGATAGGAGCGGAGTATTTCATCGACAAATGTTTGCCGATGGGATGTTCAGTTTCATGCTCGTTTTTCAAACGGTTTAGCACGTTTCTACATTGGTGCGTGGAGTCTTCGTCAGGGGGTCATGGGGTCGCCCATTACCTCGATGACTTCCTGTGTGCGGGTCCGGCAAATTCTTCACGGTGCGGCGACTTGCTTTTCAGCATCCGAGCTCTGTTTTTCCACTTCGGCGTTCCCATGGCCGAGGATAAAACGGAGGGACCGTCCTCCTGTTTGTCCTTTTTGGGGATTGAGATCGACACAGTGGCAGGATCGTGTCGGCTGCCTCGGGACAAGGTGGTGAAGCTCCGCGACGCCATTGGCCGGTTTGAAGGGTCGCGTAAGGTCACACTGCGGCAGGCGCAGTCCTTGCTGGGCATGTTGAACTTTGCTTGTCGGGTAATCCCGATGGGCAGGGTTTTCTGCCGCAAACTGGAGAGGGCGACTGCGGGGTGTGCCAGACCACACCATTTCGTGCGATTATCCTCCGAGATTAAGAGGGATTTGGCCGTATGGGCCTCGTTCCTGGAGGACTTCAACGGGGTGTGTATATGGCAGGCTCCAACGGTGGATAGCGCTAGGTTGCAGCTGTTCACCGACGCAGCGGGTGCCTCTGGATTCGGTTGCTATCTGGAGGGATCTTGGTGCGCGGCCTCGTGGCCGGCGGAATGGCATTGCGAAGGTTTAACTAAGGACCTTTTGCTTCTGGAGCTTTTCCCCATTATGGTGGCGCTGGAGGTCTGGGGCGATCGGCTGGCTCATCGCAGCATCTTGTTTAGATGCGACAATCTGGGCGTAGTGCATGCGATAAATAACCAGAGGGCGAAGTCGCTGGTCGTTCTGCGGGTGCTGGGACAGTTGCTGTTGACATGCCTACGTCGGAACGTGTGGTTCCGCGCACAGCATGTGCCTGGGCTGGAGAACGGAATTGCCGATGCTTTGTCACGAGGGCAGTGGGAAAGGTTTTGTTTGTTGGCACCCGGTTATGTTTGGCAGGTGATCGGGCTGGACTGGAGGGTCTAGCGTTGCGGTCAGTCGCGCCAACCACGCTTAAGGCTTACGGACAAGCTTGGAGCGAGTGGGAGGAGTTTGTTCGAGGACGAAATCAACAAGGTAAGAGCGGGCATCGGATGATGCTTTCTTTTATTTGGCAGCTGTATGTTTCGGGTAGGTCCAGAGCGGTGGTATCCTGGTACTTGGCTGGTATTTCGTTTTTCAGAAAAATAAAGGGCGTCCCCGACGTGACGAAAAGTGGGATTCTGCTGAAGGCGATGAAAGGATGGGCGAGAGTTGCGCCGACGCCGCCTGACAGGAGGCAGCCCATTGATGCGGCCTTGTTGCCGGCTGTCATCAGGGCGGTTGGAGGTGTCGCGTCCATGTTTGAGTCGCTGTTGTTCAGTTTGGCGTTCTCAATGGCTTACCACGGGGCCTTTAGGGTTTCGGAATTGGTAGCGCCTTCTAAGCGAGCAGATTCGCGCATGCTTGTCGGGGACGTGGTGGTGGGTGAGAGGTCCTTGCTATGCAGATTGCGTCGCTCTAAGACTGACCAAGTGGGGAGAGGTCGATGGGTCACCTTGGTTCCGGCACTTGAAGAGAGCATTTGCGCAGTAAGGTTGGCAGTGCAATATGAGGCAGTACGGCCCGACGGTCGGGGGTCATGGCTGCTGCATTATGACGGGCTGCCGGTGACGAAGTATCAATTTCGTTGGATGCTGGGTCGCCGTCTTGCGAGCTTGGGCCTTCCACCCGCTGCGTTCAGGACGCATTCCTTCCGCATAGGGGCTGCAACGGCTGGATTTTCCATGGCTGAGATCCAGACGGTGGGGCGATGGAAGTCGTCAAGTTACAGACGGTATATTCGCCCCGTTGCTTGAGATGTTGGCTCGCGCGTACTGTTTGTTCAATTACAGTTGTTTTTATCATGTTGTTACAGTTCAGTACGTTATGGTATTGTGCGTTTGTTGGTCTTCCCGTTTTATCCTAATCAGGGATTAGCTACTCGCCGTTGCTGGCATGAGCCGGCAGCGGGGGTCTGGAGTTATTTTGCGATTTTTTTTGCCTGACTTGACGGACTGAATTCTAATCCACAATTCGGCTAATCTGTTCTAATCAGAGTCCCTCAGCAGGTCTTTACGCTTTCACCTCCAGCTGAGTTCTTACATGTTTTACCCCTTTTTTATCCCCCCCCCCACCCCCACCCCCACCCCCCGTTTATTTTCTTAATTTTGTTTTAATCTTTCCCATTTGTGCGTTCATGTTCTGCTTCAAATTGGCTGGAAGCTCGTGCAGATCGGCTAGGCCGTGACTTCTGCAATATACGGAACAACATTTTTTCTTTTTGGCAGATCCTTCAGGTTAGCGCACTTACTAAACTATGGTATAGATATTTAGTAACCAATTTTACCCCCTTTCCTTCTCTTCAGGTTGGTTTGCTGATGACCTGACCGTTTGGGTGGTGGGCCACTGGTATGTTTTTTGGGCAGCAAAGCTTTTAGCCTCGGCAGGGGCTCAGCTGTTTCCTAGGGCTCAGGGAGTTAGATGGCTTGGTTGGCGAGGAATGATGTGGAAAGATCTGAGGAATAGACTAGTTAGTCAGGCCAGCAAGCATGGAGTTCCTAGAGTACTGGTTGTCCATCTAGGTGGCAACGATCTAGGGAAGACGACATCTTTGGAGCTGCGGTGTGCCATGATACAGGATCTGGCAAGTGTGGCCGCAGCAGGGACCAATTGTGCATTGGTTTTCTCCCTGATAGTGCCAAGGTTGAGTTGGCGAGGGGTGGCGGATGGTCCCCTGATGGATGAGGCCAGAAAGAAGGTGAATGGGGCGGTGGCGAAGTGGGTGCTGTCCCACGGAGGCAAGGTAGTTCGCCACCCTAGGATTCGGTTCCGAGACAGTCACCTTTTTCGGCCTGTTGGTGTACATCTATCCAATGAGGGGATGATGTTTTTCCTGGAGGATCTGTTCTTAGTGTTGCAGGAGTTAGGGTGAGGTTATGGTGGCGGTGCGAAGACTCTGGGGAGGAGTCTTTCGCTGTTGGCGGAAAAGAACGGCAGTTTGTAGTTGTATGGTAAGCTGTAGTGATTTACAGTTTGATGTGGTTTAGGTGCACTCACCTCCATCGACTTATTGACCGCTCGACCACCCGACCGGGAGGCAGCGGTATGGGCACCGATCAGGGTGGGTAGTCACTGTGGGGGTTGAGCTAGCACCTATTACCGTTTTGATAGTTTGTAGTTAAATTAGGATGGTTTTGATTTTAGCATTTTAAGGTTAGCATCAGTTTAATAGAGCCGTACTTTTTTCTGCCACCATATGCCGGCTGAATCGGCATTTTAACAAAGTTTTCATTTACATGTTTGCTATGGTTAGGGTCAAATAAATAGCTAGCAATTTTTCTGCCAAATTCAAGTCTCCATGTCTTTATTTCTTGGTATTAGAGGTAACGAATGCTTTACTTAGAATGAAAGGGTCCACCAAATGTCACTAGGATGTTTAGGAGAGAGAATTGACAGCATAGGAAAGGAATGAGTTAAACATCTTGTGAGGGGTGGACCTAGCTGGAAGGAAAGTACAGCCCTTTGGAAAAAGGGGAGGGTTAGTATATATAGGGAAGGATAGGCCATTTTGTTTCTCTCTTGTTGGTGAAATTGCCTTCCCGCCCTCCCGCCCTGTTGGTAGAGGTTCTGGCACGGAGTGCCTTGGCATGGAATTGTTGGCTGGTTTTATCGTTGGCTATTTATTGGCGGAAAAGAACGGCAGTTTGTAGTTGTATGGTAAGCTGTAGTGATTTACAGTTTGATTTGGTTTAGGTGCACTCACCTCCATCGACTTATTGACCGCTCGACCATCCGACCGGGAGGCAGCGGTATGGGCACCCATCAGGGTGGGTAGTCACTGTGGGGGTTGAGCTAGCACCTATTACCGTTTTGATAGTTTGTAGTTAAATTAGGATGGTTTTGATTTTAGCATTTTAAGGTTAGCATCAGTTTAATAGAGCCGTTCTTTTTTCTGCCACCATATGCCGGCTGAATCGGCATTTTAACAAAGTTTTCATTTACAGGTTTGCTATGGTTAGGGTCAAATAAATAGCTAGCAATTTTTCTGCCAAATTCAAGTCTCCGTGTCTTTATTTCTTGGTATTAGAGGTAACGAATGCTTTACTTAGAATGAAGGGGTCCACCAAATGTCACTAGGATGTTTAATATAACGGAAATCTATGAACGAGAAACCTGCGTCTTTAAGTGCTGAAGAATGCAGAGATGACTGACGCCAGAAGATAATTGGGTGTAATTATGTGTGCACTTGCTTTTCCTGAGTCCTTGAACATAGCAAACAAATACACAATTATATTCTGCTATTCCTGGCAGAACGGTTCCCTGTCCCTATATATTCATTGTATTCCATGCAGTTGTTATATGTGATTTTCACCTCCTTTTTGTGACCATTATAAGGACAACATATAACATGTATATAATAATTTTCTAATCATAATCACCAATAATGACCTTGCGCAATATGTGATATGATGCACGCTGCCATATGCCCAGAAATAGGAGTGCACGGAAGATGTAATTCTACACTTGCCACCTCTGTATATCCTATAAGACCTCATTGTTTGTTTGTATCCTCTTCATACTCCAGTCCTTTACCACTTTAAATAACATCAACTTTTTCATAATGACCCCATTAAAGTTCATGTACTAAGACTATATTATGCATAACGCAATCACAATGCAGATTATAATAGGTAAACTCAGTGTATGACTGGTGCAAGAAGGGCCCACCGGGTAATGTAGCGGCAGGGGCCCATGCCAGCCTTCATGCCCCTGGTCTATACACAGAGGATCTTAGTAGACAATACACAATACAGAGAACATTCCAGTGACCGTTATTCATTACAGAGAGTATCTTAATAAACAAAATACATACCAAACAGAGGGGCAGATGTATTAACCTGGAGAAGGCATAAGGAAGTGATAAACCAGTGATAAGTGCAAGGTGATAAATGCACCAGCCAATCAGCTCCTAACTTAATTTACATATTGGAGCCGATTGGCTGGTGCGTGTATCACCTTGCATTTATCACTGGTTTATCACTTCCTTATGCCTTCACCAGGTTAAAACATCTGCCCCAGAGACCTTCCTACTGACTGTTATACAATACTGATGGAATTGTTGTGACTATAAGTCAAATCGCACTCTAGTAGGGCAGTTGCATTCAGGCGTTGTGCTCAGAGTGCCACTGGAATGGCCAGGATTGAAAGTACCCTGGGGGTCAATCAGATCTGATCGCTCGGCTGCTAATTTTTCTGTCCTGTGTTCGGATAGTCGCCGCCTCCAGGGAGAGTGTAAATTCGTTGTGCAAGCGTGTGATCGCATGTGTACACAGAGCTGCAAAAATCCACTGTGTGCAGTCTCTGCGCAGACCAAGAGTTCATGCTACAGTGTGATCACATCAGGCTGATCGGGGCCGGAGCTGACGTCACGCACCCTCCCTGAAAACGCTACAAAAAGGCGGGGTTACATCTCTCTGCACCTGTTACATCTGCCCCACCTGCAGTGCACATGGTTTTGCCCAACTGCTAACAAATTTGCTGCTGCGATCAACTCTGAATTAGGCCCAATGAGCGCTTGGCGCCACTTTTTAAATGCACTGGCGCTAGGTGCCATCTTTGAAATATGTTATGGGGGCTAGGCGCAGAGGAATTTAAATATGTAAAAATGTATTTTGATGTGCCGCAGTCCCGGACCTCTCCGGCGTCCGCGGCAATGTGTGTGTAACTCCCGGTGCGCCGGGGGAGAAGGGGGCTGCTGTGGCTGCCCGGCGGGGAGGCTGGGAGTCTGGGACCTCTGGCTCCCGGAGTGCTGCTCTGTTGGAGGTGGAAGCCAGAGCGTTCCGCGCACAGGGGGTACTGGGCTAGCCGACTCCCTGTGTGGCAGGGGATAGTGCTCTGCGTGCTGATGTCCAGGAGCTACTCTCAGTGGCGGTTCTTGCCACGGGCAAGAGGTACTTTTGCCCGGGGCGCCGCCTTCCGGAGGGCGCCGGTGCCATCCGGAGGGCGCCGCACCAGGGCAAGATCCGCCACTGTGCCCCCCGCAGTGCCCTGCTGTGCCCCCCCGCTTTGAAGGGAACCAGACGCGTAGAGTCTAGTTTATCTTCATTGAGAGGACCTTAGTTGTGCGGTGCGCGATGACGTCATCGCGCACCGCACAGCAAAGGTCCTCTCCATGAAGGGAAACTAGACGCTACGGTCTAGTTTCCCTTCGTGTAGAGGACCTTTGCTGTGCGATGCGCGATGACGTCATCGCGCACCGCATAGCATAGTGGAACAGACACTAGGGGTCATAATTGACCTCTAGTGTCTATGCTGTTCTATGGGAGAGACGTAATAACGTCTCTCCCATAGATCGAAGAGAGGAGAGGAGAAGAGCGGCGACGCCGCCAGCGGAGGGGTCTGCAGCTGTCTGAAAAAAAAATAAAAAAAAAAAATAAGAATTTACTTACCGATAATTCTATTTCTCGTAGTCCGTAGTGGATGCTGGGGACTCCGTAAGGACCATGGGGAATAGCGGCTCCGCAGGAGACTGGGCACATCTAAAGAAAGCTTTAGGACTATCTGGTGTGCACTGGCTCCTCCCCCTATGACCCTCCTCCAAGCCTCAGTTAGGATACTGTGCCCGGACGAGCGTACACAATAAGGAAGGATTTTGAATCCCGGGTAAGACTCATACCAGCCACACCAATCACACCGTACAACTTGTGATCTGAACCCAGTTAACAGCATGATAACAGAGGAGCCTCTAGAAAAGATGGCTCACTACAGCAATAACCCGATTTTTTGGTAACAATAACTATGTACCAGTATTGCAGACAATCCGCACTTGGGATGGGCGCCCAGCATCCACTACGGACTACGAGAAATAGAATTATCGGTAAGTAAATTCTTATTTTCTCTAATGTCCTAAGTGGATGCTGGGGACTCCGTAAGGACCATGGGGATTATACCAAAGCTCCCAAACGGGCGGGAGAGTGCGGATGACTCTGCAGCACCAAATGAGAGAACTCTAGGTCCTCCTCAGCCAGGATATCAACTTTGTAGAATTTTACAAACGTATTTGTTCCTGACCAAGTAGCTGCTCGGCAAAGTTGTAAAGCCGAGACCCCTCGGGCAGCCGCCCAAGATGAGCCCACCTTCCTTGTGGAGTGGGCATTTACAGATTTTTGGCTGTGGCAGGCCTGCCACCGAATGTGCAAGCTGAATTGTAATACAAATCCAACGAGCAATAGTCTACTTAGAAGCAGGAGCACCCAGCTTGTTGGGTGCATACAGGATAAACAGCGAGTCAGATTTCCTGACTCCAGCCCTCCTGGAAACATATTTTCAGGGCCCTGACAACGTCTAGCAACTTGGAGTCCTCCAAGTCCCTAGTAGCCGCAGGCACCACAAATAGGTTGGTTCAGGTGAAACGCTGAAACCACCTTAGGGAGAAACTGAGGACGAGTCCTCAATTCCGCCCTGTCCGAATGGAACATCAGATAAGGGCTTTTTCAGGATAAAGCCGCCAATTCTGACACGCGCCTGGCCCAGGCCAGGGCCAACAGCATGACCACTTTCCATGTGAGATATTTTAACTCCACAGATTTAAGTGGTTCAAACCAATGTGACTTTTGGAACCCAAAACTACATTGAGATCCCAAGTGCCACTGGAGGCACAAAAGGAGGCTGTATATGCAGTACCCCTTTTACAAACGTCTGAACTTCAGGGACTGAAGCTAGTTCTTTTTGGAAGAAAATTGACAGGGCCGAAATTTGAACCTTAATGGACCCCAATTTCAGGCCCATAGACACTCCTGTTTGCAGGAAATGTAGGAATCGACCCAGTTGAATTTCCTCCGTCGGGCCTTACTGGCCTCACACCACGCAACCTATTTTCGCCAATTGCGGTGATAATGTTTTTGCGGTTACATCCTTCCTGGCTTTGATCAGGATAGGGATGACTTCATCCGGAATGCCTTTTTTTTCCTTCAGGATCCGGCGTTCAACCGCCATGCCGTCAAACGCAGCCGCGGTAAGTCTTGGAACAGACAGGGTCCTTGCTGGAGCAGGTCCCTTCTTAGAGGTAGAGGCCACGGATCCTCCGTGAGCATCTCTTGAAGTTCCGGTTACCAAGTCCTTCTTGGCCAATCCGGAGCCACGAATATAGTGCTTACTCCTCTCCATCTTATCAATCTCAGTACCTTGGGTATGAGAGGCAGAGGATGGAACACATACCCTGACTGGTACACCCACGGTGTTACCAGAGCGTCTACAGCTATTGCCTGAGGGTCCCTGGACCTGGCGCAATACCTGTCGAGTTTTTCCCAACGGTTTATAATCCTGTGGAAGACTTCTGGGTGAAGTCCCCACTCTCCCGGGTGGAGGTCGTGCTGAGGAAGTCTGCTTCCCAGTTGTCCACTCCCGGAATGAATACTGCTGACAGTGCTATCACATGATTTTCCGCCCAGCGAAGAATCCTTGCAGCTTCTGCCATTGCCCTCCTGCTTCTTGTGCCACCCTGTCTGTTTACGTGGGTGACTGCCGTGATGTTGTCTGACTGGATCAACATCGGCTGACCTTGAAGCAGAGGTCTTGCTAAGCTTAGAGCATTGTAAATGTCCCTTAGCTTCAGGATATTTATGTGAAGTGATGTCTCCAGGCTTGACCATAAGTCCTGGATATTCCTTCCCTGTGTGACTGCTCCCCAGCCTCGCAGGCTGGCATCCGTGGTTACCAGGACCCAGTCCTGAATGCCGAATCTGCGGCCCTCTAGAAGATGAGCACTCTGCAACCACCACAGGAGGGACACCCTTGTCCTTGGTGACAGGGTTATCCGCTGATGCATCTGAAGATGCGACCCGGACCATTTGTCCAGCAGGTCCCACTGGAAAGTTCTTGCGTGGAATCTGCCGAATGGGATTGCTTCGTAGGAAGCCACCATTTTACCCAGAACCCTTGTGCATTGATGCACTGAGACTTGGCTCGGTTTTAGGAGGTTCCTGACTAGCTCAGATAACTCCCTGGCTTTCTCCTCCGGGAGAAACACCTTTTTCTGGACTGTGTCCCTAGGAACAGAAGACAAGTCGTCGGAACCAGCTGCGATTTTGGAATATTGAGAATCCAACCGTGCTGCCGCAACACTACCTGAGATAGTGCTACCCCGACCTCCAACTGTTCCCTGGATCTTACCCTTATCAGGGAATTGTCCAAGTAAGGGATAACTAAAATTCCCTTCCTTCGAAGGAATATCATCATTTCGGCCATTACCTTGGTAAAGACCCGGGGTGCCGTGGACCATCCATACGGCAGCGTCTGAACTGATAGTGACAGTTCTGTACCATAAACCTGAGGTACCCTTGGTGAGAAGGGTAAATTTTGACATGAAGGTAAGCATCCTTGATGTCCCGAGACATCATGTAGTCCCCTTCTTCCAGGTTCGCAATCACTGCTCTGAGTGACTCAATCTTGAATTTGAACCTCTGTATGTAAGTGTTCAAAGATTTTAGATTTAGAATCGGTCTCACCGAGCCGTCCGGCTTCGGTACCACAACAATGTGGAATAATACCCCGTTCCCTGTTGCAGGAGGGGTATCTTGATTATCACCTGCTGGGAATACAGCTTGTGAATGGCTTCCAAAACTGTCTCCCTGTCAGAAGGAGACATCGGTAAAGCCGACTTTAGGAAACGTCTCGAATTCTAATTTGTACCCCTGAGATATCACCTGAAGGATCCAGGGGTCTACTTGCGAGTGAGCCCACTGCGTGCTGAAATTCATTGAGACGAGCCCCCCACCGTGCCTGATTCTGCTTGTAAAGCCCCAGCGTATACTGAGGGCTTGGCAGAGGCGGGAGAGGGTTTCTGTTCCTGGGAACTGGCTGATTTCTGCAGCCTTTTTCCTCTCCCTCTGTCACGGGGCAGAAATGAGGAACCTTTTGCCCGCTTATCCACGAAAAGACTGCGCCTGATAATACGGCGTCTTCTCATGTTGAGAGGCGACCTGGGGTACAAACGTGGATTTCCCAGCTGTTGCCGTGGCCACCAGGTCTGAAAGACCGACCCCAAATAACTCCTCCCTTTAATAAGGCAATACTTCCAAATGCCGTTTGGAATACGCATCACCTGACCACTGACGTGTCCATAACCCTCTACTGGTAGAAATGGACAACGCACTTAGACTTGATGCCAGTTGGCAAATATTCTGCTGTGCATCACGCATATATAGAAATGCATCTTTTAAATGCTCTATAGGCAAAAATATACTGTCCCTATCTAGGGTATCAATATTTTCAGTCAGGGAATCCGACCACGCCAACCCCGCACTGCACATCCAGGCTGCGGCGATTGTTGGTCGCAGTATAACACCAGTATGTGTGTAAATACATTTTAGGATACCCTCCTGCTTTCTATCAGCAGGATCCTTAAGGGCGGCCATCTCAGGAGAGGATAGAGCCCTTACAAGCGTGTGAGCGCTTTATCCACCCTAGGGGGTGTTTCCCAACGCACCCTAACCTCTGGCGGGAAAGGATATAATGCCAATAACATTTTAGAAATTATCCGTTGTTATCGGGGGAAACCCACGCATCATCACACACCTCATTTAATTTCTCAGATTCAGGAAAACTACAGGTAGTTTTTCCTCACCGAACCTAATACCCCTTTTTGGTGGTACTCGTATTATCAGAAATGTGTAAAACATTTTTCATTGCCTCAATCATGTAACGTGTGGCCCTACTGGAAGTCACATTTGTCTCTTCACCGTCGACACTGGAGTCAGTATCCGTGTCGGCGTCTATATCTGCCATCTGAGGTAACGGGCGCTTTAGAGCCCCTGACGGCCTATGAGACGTCTGGACAGGCACAAGCTGAGTAGCCGGCTGTCTCATGTCAACCACTGTCTTTTATACAGAGCTGACACTGTCACGTAATTTCTTCCAACAGTTCATCCACTCAGGTGTCGACCCCCTAGGGGGTGACATCACTATTACAGGCAATCTGCTCCGTCTCCACATCATTTTTCTCCTCATACATGTCGACACAAAAGTACCGACATACAGCACACACACAGGGAATGCTCTGATAGAGGACAGGACCCCACTAGCCCTTTGGGGAGACAGAGGGAGAGTTTGCCAGCACACACCAGAGCGCTATATATATATATATATATATATATATATATATATACAGGGATAACCTTATATAAGTGTTTTTTCCCCTTATAGCTGCTGTATAGTTAATACTGCGCCTAATTTGTGCCCCCCTCTCTTTTTTAACCCTTTCTGTAGTGTAGTGACTGTAGGGGAGAGCCAGGGAGCTTCCCTCCAACGGAGCTGTGAGGGAAAATGGCGCCAGTGTGCTGAGGAGATAGGCTCCGCCCCCTTATCGGCGGCCTTATCTCCCGTTTTTCTATGTATTCTGGCAGGGGTTAAATGCATCCATATAGCCCAGGAGCTATATGTGATGCATTTTTTTGCCATCCAAGGTGTTTTTATTGCGTCTCAGGGCGCCCCCCCCCAGCGCCCTGCACCCTCAGTGACCGGAGTGTGAAGTGTGCTGAGAGCAATGGCGCACAGCTGCAGTGCTGTGCGCTACCTTGTTGAAGACAGGACGTCTTCTGCCGCCGATTTTCCGGACCTCTTCTGCCTTCTGGCTCTGTAAGGGGGCCGGCGGCGCGGCTCTGGGACCCATCCAAGCTGGGCCTGTGATCGTCCCTCTGGAGCTAATGTCCAGTAGCCTAAGAAGCCCAATCCACTCTGCACGCAGGTGAGTTCGCTTCTTCTCCCCTTAGTCCCTCGATGCAGTGAGCCTGTTGCCAGCAGGTCTCACTGAAAATAAAAAACCTAAACTAAAACTTTCACTAAGAAGCTCAGGAGAGCCCCTAGTGTGCACCCTTCTCGTTCGGGCACAGAGATCTAACTGAGGCTTGGAGGAGGGTCATAGGGGAGGAGCCAGTGCACACCAGATAGTCCTAAAGCTTTCTTTAGATGTGCCCAGTCTCCTGCGGAGCCGCTATTCCCCATGGTCCTTACGGAGTCCCCAGCATCCACTTAGGACGTTAGAGAAAAGTATACTTACCTTCTCCGTTCCTGATCCAGACAGCTTCGTGACCACGCCCCCAATTGAAGCCACGCCCCCATGTTTTGCCCGGGGCGCCACAAGTCTTAGAACCGGCCCTGGCTACGCTCCTGGCGCCTCAGCACTGCAGGGAGCCGCGGCAGCCGGGATGAGCGTCCCGAACTAACGGGCATCAGGAGCAGCCACTGCCGCCCAGGGTGCACCACTCACGGGGGTCCGGGCTAACCGGCTCCCTATGCGACAGGGAGTGAGTAGGGTGTCGGGCACTTCGGTTCGGAAGCTATGTTCCTGGCACCTCAGCGCCACGGGGACACAGAACTGCGGCGGCCAGGATAAGAATCCCTGGGTGCCAGGCTTCTGGAAGGGGGTGCGCTGCATCCCGGATCATCTCCAGAGGCCGTTGTGAGGCCACTGAGTAAGTGCCGCACTAGGGGGACAGGGAGAGCCAGCTCCCCATACTTATAGCACTGGGCAGAGCCCTAGCAGTCAGGCTGCAGGACTAGGGGAGCCCAGCGCTGGGCACAGTGTAAATAATAATGTGAAACATGACAATGGATTCAAATGTATATATTGTGTGGTGAGGTACTGCAGTGCCTGAGTATATGGAGCCTGTGCAGGGCACAGACTCAGAGTACATGTACAGTCATTTAAAGGTACAAATGTGATTTCAAGTGAAAATGCACTTACTTGGTGATAGGAGTGCGCAGGCTGATGGATTCCTCCAGTCCTTTTCCAGAAAATCGGAATGACTTCCAACTCCCACATGAAAGTAGCATGGGGAGAGAGAGGAGCAGCTCAGCTTCCCAGCAAAGTGAAATAAATACATTTTCAGGTGCGCTATCAACAGCAGCCGGTATAGAGAAGGTCAGTTCCCTGTATTGAAACAAAAGATATAGTGATATATATATATTAGTGATGTGCACCTGAAATTTTTCGGGTTTTGGTTTTGGGTTCGGTTCCGTGGCCGTGTTTTGGGTTCGAACGTGTTTTGGCAAAACCTCACCGAATTTTTTTTGTCGGATTCGGGTGTGTTTTGGATTCGGGTGTTTTTTTTTAAAAACCCTAAAAAACAGCTTAAATCATAGAATTTGGGGGTCATTTTGATCCCATAGTATTATTAACCTCAATAACCATAATTTCCACTCATTTTCAGTCTATTCTGAACACCTCACACCTCACAATATTATTTTTAGTCCTAAAATTTGCACCGAGGTCGCTGGATGGCTAAGCGACAGAAGTGGCCGACACAAACACCTGGCCCATCTAGGAGTGGCACTGCAGTGTCAGACAGGATGGCACTTAAAAAAATAGTCCCCAAACAGCACATGATGCAAAGAAAAAAAGAGCTGCACCAAAGTCGTTGTGTGACTAAGCTAAGCGACCCAAGTGGCCGACACAAACACCTGGCCCATCTAGGAGTGGCACTGCAGTGTCACGCAGGATGGCCCTTCCAAAAAATACTCCCCAAACAGCACATGACGCAAAGAAAAAAAGAGGCGCAATGAGGTAGCTGTGTGACGACTAAGCTAAGCGACCCTAGTGGCCGACACAAACACCTGGCCCATCTAGGAGTGGCACTGTAGTGTCACGCAGGATGGCCCTTCCAAAAAATACTCCCCAAACAGCACATGACGCAAAGAAAAAAAGAGGCGCAATGAGGTAGCTGTGTGACGACTAAGCTAAGCGACCCTAGTGGCCGACACAAACACCTGGCCCATCTAGGAGTGGCACTGCAGTGTCAGACAGGATGGCACTTAAAAAAATACTCCCCAAACAGCACATGACGCAAAGAAAAATGAAAGAAAAAAGAGGTGCAAGATGGAATTGTCCTTGGGCCCTCCCACCCACCCTTATGTTGTAAAAACAGGACATGCACACTTTAACGAACCCATCATTTCAGCGACAGGGTCTGCCACACGACTGTGACTGAAATGACTGGTTGGTTTGGGCCCCCACCAAAAAAGAAGCAATCAATCTCTCCTTGCACAAACTGGCTCTACAGAGGCAAGATGTTCACCTCATCATCATCGTCCGATTCATCACCCCTTTCACTGTGTACATCCCCCTCCTCACAGATTATTAATTCGTCCCCACTGGAATCCACCATCTCAGGTCCCCGTGTACTTTCTGGAGGCAATTGCTGCTGGTGAATGTCTCCATGGAGGAATTGATTATAATTCATTTTAATGAACATCATCTTCTCCACATTTTCTGGAAGTAACCTCGTACGCCGATTGCTGACAAGGTGAGCGGCGGCACTAAACACTCTTTCGGAGTACACACTGGAGGGAGGGCAACTTAGGTAGAATAAAGCCAGTTTGTGCAAGGGCCTCCAAATTGCCTCTTTTTCCTGCCAGTATACGTACGGACTGTCTGACGTGCCTACTTGGATGCGGTCACTCATATAATCCTCCACCATTCTTTCAATGGTGAGAGAATCATATGCAGTGACAGTAGACGACATGTCAGTAATCGTTGGCAGGTCCTTCAGTCCGGACCAGATGTCAGCATCAGCATTCGCTCCAGACTGCCCTGCATCACCACCAGCGGGTGGGCTCGGAATTCGTAGCCTTTTCCTCGCACCCCCAGTTGCGGGAGAATGTGAAGGAGGAGATGTTGACGGGTCGCGTTCCGCTTGACTTGACAATTTTCTCACCAGCAGTTCTTTGAACCTCTGCAGACTTGTGTCTGCCGGAAAGAGAGATCCAACGTAGGTTTTAAATCTAGGATCGAGCACGGTGGCCAAAATGTAGTGCTCTGATTTCAACAGATTGACCACCCGTGAATCCTGGTTAAGCGAATGAAGGGCTCCATCCACAAGTCCCACATGCCTAGCGGAATCGCTCTGTTTTAGCTCCTCCTTCAATGCCTCCAGCTTCTTCTGCAAAAGCCTGATGAGGGGAATGACCTGACTCAGGCTGGCAGTGTCTGAACTGACTTCACGTGTGGCAAGTTCAAAAGGTTGCAGAACCTTGCACAACGTTGAAATCATTCTCCACTGCGCTTGAGACAGGTGCATTCCACCTCCTTTGCCTATATCGTGGCCAGATGTATAGGCTTGAATGGCCTTTTGCTGCTCCTCCATCCTCTGAAGCATATAGAGGGTTGAATTCCACCTCGTTACCACCTCTTGCTTCAGATGATGGCAGGGCAGGTTCAGGTGTTTTTGGTGGTGCTCCAGTCTTCTGTACGCGGTGCCTGTACGCCGAAAGTGGCCCGCAATTCTTCTGGCCACCTACAGCATCTCTTGCACGCCCCTGTCGTTTTTTAAATAATTCTGCACCACCAAATTCAAGGTATGTGCAAAACATGGGACGTGCTGGAATTTGCCCAGATGTAATGCACGCACAATATTGCTGGCGTTGTCCGATGCCACAAATCCCCAGGAGAGTCCAATTGGAGTAAGCCATTCTGCGATGATCTTCCTCAGTTGCCGTAAGAGGTTTTCAGCTGTGTGCGTATTCTGGAAAGCGGTGATACAAAGCGTAGCCTGCCTAGGAACGAGTTGGCGTTTGCGAGATGCTGCTACTGGTGCCGCCGCTGCTGTTCTTGCAGCGGGAGGCAATACATCTACCCAGTGGGCTGTCACAGTCATGTAGTCCTGAGTCTGCCCTGCTCCACTTGTCCACATGTCCGTGGTTAAGTGGACATTGGGTACAACTGCATTTTTTAGGACACTGGTGAGTCTTTTTCTGACGTCCGTGTACATTCTCGGTATCGCCTGCCTAGAGAAGTGGAACCTAGATGGTATTTGGTAACGGGGGCACACTACCTCAAGCAATTGTCTAGTTCCCTGTGAACTAACGGCGGATACTGGACGCACGTCTAATACCAACATAGCTGTCAAGGCCTCAGTTATCCGCTTTGCAACAGGATGACTGCTGTGATATTTCATCTTCCTCGCAAAGGACTGTTGGACAGTCAATTGCTTACTGGAAGTAGTACAAGTGGTCTTCCGACTTCCCCTCTGGGATGACGATCGACTCCCAGCAGCAACAACAGCAGCGCCAGCAGCAGTAGGCGTTACACTCAAGGATGCATAAGAGGAATCCCAGGCAGGAGAGGACTCGTCAGACTTGCCAGTGACATGGCCTGCAGGACTATTGGCTTTCCTGGGTAAGGAGGAAATTGACACGGAGGGAGTTGGTGGTGTGGTTTGCACGAGCTTGGTTACAAGAGGAAGGGATTTACTGGTCAGTGGACTGCTTCCGCTGTCGCCCAAAGTTTTTGAACTTGTCACTGACTTATTTTGAATGCGCTGCAGGTGACGTATAAGGGAGGATGTTCCGAGGTGGTCAACGTCCTTACCCCTACTTATTACAGCTTGACAAAGGCAACACACGGCTTGACACCAGTTGTCTGCATTTCTGTTGAAATAATTCCACACTGAAGAGCTGATTTTTTTTTGTATTTTGACCAGGCATGTCAATGGCCATATTCCTCCCACGGACAACAGGTGTCTCCCCGAGTGCCTGACTTAAACAAACCACCTCACCATCAGAATCCTCCTTGTCAATTTCCTCCCCAGCGCCAGCAACACCCATATCCTCATCCTGGTGTACTTCAACAGTGACATCTTCAATTTGACTATCAGGAACTGGACTGCGGGTGCTCCTTCCAGCACTTGCAGGGGGCGTGCAAATGGTGGAAGGCGCAAGCTCTTCCCGTCCAGTGTTGGGAAGGTCAGGCATCGCAACCGACACAATTGGACTCTCCTTTGGGATTTGGGATTTTGAAGAACGCACAGTTCTTTGCTGTGCTTTTGCCGCAAGTCTTTTCTTTTTTCTAGCGAGAGGATGAGTGCTTCCATACTCATGTGAAGCTGAACCACTAGCCATGAACATAGGCCAGGGCCTCAGCCGTTCCTTGCCACTCCGTGTCGTAAATGGCATATTGGCAAGTTTACGCTTCTCCTCAGACGCTTTTAATTTTGATTTTTGGGTCATTTTTTTACTGATCTTTTGTGTTTTGGATTTTACATGCTCTGTACTATGACATTGGGCATCGGCCTTGGCAGACGACGTTGATGGCATTTCATCGTCTCGGCCATGACTAGTGGCAGCAGCTTCAGCACGAGGTGGAAGTGGATCTTGATCTTTCCCTATTTTTTTAACCTCAACATTTTTGTTCTCCATATTTTAATGCGCACAACTAAAAGCCACCACAGGTATACAATGTAGATGGAAGGATAGTATAGTATTATATTACTTATGGAGGACGAGTGCACTGACGACACAGAGGTAGGTACAGCCGTGGCCTACCGTACTGCTTATATATATAATATACTGTATATAACGGACCTGGTGGACACTGTCAGCAGACTGCTAAACTAGTATGAAGAAAAAAAAAACCACCACAGGTAGGTATACAATAATGTAGATGGATGGATAGTAAGTATAGTATTATATTACTTATGGACGACGAGTGCACTGACGACACAGAGGTAGGTACAGCCGTGGCCTACCGTACTGCTTATATATATAATATACTGTATATAACGGACCTGGTGGACACTGTCAGCAGACTGCTAAACTAGTATGAAGAAAAAAAAACCCACCACAGGTAGGTATACAATACAATGTAGATGGATGGATAGTAAGTATAGTATTATATTACTTATGGACGACGAGTGCACTGACGACAGTGTACAGCCGTGGCCTACCGTACTGCTTATATATATATAATATACTGTATATAACGGACCTGGTGGACACTGTCAGCAGACTGCTAAACTAGTATGAAGAAGAAAAAAAAACACCACAGGAGTGTTTTTCAGGCAGACAAACGTATACTGGACTGGTGGTCACTGTCAGCAAAACTGTGCACTGTACTCCTGCTATAACTGCTCCCCAGTCCCCACAATTAGGCAGTGTGAGCAGTGCACTCAGCACAGATATATCATGCAGCAGTGCAGCACACTGAGCACAGATATGGTGGAGCGTTTTTTTTAAGGCAGAGAAACAAAGGATTAAACTAATTCACTGGTGGTAAACCCTGCACTGTACTCCCTAACAGCTGCTCCCCGTCCCCAATCCTCCCCACATAACTAAGTCACTCAGTTTACTCTGTTCTTTTCTAATATAACGGAGAGGACGCCAGCCACGTCCTCTCCCTATCAATCTCAATGCACGTGTGAAAATGGCGGCGACGCGCGGCTCCTTATATAGAATCCGAATCTCGCGAGAATACGACAGCGGGATGATGACGTTCGGGCGCGCTCGGGTTAACCGAGCAAGGCGGGAGGATCCGAGTCGCTCGGACTCGTGTAAAAAAAAGGTGAAGTTCGGGCGGGTCGGATC
The DNA here is from genome assembly GCF_028390025.1 of Pseudophryne corroboree. Taxonomy (NCBI): domain Eukaryota; kingdom Metazoa; phylum Chordata; class Amphibia; order Anura; family Myobatrachidae; genus Pseudophryne; species Pseudophryne corroboree. The sequence goes on along the minus strand of NC_086452.1, from coordinate 35,816,664 downwards.
CCGAGGATCCGAACCCGCTCATCACTAATATATATATATATATATATATATATATATATATACCAGCGCTGGCTGCTTTATGAGAAAACAACAATACAGAACGGCTTGCTCGATAATAGATTAAGACAATTTATTAAATGTATTAATCTGTTATCGAACAAGCCGTTCTGTTTTGTTGTCTTTTCATAAAGCAGCCAGCGCTGGTATATATATCACTATATCAGCTTCCCAGCCAGCAGAGTGGTTTTCTGGAGCTTTATAGGGATCACCCTCTGTGGGCAGGAAACCCAGGCAGGGATCTAGGCTGCCCATCTCTGGAGCCCGATTTCAGGCTGGAGATGGGCTGAGTCCCAGGACAGATTCCTGGAAGTAGTTTAGGCGGGAAAACTCCCCCTTCCCCAGCCTAGACTGAGCGTCTCCAGGGCGAGTACCAACTCTCCAGCATGGGACGGTCAAAGAAGAGTGACCACTCTCCACTGTCCATAGAGGACAATGGTAGCTGTGCATGTGGCAAAGGCATGTACAGCATACCTCCCAACTTTGGCTGCCCTGAAAGAGGGACACACGCGCTCCCGAAAAGGGGGCGTGACCTATGAAAAGGGGCGTGGCTTCGCGGAAAGACCCGCGATCGCGAGCCACGCCCCCGATTTCATCACTGAGGGGGCATGCCCAGTGCTCCGTGAGCCGCTGGCATGCCCCCTCTCCCTCTGTCTACATGCGCACAGCGTCTATTCACCGCTGCTCTGCTAAGCAGGGCAGCGAGAGACTGAGCCTCCCAACTGTCCCCCCACACCGCGGGACACTGCGGCCCGCGGGTGGGACAGCGGGACAGACCCCAAAAAACGGGACTGTCCCGCGAAAATCGGGACAGTTGGGAGGTATGATGTACAGTACATAGGTAAACAACGATTGGTTGATAACAACAGGGTGGGCTTACCCCCTGTGGTATGTGTATTGGAGTAATATAAAAGGAGGGCTACTGCCCTGTGAAAGTGTATAGTACCAACTACTTTTTGCTGTAAATATCTGATGTATTGCGGAGTTCTTTTCAGAACTATTTGGGCAAATAAACATCTTCTACCTCAAGATGACCGATTCATCTTGTGACCTGCAGGGCTATGCCAAACATAGCTCTGTTCTTCAGGCTGTTTTGGGTACACCCAGTGTCTCCAAGCCCCGCCTTCCGCCTGCTACCATGCCGTGCTTGGGCAAGCAACTAGTGGGGATTCGTCAAACCACATAGGTGTGGTCAGACAGCGTGTCGACGCATACAGAGCAGAACCATGGTTCCAGATGCCACGGCAAGGAGGAGTCTGGTGGTGGCAGCATAGTACCCACCCACTGCGCAGTGGGTGGAGTCAGTAACAGGCAGTTACTGACGATAAGTGGGAATCCCCTATTTGGCCAGGTCCCGTGTGACCTAAACTCCACTCTGTGACTGGGCAGGACGCTATGCGGTGAGGGCTTTTGGTGCCGTCCAGTCTCAGGGCCCATTTATCGATGAGTGATAAAACTTGCAGTGAATGATAAATGGTGCTCCAGCCAAACAGCTCCCAACTCTAATGTGTTCAGTTTCTGAGCAGTATTTCAAATTTGGAGCAGGACACGAGCCAATTGGAGCTCGCCGACCAGCAGCCAATCAGGAGCTGGAGCTGCAAATTTAAAATGCCGCCAGCAGTGACCCTCTATGTCAGCCTGTGATGCACTCCAATCCACATTGCTGCCATGTGGAACCCCTTGCGGTCTCGGCACGAGACTGGAGTTCTGGCAGTCCCGCCTCACCCCCAAAACTAACCCCATCCACCCACCCCCATTGGCAGCCCTGTACAGGGTCGGACTGGCCCACAGGGTTACCAGGGAAACCACCGGTAGGCCCCACTGCCTGAGGGCCCACTCCTCCCTCTAAGCATAAGGTTTCAGACTGTGCACTTGTATAATACATGGTAGATATGTTGCATTACACTGCACTAGACTATTGTGTATTTCAAGCCTCTGTGGAGGCTGTCCACACCCCCTTTGTAGGCTGGCCACACCCCTAAGTATGGGCCCCTATCACTGCATTCCCGCGGTGGACCCTTCATGTCCCAGTCCGACACTGGCCCTGTATACCTATGCATGGGCCTATCTGTAAAGGGTGACAGGTGCACACGGGTCCTTGGGTACAGGGGAAGTCTCACACCACATACCCTGCACCCACAGACTATACTTACCTCTCATCCGCCACTGCAAAATCACTGGGAAAATGACATTGCACCATTTCCCCAGAGATCTCAGTAGTTTCCGGCACAGTGCAGATTGTACTTGGGAGTTGTAGTGTTTGGGGGGAGGTGAGTGGGGATGGAAGCTGAACACAGGGCACCGTGTAATAATGGCAGACTATGTACAGTATATGCGCAAGGCATTAATATATTGCTGATAGGTAAAATGGGACAGCCCAGACACTCATAATCATGCTATTGTAACTCAACCTGACTTTATAATTTAATATAAAATGACTTAAGGAAAAGTAAAGAATACATTTGTCCAAGGAGCTGTAAATCACACGTGCCAATCAGATGACTAAGTGACCTATTAAACATGGCGGCTAATCAGATTACTGTTACAGGCGGAATGAAAAGCCAGCGCTGACTGACTCTGCAAATCACATTAGCGTTAATAGTTGAATTACAAGACACAGCACAATCATGTCAGCCGCCCGGCTCCCCAGAAGGCACCGTGGTCATCAAGGCGGATCAGTGGCCCAAAGCTGCAGTGAGACATTAGTCACCTCCGTCCTGTGTAGACAAAACATTGCTGCGTAACAGGAACATTGCTTTTGGCTCAGTTCCACACCCTTTGCTCCCCGGACAGAAATGACACAGGCCAGTGCCACAGTGATACACAAAAGCCCCGGAGTGACCTTTCCTCGTGTCCTGTAACCAATGGTAACAAACAGACTATTCACACTTAAAAAAGTGACTTACTGCAAAATGTGTAAAGTACTCCTTTTTACTCACCTCACGCACGCATACAGAATAAAAAGTAAAAACACAATTTTAGACTGATTGTTTAATTCATTTACATATTTGTCCTAAAATTCTTCTCGTTCAAACATTGTGTTGGGTGACACAGTTGGTGTAATGGCTAGCGTTACTGCCTCACAGCACTGAGGTCTTGAGTTCAATTCTCACCACATCCCTATCTGTGTGGAGTTTGTATATTATCACCGTGCACACGTGGGTTTCCTCCGGGTACTTCGGTTTCCAACCACCATCCAAAAATATCCAAAATGTAACCCTAGTCGGTATGTGTGTACATGTGCATGTGGTAGGAATCATAGGTGTCTATGGGGGACATTTACTAAGCAGTGATATGAGCGGAGAAGTGAGCCAGTGGAGAAGTTGCCCATGGCAACCAATCAGCACTGAAGTAACATCTATAATTTGCATACTATAAAATGATACAGAGCTGCTGATTGGTTGATGGGGAAATTTCTCCACTGGCTCACTTCTCCGCTCTTATCACTGCTTAGTAAATGTTCCCCTAAGTACTAATCCCTGGAGAGAGATAAAGGGGTCTATTTACTAAGCCTTGGATGGAGATAAAGTACCAGCCAATCAGCTCCTAACTGTCATTTTTCAAACACAGTTAGGAGCCAATTGGCTGGTACTTTATCTCCGTCGAATTTATCTCCATCCAAGGCTTAGTAAATAGACCCCAAAGTGCCAGGCAATCAGCTCCTAGCTGCCATGTTACAGGATGTGTTTGAAATATGATAAGAGCTGATTGGTTGGTACTTTGGGGCCTTTTTACTAAGCCTTGTAGAGAAATAAAGTGGAGAGAGATAAACTACCAACCAACCAGCTCCTAATTGTCAATTTTCAAACACAGCCTGTAACATGGCAGTTAGGAGCTGATTGGCTGGTACTTTATCTCTCTCCAAGGCTTAGTACAGTACATAGTGAGCTCCATAAGGACAGGGATTGATGTGAAAGGCCAAATATTCTTTGTGAAGCGCTGTGGAAAATGTGTTCACTCTTAATAAATAAATAATAAATTCATTTATATCTTAATTAGTTTCCGGGAACAAAGGGACATTGTAATGGTCTACACTCTGTATGTTTAGAGGACGGTAGATTGCCTCCATGGAAATTAGCCTTCTACATAAATATGCTCCAGAATGGTGCAAAAGGGACCAGGGAGGGAGGTTCTGTGGTCATATCAGTAATACCCCAAAATGTGCAGCCTCCGCCCCCCTAAAACTCCCTGAAGTATCTCATCCCTCAACACCAAACACATTTCTGTGCCTATCCCAATACATCATACTTACTTACATATAGGGTTTCCTCTCCAGGAGAAGCCGCTTTGGGGGGCGGGGCTGTCAATAGACCCCGCCCCTGTCACAGCAAAATGCCGCTTTTCACAGGTCCATGGGGAGGACGTGGGAATAAATTATGCAATTGTGTGTCATTTAGCCGCGAATCCTCGGTACGACCCCCTCAACCTGCCTGCTTCACTAGGAAGCGGGCGAGAGGCGGAAGATGCTGCCATTCTTCTGTGGGTGCGGGGGCATTGGCGTTTCTATAATGGGTGCAGTGTGTACGATGCACATGGGTCCAGGGGGGCCCACACCGCACACACTGGAACCATTTAAATACCTTACCGGAGTCCAGCGGCGGGCGCAGCGTTCGCGATGGAAATTGCAGCCAAATTGGTCTCCGGATCATGGCGGCTGCCATGTTTCCGGAGACCTGTGCATGCGCAGTAGACTCCAGTCTACAGTGCCGTACAGAGGAGGGCGCCCACCCAGAGGTGCACACGGGCCCCCTCCTCTGTTGAAACGCCCCTGTGCGGGGACTTCCCAAAATATCAGGAGTCTCCCACAAGTAGGCAAGTATGCAATGTATCCAGTAATACCCTAATGCACACGTGGTAATTAAGTACATTGAATGTGTTTTGCAGGGTGAGTGCAAAGTTTCTGGGCACCCTAGTCAAAGCTTCACCCTCCAATATCCCTATCTTGGGCCTTTTCACAAACATTTGATAAAAAAAAAATATATTACATTAACAGCGAAAATATGTATGGGCACGTGTGACCCAGCTGCGCTGGTTGTCGCACGTGCAGTGACATTTTAGCCGGCACTTTAGCTTTCAGTTCTAGTTTTGTAGAAAAAGTGACAAATGGAATCAACAAAAAGTTTCAAATATAGAAATAAAATTGTGTAATCTATAGGGGCAATTCAATTGTTACGGGGAGCGCTATTCAATTGTTGTTTTCTTTAATGCGCTGATTGTGCCCTGCACTGACGCGTTTTATTAGTGTAAACCCGACTAAAGTGCTAAGCGCAATGTGAGAAGTGCTGTATGGGCGCCCAAATGGGTCACTTTTTGCACATTTCTGGAAACCAGTTCGGGGGACTAGGAATGCCAGCATCGGCAGATGCTCACACCCCAATGGAGCAACAATCGAATGGCTCCGTCGTGGCACCGTCACTGACAGCCGCCGGCGCAAATTTTTTAATTCCCGCCTATATCAACCAATCAGATTCTGTATATGTTTCTTGAATGCAACAGAAAATGATAGCTAAAAGCTGATTGGTTGCAGTAGGCAACACTTCCACTGAAAATTTTGAGAATCTTTAATTAATATACCCCCATGACTGAGACACATGTGGATACACGAGTGTGTATATATATATATATATATTTATTTTTAAATTCAGAAATGACTGATTTGCGCCGACCACCTTCCCATCCAGCAAGCTCATTACCAAACAGCCTGAACACATAACAAATAAGACTCGTGCATAACAAGCATTTCACAGACATCTCTTGGGTACTTATGCAAAAAGGAGATTGTTTTCTGTTCTCACATATTCCAGCCACAAAGTTCAGAATGCAGCAAGCACATTGAGACAATTATATTATTTGATTCTTTGTATTTCATGCCTATTTTGCAATGTACAACGAATTAAAGACAGGAGAAGAGGAGGCTTTCAGGACAGAGAAAGCACAGGCTGCTATGTGTAACAAGGCTTGTATCCGTGATCCTTAATGACTTGATTAGCCTAATTGCTGTGAAAGAAGAGCGTGTTTAGGCAAGGTCCATTACTCTGCTGTACATGGGCAAAATGTTTTTTTTATTTTTTTTATTAAAAGACCTATAAAGTCACATTGTGTGTTTTGAAGAAGAAGAAGGAGGAGAAGAAGATTGGAGGAGGAGAAGAAGAAGAAGAGGAGAGGAAGAAGAATTCTTTACATTTTATTTAATAAATACACGATCTCACACTGGACTCTGTCCTCCTACTTTACCTATGGCTTTTCCATATATGTAACTGTCCTTCACTCCATTTAACTCCATCTAATAATAATCTTAATAATGTTAACCCAGTTCTCCTGATCACTGGTCTTATCACTCTCAATTCCTTTACCTGACTCTCTCTCTCTCTCTCTCTGGGTTATATTAACTAAAGTGCGGGTTTTTAGAAGTGGAGATGTTTCCCATAGCAACCAATCAGATTCTAGCTATTGTCTTCTAGAAGGTGCTAGATAAATAATAAGTAGACTCTGATTGGTTGCTATAGGCAACATCCCCAATTCACTGCTTTCCCCTGGAAATTACCCCCTCCCGCCAAGATCAAGCAGCTTCTGCTCAGAGACACTGAGGACAAAACCAGTAAAATAAGACCCACTTATATATAACTCTTACACTGTATATGTACGAACAGTCACCAACACAAGTCCTTTCATGTTTCACATTTAGTTCAGCTGTAAATAAAGTGTACGTGTTGCGATTACGCTTTCCCGGCGTGGAGCATCCATCCTTCAGCCCATGGCGAGCAGGATCAACATCTGACAGGCTTGTGTTGACTATTTCCACCGACGCAGCCCTGCTGACATAGGGTCTCTGTCGGTAAGTAAGGTACAGTACTGTTTTCCCAGCAGATTTCTAAGAACTGGGGGTAATAGTTTCTGATGGGCTTGTCAGAGAGGCACTGACTGTGGATGACATATGCATTATACTGTCAGGGACAGAAATCCATATACTGTAGCAGGAAAACACACACACACACACACACACACACACACACACACACACACACACACACACTCTCTCTCTCTCTCTCTCTCTCTCTCTCTCTCTTGCATTGCAGCCTCAAGGGGAGATGTACTAATCCTTGAAAAGTGATGAATTGCACGGTGATAAAGTACCATCCAATCAGCTTCTAACTGCCTTGTCACTGGCTGGGGCTGAAAAATGACAGGAGCTGATTGGCTGGTACTTTATCACTGTGATATTTATCACTTTTCAAAGCTTAGTACATCTCCTAAAACCTAGAAAGCAGTGACGTTACTGAAGGACTTAAGGCTAAACATTCATAAGGTCTTGCATCCTTCTCAGTTGCTAGGTTGTGCACAGGAGCATATTTTAGGTTTATTATTTTGGAGACCACCACAATTGATTTATTTATTTTATATATTTATTAACAGTTTCTTATATAGCGCAGCATATTCCATTGCGCTTTATAATTGCAATTTACTATTCCCCTGGTATCTAACACATAGCTGCCTACCCTCCCGGCCCTGCGCAAGATTCCTGTTTAAGACTCTTATCTCCCATTGCCCTGCATTATAAATCAAATCTCCCTGATTCTTCACTGCAGCTAGGGGACCACCAAGGAATTTCTGGGCTAGGACAGATTTGCTGCAGCGACTACTGTCCAGGCTCATCAGTCTCTGCTGTCGACTCTCAGCAAAACCTTGTAGGCAGGGCTGGATTAAGCCCTGGGGGTGCCCGGGGCAGTTAAGACAGGGGGGGGGGGGGCGCGATGGAAGTGTGGGTATATTAGATTGAGTATACCTCCCAACATGATTCATTCCAGGAGGGACAAAATGCTCTCTACCTGGACTTCCCTCTTACTATATGATTGGTTTCACCTGTGTAGAACTATTGATAAAAAAGGGGTTTCACCACAGGTGATTGCAATCATAACTTAAGAAGGAAGTCCAGGTAGAGAGCATTTTGACCCTCCTGGAATGGGTCATGGTGGGATGTATGGATTGTGTATATTAAATTTAAACCAATTGTGTATATTAGATTTAAATGAATATTTATTTTTCATCCACTAGGGGTCACTGGAGTACTCTTGGGATATGGACGGCTTTCGTAGGAAACAGGGCACTGAATATTTAAATTTAGAACACTCCACCCCTCCATATCCCAGAGTACCTCAGTGTTTTTTCTGTGCTCGAAGTAGCAACAGGTCTGTGGCTTGGTCCACAATTCTTTTGAATATATTTATTTTTTCTAGTGAATATGTTTCTTTTTTCATACACATCCCTTTCCCCCTTCCAAAAGGCAGGGTCAGGGATAGTGCAAGCTGCTATTAGCAGCTGTGGCGTGTCGGTCCTCACTGAATGAGCGCCCTCACAGCCATACAGATCTCCTGCACAGGCTGCCCGTCGGAGCCTCACCACAGCAGCAGGAGTCACGGTATGTTGAACGGGGCGGTCAGCACCCGGCCCGCTGTGTGGGGACATTGTTTGCTTTACCGCTGACGCCGGGATCCCTCTACAGACCGCCCGCCGCCGCTGCTCCGGCCCCCACCGCTGCTCCGGCCGCTGCTCAGAGCGCTTCAAGACGCGCTCCCCGCTGTCGGTCCCAGCGCGTCCCGCTACCTGGCTCCCGCTGGCGGCCCCACACGCTGCTCGCTGCCCGCCCGCACTGCATCCGCAACGGAGCATACAGAGGGGGGGGGCATTACAAACTGCTAGCAGAGAGTGCAATCAGCGGCATGAGGGGGGATAACCTGCAGCAACAGCAGTATGCTAGGCTGCAGGGTTAATTACACAGGATTTTCATATAGATGTCAGTTTAAAGGCTGGTAACCTGCACTATGATTATATGTGTAAGCATGGCAGCCATTTTAACTATGCTCCCTGTGTCTTCCTGCTGTGATTCCAGAACGTTCCAGTACTACATCTCTACTCCACCGGAGGCGCAGGGGTGTTAGTGGGAATTTGGGATCACATTTCATAGTACTGGCCACGTGTACTGCACTTGGCCAGATATATATATAGAGACACCTTCGTACTATTTTACTGAGTCGGGCAAGTGTCTGTTTTTTGTGTATTGTATTGTCTGTCGCCATAATGAGTAAGGCACCAGCAAAAATTAAAAAGCATCATTGCAAAGTCTGTAGCAGTGTGTTACCGGATGGATCTACCACATGTCCAGTATGTTTTGTGGATTCGGTTCCGAATACAATTTCTGCTCCGGTTTTAAAGCCAATTTCCTCCCCGGACCCTCCATGGGAAATGCTAGCCAATGTACTGGCTGGGTTGCAATCAGAATTGACCGCCGCTCGACAAGAGCGGGAAACGGCAAGATCTGAGTCTAGGGTGAGACCGCCAGAACTACCGGAGGCGTCTCAGCCTTGCGAAAGGTCCAAATCCATTTTGGGTAGACGGGATAAATTTCATATGTCTTATGATTTACCAGTTTCTGCTATGTTGCATTCTGACGATTCCATGCCAGACCTCACGGCACAAGATGAGGGTGAGGAGGGTGAAGTGGAGTCAGATAGTGAGGATTTTAACAGCTCAGGTATTGATAATCTCATCAGAGCAGTGCGTCAGTCTCTCAAGTTTACAGAAACTGAGGAGCCTCTCACAAATGGTCAGGTCGTATTTACTAAACGACAGAGAACTCCAATGTGTTTTCCTGTTTCGGAGTCTCTTAATAAGATGTTAGTAGAAACACGACAGACTCCAGATAAACGGTTTTCTATACCTCGCAGATTTAAGTCTAGTTACCCGTTTCCAGACTCGGTGACATGTACATGGGAGAATCCACCAATAGTTGATTCGTCAGTGTCGAAGCTTACAAAGAAATTAACCATACCAGTGCCAGCGGCTACTACGCTTAAAGACCCTTCAGATCGCAAAATAGAAACTATGCTAAAGTCCAAGTATTTAGCAGCAGGAGTGCTGCTGAGACCTGGCTTGGTTGGTATCTGGGTCACTAAGGCGCTCATAGTATGGATAACAGAACTCAAGTCTGCCCTACATGACGAACACCTTATACTTCTTGCTGATCAAATGTGTGAGGCTGCGGAGTATCTCTGTACAGCTTCTACTGACGTCTGTCAGCACACTTCTCGTATTTCATCGTCGCTAGTTACGGCACGACGAGCACTCTGGCTGCATTCTTGGCAAGCGGAGGCAGAGGTCAAACGAGGTATAGAGGCGTTACCTTACGATGGCAAGAAGTTGTTTAGTCCTGAATTGGACGCATGGATTTCTGAGGCTACGGGAGGAAAGTCGGTTTTCTTACCATTGCCTCCACCGGTACCAAGAAGGAGGTACTCTGGACCTTCATTCAAATCCTTTAGACCTCAGTCCTTTCGCGGACTTGGCAGAGGAACAGCCACGCCTGGTAGACGTGGTCGTGGACGTGGTTTCCAACAAACCAACACAAGTCGTCAGGACGCTAAGGTTACCGACACGCCAGTGGCATGACGGGCTACCAGCCCATCTCGGTTCTCTGATTGTGGGAGCACGCCTTCAGACGTTCCATTTGGCGTGGTTCCAGACATCCGCAGATGGGTGGATCCGCAATTTAGTGTTAAGAGGTTACAAAATAGAGTTCGACTGTCTTCCGCCACGGCGGTTTTTCAAGATAGGACTGCCTCTGTCGGACGACAAGAGGGCGGTTCTGCAAATTGCCATTCAGTCCCTACTGGATTCAGCAGTTTTGATTCCGGTCCCTGTACACCAACAGGGTCAGGGTTATTATTCCAGTCTGTTTGTAGTACCGAAGCCGGATGGCTCAGTCAGGCCAATATTGAACTTAAAGGGTCTCAATCGGTACGTAACTTACTACAGATTCAAGATGGAATCTCTGCGCTCAGTGATTGCAAGTTTAGAGCCAAAGGAATTCATGATTGCGCTAGATCTCAAGGATGCGTACTTACACATTCCGATTTGGCAGCCTCATCAGAGGTTCTTGTGGTTTGCAATACGCCAAAACCATTACCAGTTTTAGGCTCTACCGTTTGGCCTATCGTCAGCGCCTCAGGTATTCACCAAAGTGATGTCTGTGATGATAGCTCATCTCAGATCCCTGGGAGTGACAATAGTTCCGTATTTAGACGATCTGCTCATCAAAGCTCCGTCTCAACAGATGCTTCTCCAACATGCGCTGCTAACGTACAATGTACTGGTTCACCACGGTTGGATTGTCAACTTCAAAAAATCACATCTCATTCCGTCTCAACGCCTTCAATTCCTAGGTATGATTCTCGATACGGTAAATCAAAGAATTTACCTACCACAGCAGAAAGTACAGATTATTCGCCATCTAGTACAACTAGTGCTCAAGCCACGCACTGTCTCGGTACATTTGTGCATTCGCCTCTTAGGCACAATGGTGGCAGCTTTCAAAGCGCTTCAGATCGGAAGATTTCACTCACGTCCTTTTCAACTGGATGTGCTCGCACAGTGGTCGGGCTCGCATCTGCAGATTCACCACAGGGTGAGGTTGTCGCCAAGGGCAAGGGTGTCTCTACTCTGGTGGCTCAAGGAACACAATTTAACCGCAGGGAAACTATTCGGCGGCTGGAATTGGATAATTCTGACGACGGACGCGAGTCTCAGAGGTTGGGTAGCTGTAGTTCAAAATTGTCAACTCCAGGGTCTCTGGGCGGATCACGAAAGATTGCTGTCTATAAATGTCCTGGAACTCCGCGCAATTTACAATGCGCTACGACAAGCAGTACACATGCTTCGGTCTCAGACTGTCCAGGTGCAGTCAGACAACGCGACGCAGTCGCATACATCAACAAACAAGGAGGAATAGGAAGCCGCATGGCAATGCGGGAAGTAGCTCGAATCCTCAATTGGGCAGAATATCACCAGGTGATATTGTCGGTGGTGTTCATTCCGGGAGTGGACAACTGGGAGGCGGATTATCTCATCCGTCGGGATTTTCATCCAGGAGAATGGGCATTAAATCCAGAGGTGTTTCACATGTTGGTTCACAGGTGGGGTTACCCTCAGGTGGACCTGATGGCGTCTCGCCACAATCACCAAACACTCCAGTATGTGTCCAGAACGAGAGATCCAAAGGCAGTGGCGGTGGATGCTCTCACAATCGCGTGGCCATACAGCCTAGTGTATCTGTTTCCACCGTTTCTGCTGCTCCCTCTAGTGCTAAAACGGATCAAAAGAGAGTCCGTCACAGTCATACTAGTGGCGCCTCATTGGCCTCGAAGAGCTTGGTTCTCGGATCTCCACGGACTACTCGCAGACAATCCTTGGCCGCTCCCTCTATGTCCGGACTTGTTACAACAGGGTCCGTTCCTTTACCCCGATTTAGCGCGGCTGCGTTTGACGGGGTGGCTGTTGAGACCGCCCTCTTGAGAAGAGAGGGCATTCCAGAATCTGTTATACCAACCATGTTACGTGCTAGGAAGCCAGTTACGGCAGCTCATTATTACAGAATTTGGCGTGCCTATATAGGTTGATGTGAAGCTCGAAAGTTTCCGACATCAGCTTTCAAGTTATCCCGTCTTTTGTTATTTCTCCAGACGGGGTTAGATGGAGGACTGCGTTTATCTACACTAAAGGTGCAGGTATCTGCATTGTCAATTTATTTCAAAGAAGATTGGCTCTATTGCCGTCGGTACACACTTTTCTGCTAGGTGTCCTCAGAGTACAGCCTCCATTCATTCCACTTACTGCGCCATGGGACTTGAATCTGGTTTTAGATTTCTTACAGTCTTCATATTTTGAACCCTTACAGCAAGTGGATATAAAGTTTCTCACTTGGAAAACAATTTTTCTTCTAGCCTTAGCTTCAGCAAGGCGTGTTTCAGATTTAGGTGCCTTGTCATGCAAGCCACCGTATTTGGTGTTTCATGATGACAGAGCGGAACTTCGGACGAATCCCGCTTTCTTACCAAAGGTAGTGTCATCTTTTCACATCAATCAACCAATAGTAGTTCCTGTGTTGACAGCACATTCTGGAACTCTGGATGTGGTACGCGCTTTACGCGTTTATGTATCCCGAACGTCTACAGTTCGTAAGACGGATACGTTGTTTGTTCTCTATGATGCTGCCAAGATGGGTTGGCCAGCATCTAAGCTGACCTTATCCAGATGGATAAAACTGACCATACGTCAGGCTTACCTTCATGCTAGGTTACAGCCGCCTACATCAGTAACAGCTCATTCCACACGTTCTGTGGGAACTTCATGGGCATCTGGTCATGGAGCTTCTACGACGCAGCTTTGCCGTGCGGCTACATGGTCTTCAGTGCACACGTTTGTGCGCTTTTACAAGTTTGATACGTTTGCGGCATCAGCATCTAGCTTTGGCCGCCTAGTGTTACAGGTGCCAAACAGCTCTCCCGCCCACGGGGGAAGCTTTGGTACGTCCCAAGAGTACTCCAGTGACCCCTAGTGGATGAAAAAGAAAATAGGATTTTGGTACTTACCAGGTAAATCCTTTTCTTTGAATCCATAGGGGGCACTGGACGCCCACCCAGAGCAGTTTTACCTGGTTTGTGGTAAGTTCAGGAGATCTTATGGTAACACACTCTCACCGACTGGTTCAAATTATCAAGTGCTGGTTATGGTGTCAACTGTTTAGTTGTCAGTAACGTTATGTGTCAACTTCGTTGTTGTCCGTTATGTTATATGTAATACTCCATTGTCAACCTCTCTATAGCTCCTGTTCGGCTCAGTAAAAAACACTGAGGTACTCTGGGATATGGAGGGGTGGAGTGTTCTAAATTTAAATATTCAGTGCCCTGTTTCCTACGGAAGCCGTCCATATCCCAAGAGTACTCCAGTGCCCCCTATGGATTCAAAGAAAAGGATTTACCTGGTAAGTACCAAAATCCTATTTTTAATAATGCCTAGGTACTGTAGCTCCACCTAACTGAAATACAACTATTTTATAAAATGTTCATGTAGTGGAACAAACAAAACTTAACACATAGAAAAATATATAATTTCTTGTCACATGCAAGTATAGCAGCAGCCTCTATACTACTTACACACTCAGGAGGTCTCTCTCTCTCTAGACCCCCATTAGGTTACACAGGATCCAGACACCCAGCCAGGGAGGATGATAAGCTGGGATCCTTGTGTCACTTACAGCTCTCTCCACCCTCTTATCTCTCCTCTGGTTGGAAAGCTCATGAAACCTCATACTCCTTTGTCTCTGTCTGCACTGCATACTGTCCTGCTCACTTTCTGGCTGCCTGGTTCTGCTGCTGCTCAAGAGGGAAAGCTAGTGATGTCAGTGTCCACCAGCAGGGGGGGTCCTGACAGAGGAAGACTTTGGGGAACTGTACACCCTTTGCCCCCCTTTCATCTCGCTATGCTTGTAGGCAGAGCCGCCATCAGGGGGGTGTTAGGGGCACAACTGTCCCAGGCCTGGGAGAATGGAGGGCCTGGGTTGCCCACCCGCTGCCCGCCCGCTACTTCCTCAGCTGGAAGTATTGAGAATGTCCCCACAAAATGCCTGCGCATCAAAGGAGACAGTTATTTTAAATCCTAGAAGAGACAGCAGCCATTTTGGGAGGGACGTTTTCAAAAGGTTGAAGGGTCAGGCATGTACATCAGCCCCCACTGGGACCGCGGACCTATGGCGACAGAGGCCGGGGAGGGGTTCCCCTGACAACGAGCAAATTCCCTGACAATGAGCAGAACCCCCTGAGAGCAGGTACTGTGCATTGGGGCATTTTTACTATGTGGGTATAATATGTTGGTGAGAGGGACATTACTGTGGGGGGCATAATATGGTGTCAGGGGCATTACTGTGTGGGGCTTAATATGGTGACGGGCATAAAAGTGTGGACGTAATATGGTGTTGGGCAATACTGTGGGGACTTAATATGCTGTCAGGGTAATTACTGTGGGGGGGGCATAATATAGTGTTGCTGAGTGTATGTGCACAGGAATATATATTTATATATATATACATACATACAATTATTTCATTTTGGCGGGGGTGGGGGGACGGTTACCTATTATGTCAGTCTCAGGCCCCACAATTTCTGATGGCAGCCCTGATTGTAGGACCCCCGGCAGTAGAGAATACAGCGCTGCTAGTATATGTGAGCTGTGGAATGTTTTATTAGTAATCTTTTGTTAAATACACAAAAAGGACTAGACAAAAAACTTTACAAATTCTTTTTTTTTTTTTTTACCAAGAGATGATCATTAAAGTAAGAATTCACACAAGGTCCAACTGCATTTGGAATTTATTGCATAGGCATCACATTTATCATGTATATTGTGCTGAGTGAGAAGAAAAGAAATATCACAGCAAATAGTTGCATATAAGAAATCCTGTATTGCAGGCAGCAATGTTACTACCAACAATTGCCAAATGTCCCAAAATATATTGCTACTGATGTTAAATAGAAATATTTTGTATCAAGCATTTAGGCTTAGACACGCCCATATGGGTGGGGCATGACACGCCCCCTCAACAGCACGGCTCGCATTCTTCTACAGACTATAGGGGGTCATTCCGACCCGATCGCTTGCTTCAGTTTATCGCAGCGATCGGGTCGGAACTGCGCTGGCGCCGCAGTGCGCTGGCGCATGCCAGCCTCTGAGGCGGTCGCTGGGAGGGAGGGGGATGGACGGCGGCGTTAAGCTGCCATTTAGGGGGCGCGGTCCGGCCAACGCAGGCTTGGTCGGACCATTGGGGGGGGCAGGCCTTGGCGGCTGCGTGACGTCACACGCAGCTGCTACGACCCTGTCTCTGATAACAGTTGAGATAATTTCCGATTAAGATAACAGGCTAACTCACATGTGCATGATTAAAGAAGTCCTGAAAACCTGACCTGCTGGGGGTACTCGAGTCAAGAACCACTGTCTGGGGTTAAGAACCACTGACGTAGAGAATCCAGATATAGCTGGCATGTAGTTTCTCAGATCCAATACATATTTGCTTACAGTTTAATTTGCATGAGGTTGTGTACATAGCTCTGCTCACACGGAATGCCGCTGTTACATGTGTACGTCACGTCATAAGCGTGTTATACTGTAAATGTCTACAGTCAGCCCTGTGATATAAAACACCTGCAAGTCTCTTTGTGTTTTACGACGTTAGACTTTAATGACACACGTACTTTATAATGATTTTTCAGTGCTGCATAAATTAATGTGCATTCATATGCAGCTGGAAAATAATTGGAAGCGTCGTAGCCACCATTAAATGTCAGGTACAAGTGGATGGGGGAATTACATTTATCATTGACACATTATATAACGTTCCTGTGAATCTCCTTCATGTAATTTATCCCTTAACGCTCCGCAATGACGCGTCTTCTGTTCACCGAAACTGGACAATAGACAGAATTCATTTGTCTCTGAATAGAAAATGTCAAGGCTGTGCTGAGTTATGTAATAATAGGATGACTGACGCCAGATGCCACATCACACAGACACTCTGGCTCACAGTTGTTCCCTGTCCCAGAACAAGTCATTTCTGTTGATACCTGTATCTTGTCCGGTGTGCCGGCACCAGCCTCCATGTCTGCGGAATATCACAGGAGCACATCTGGATGGCACACAGCCTCAAACTATGACCGACCCACACGTCCCCACCCACCCATTCACAGGAATAAATGTAAAAAAATCATAACTTACCCCTCCTGTGGTCCCACGTCGTCTCTCCACATGCTTCCATACAGTGAATGTCTGTCAGCACTCCAGCTATCCACCAGTCAGCATGCTGGCAACCCTTCACTGTCTGGCTGCAGGATGGGAGGTGGGTAGAGAATGCTGCACTCTGATTGGTGGACAGCTCCAGCTATCCACCAGTCAGCATGCTGACAGCCATTTACTGTCTGGCTGCAGGATGAGAGGCAGGTAGAGATTGCTGCACTCTGATTGGTGGACAGCTCCAGCTATCCACCAGTCAGCATGCTGGCAGCCCTTCACTGTGTGGCTGCAGGATGGGAGGCAGGTAGAGAATGCTGCACTCTGATTGGTGGACAGCTCCAGCTATCCACCAGTCAGCATGCTGGCAGCCCTTCACTGTGTGGCTGCAGTATGGGAGGCAGGTAGAGATTGCTGCACTCTGATTGGTGGACAGCTCCAGCTATCCACCAGTCAGCATGCTGGCAGCCCTTCACTGTCTGGCTGCAGGATGGGAAGCAGGTAGAGCATGCTGCACTCTGATTGGTGGACAGCTCCAGCTATCCACCAGTCAGCATGCTGGCAGCCCTTCACTGTGTGGCTGCAGGATGGGAGGCAGGTAGAGAATGCTGCACTCTGATTGGTGGACAGCTCCAGCTATCCACCAGTCAGCATGCTGGCAGCCCTTCACTGTCTGGCTGCAGGATGGGAGGCAGGTAGAGATTGCTGCACTCTGATTGGTGGACAGCTCCAGCTATCCACCAGTCAGCATGCTGGCAGCCCTTCACTATCTGGCTGCAGGATCGGAGGCAGGTAGAGATTGCTGCACTCTGATTGGTGGACAGCTCCAGCTATCCACCAGTCAGCATGCTGGCAGCCCTTCACTGTCTGGCTGCAGGATGAGAGGCAGGTAGAGAATGCTGCACTCTGATTGGTGGACAGCTCCAGCTATCCACCAGTCAGCATGCTGGCAGCCCTTCACTGTCTGGCTGGAGGCTGGGAGGCAGGTAGAGATTGTGTGACCACCAAACGCCCTTACTCCATGGTCCTTAGAATTGTGAGGCCCTGGGCATATGCCCACTGTGCCTATGCATTAAGATGGCCCTGCCTGCACCCATTATAGATATGCCTTCATTACACCTGCACTATTATTATTGCTTGTTATGTTTAAGCTGCCACAAAGTGTCTACACTGCTGTACAGAGAATACACATATAACAAAAGAATTAGATAAACTACTGTGCGCCAAATAAGGCTGCCCTTTGATCCAAATGGAATAGAAAGTGTCACCTTATACTGAATTTTCATGCAGTCAAAAAGTCACCATATGGGTCCATGGGCGCTCATAAAATAAAAACAAATAACACTTACATTGTGTAATAAGTTCACAACATATGACAGACCATTAAAATCATTAGGCAAGTCTCGTACCCAAACAAGAGGTCTACTATGAGAAAAGTGGACAATAGTGTCTGATGGAGAATTAGCGCACTTGATGGAATTTGTTCGCACTCGTAACTCCTCCAACCTGGTGTCCCTCCCTCAATGAAGATCACATATACAGAGAGGAAAAACTTCCTATAGGGTCTCACCGTTTATTTTAAAACAAAGACATAAAACAGCTAAATAAAGAGGTAATGATTGGTCCCTCACCAAATGGAATGGTCTACCACACAAGTAGATTAAACAGTATAGGTAAAGATGTTATCACCAGGCGTCTCCGGAACCAGCTGTCCAACCCAAATGGTGGTCCTCCAAACAGGTCCCTCTTATTGGAAAAAGGCCCTCTTTCCAACGCGTTTCAACACACCCAGGTGTCTTTTTCAAGGCATCAAGAGGACCCAATCGTAGTCTACGTAGATTGTTAAGTATGAAAAGGTTAAAAAAAAGAAAAAAAAATCGTGAAAAACTCATGTCGACCTTTTGACCTGTCGACCTAGAACATGTCGACCTAGAGACCCTGTTGACCTAGTTACTGTCGACCAATAGTGGTCGACCTAGATAGTGTCAACCTAGTTACTGTCAACCTAGAGACCAGATCCCGTTAAAAGGCCCTACAAAAATTGGTGCCTTTAGAATCTCTTACTGGGTGTCTCAATACATATGGTCCAGGTCCAGTTATATTTCATATACTTGTAGGATCATGTTAAAATGACTCATGTATATTATGTCAACCTCTGGCGCAGCTGACGTATATTATGTTCTTCCCTGATGAAGCTGCCATAGTGCAGTGAAACGCGTGTCCACGTGTTCAAACCAAAGCAATGTTATAAAACAAGTGTATTACTGTCAGTGTCGGACTGGGGCGTGTAGGGCCCACCGGGGGAATGAAGTGGTGGGGGCCCATGTTAGGGGTGTGGCCAGTCTGCAGAGGGGGTGTGGCCTGCCACCGCATTGGTTTGACTAACCATTAGAGAGTGCAATGTCTGGGCCACCTCAAAAATATATACAGTAAATGAAGCTGCTGCATGCATGATAATGGACCAGATTAATAACAGCAATGCACTGTAGAAAATACACCATAGTCCAGTATAAGGTAACATATGTATAATGTATAATACAAGTGCACAGTCTGGAACCTGATCCTTAGAGCAGGAGGTGGGCCTCCAGGCAGTGGGGCCCACCGGTGGTTTCCTCTGTTCCCCTGTGGGCCAGTCCAAGCCTGATTACTATTGTAATCATATTACGGTCAGTCTCCGCTAACACGATGCTAATAGCTATGATGCTTAGTTGCAAGATATACAGCACAGATTAGGTTAAATACGGAAATCTCTTGCTGATATACTATATAGCATATCACATTAATACTTACCAGCCATTACCAGTCAAATGAATGTTAAACTAAATTTATCGTTAGCTGTGTTTAGAAGCTTATTATAAGCTCTGATATAATAATAAACATCCAGACAGCTGCAAGAGATACAATCAATGTGGAGAGTGATACATTGTGCATGAATACACTAAACACGTACGGGAACAGCTAGCTATGCTAGAAACAGCATCAGCACCATTACACTGTAACATATCAAAGCAGTTACAACTGATATTGGGGGTCATTCAGACCTGATCGCTCGCTAGTGTTTTTTGCAGCGCTGCGATCAGGTCAGAACTGCGCATGCGTATGCACCGCAATGAGCAGGCACGTCGCACAGGTACAAAGCGGTTCGTTGCTCTGCGATGGGTTTGTGCGGAGAATCCATTAGCACGGGCAATCGCAAGGAGATTGACAGGAAGAGGGAGTTTGTGGGTGTCAACTGACCATTTTCTGGGAGTGGTTGGAAAAACGCAGGCGTGTCCAAGCGTTTGCAGGGAGGGTTCCTGACGTCAATTCCGGTCCCGGACAGGCTGAAGTGTTCGCAGCGGCTGAGTAAGTCCTGGGCTACTCAGAGACTGCACAACATGTTTTTGTACCACTCGGCTGCACATGCGATCGCACACTTGCACAGCTACAATTCACTCCCCGGTGGGTGGCGACTATGGAACGCAGGACTGCAAAAAAACCCTAGCGAGCAATCAGTCTGAATTAGCCCCATTGTCTGGCTCAAGCTAAACACATTGGGGGTAATTCCAAGTTGATCGCAGCAGGATTTTTGATAGCAATTGGGCAAAACCATGGCCCTCATTCCGAGTTGTTCGCTCGGTATTTTTCATCGCATCGCAATGAAAATCCGCTTAGTACGCATGCGCAATGTTCGCACTGCGACTGCGCCAAGTAACTTTGCTATGTAGAAAGTAATTTTACTCACGGCTTTTTCATCGCTCCGGCGATCGTAATGTGATTGACAGGAAATGGGTGTTACTGGGCGGAAACACGGCGTTTCAGGGGCGTGTGGCTGAAAACGCTACCGTTTCCGGAAAAAACGCAGGAGTGGCCGGAGAAACGGTGGGAGTGCCTGGGCGAACGCTGGGTGTGTTTGTGACGTCAACCAGGAACGACAAGCACTGAACTGATCGCACAGGCAGAGTAAGTCTGAAGCTACTCTGAAACTGCTAAGTAGTTAGTAATCGCAATATTGCGAATACATCGGTCGCAATTTTAAGAAGCTAAGATTCACTCCCAGTAGGCGGCGGCTTAGCGTGTGTAACTCTGCTAAATTCGCCTTGCGACCGATCAACTCGGAATGAGGGCCCATGTGCAGTGCAGGGGAGGCAGATATAACATGTGCAGAAAGAGTTAGATTTGGGTGGGTTAATAAGATTTTACTCACCGGTAAATCTATTTCTCGTAGTCCGTAGTGGATGCTGGGAACTCCGTAAGGACCATGGGGAATAGCGGCTCCGCAGGAGACTGGGCACAACTAAAGAAAGCTTTAGGTCACCTGGTGTGCACTGGCTCCTCCCACTATGACCCTCCTCCAAGCCTCAGTTAGGACACTGTGCCCGGACGAGCTGACATAATAAGGAAGGATTTTGAATCCCGGGTAAGACTCATACCAGCCACACCAATCACACCGTATAACTCGTGATACTATACCCAGTTAACAGTATGAATATAACTGAGCCTCTCAACAGATGGCTCAACAATAACCCTTTAGTTAGGCAATAACTATATACAAGTATTGCAGACAATCCGCACTTGGGATGGGCGCCCAGCATCCACTACGGACTACGAGAAATAGATTTACCGGTGAGTAAAATCTTATTTTCTCTGACGTCCTAGTGGATGCTGGGAACTCCGTAAGGACCATGGGGATTATACCAAAGCTCCCAAACGGGCGGGAGAGTGCGGATGACTCTGCAGCACCGAATGAGAGAACTCCAGGTCCTCCTCAGCCAGGGTATCAATTTTGTAGAATTTAGCAAACGTGTTTGCCCCTGACCAAGTTGCAGCTCGGCAAAGTTGGAAAGCCGAGACCCCTCGGGCAGCTGCCCAAGATGAGCCCACCTTCCTTGTGGAATGGGCTTTTACAGATTTTGGCTGCGGTAGTCCAGCCGCAGAATGCGCCAGCTGAATTGTGCTACAAATCCAGCGAGCAATAGTGTGCTTAGAAGCAGGAGCACCCAGTTTGCTGGGTGCATACAGGATAAACAGCGAGTCAGTTCTCCTGACTCTAGCCGTCCTGGAAACATAATTTTTCAAGGGCCTGACTACGTCCAGTAACTTGGAATCCTCCAAGTCCCTAGTAGCCGCAGGCACTACAATAGTTGGTTCAAGTGAAAAACTGATATCACCTTAGGGAGAAACTGGGGACGAGTCCTCAATTCTGCCCTATCCATATGGAAAATCAGATAAGGACTTTTATATGACAAAGCCGCCAATTCTGATACACGCCTGGCCGAAGCCAAGGCCAATAACATGACCACTTTCCGCGTGAGATATTTTAGATCCACGGTTTTTAGTGGCTCACACCAATGTGATTTTAAGAAACTCAACACCACGTTGAGAACCCAAGGTGCCACTGGAGGCACAACCGGGGGCTGAATATGCAGCACTCCTTTTACAATGTCTGAACTTCAGGTACTGAAGCTAGTTCTTTTTGGAAGAAAATCGACAGAGCCGAGATCTGTACCTTAATGGAGCCTAATTTTAGGCCCATAGACACTCCTGCTTGTAGGAAATGCAGAAATCGACCTAGTTGAAATTCCTCTGTTGGGGCCTTTTTGGCCTCACACCAAGCAACATATTTTCGCCATATGCGGTGATAATGTTTTGCAGATACATCTTTCCTGGCTTGAATCAGCGTAGGAATGACTTCCTCCGGAATGCCCTTTTCCTTTAGGATCCGGCGTTCAACCGCCATGCCGTCAAAACGTAGCCGCGGTATGTCTTGGAACAGACAGGGCCCCTGCTGCCGCAGGTCCTGTCTGAGCGGCAGAGGCCATGGGTCCTCTGATATAATTTCTTGAAGTTCTGGGTACCAAGCTCTTCTTGGCCAATCCGGAACCACGAGTATCGTTCTTACTCCTCGCCTTCCTATTATTCTCAGTACCTTTTGTATGAGAGGCAGAGGGAGGAACACATAAACCGACTGGTACACCCACGGTGTTACCAGAGCGTCCACAGCTATCGCCTGAGGGTCCTTTGACCTGGTGCAATATCTTTTATAGCTTTTTGTTGAGGCGAGACGCCATCATGTCCACCTGTGGCCTTTCCCAATGGTGTACAATCCTTTGGAAGACTTCTGGATGAAATCCCCACTCTCCCGGGTGGAGGTCGTGTCCGCTGAGAAGATCTGCTTCCCAGTCGTCCACTCCGGGAATGAACACTGCTGACAGTGTTAACACATGATTTTCCGCCCATCGGAGAATCCTTGTGGCTTCTGCCATCGCCATCCTGCTTCTTGTGCCGCCCCGTTGGTTTACATGGGCGACTGCCGTGATGTTGTCTGATTGGATCAGTACCGGCTGGTTTTGAAGCAGAGGCCTTGCCTGACTCAGGGCATTGTAAATGGCCCTCAGTTCCAGAATATTTATGTGTAGGGAAGTCACTTGACTTGACCAAAGTCCCTGGAAGTTTTTTCCCTGTGTGACTGCCCCCCAGCCTCAAAGGCTGGCATCCATGGTCACTAGGACCTAGTCCTGTATGCCGAACCTGCGGCCCTCTTGCATGGAACCTGCCGAATGGGATTGCTTCGTAGGAAGCTACCATTTTTTCCCAGGACTCGCGTGCAATGATGCACCGATACCTGTTTTTGCTTCAGGAGGTCTCTGACTAGAGATGACAGTTCCTTGGCTTTCTCCTCCGGGAGAAACACTTATTTCTGTTCTGTGTCCAGAACCATCCCCAGGAACAGTAGACGTGTCGTAGGAACCAGCTGTGACTTTGGACTGTTTAGAATCCAACCGTGCTGTTGTAGCACTTTCCAAAATAGTGCTACCCCGACTAGCAACTGCTCCTTGGACCTTGCCCTTATAAGGATATTGTCCAAGTACGGGATAATTAAAACTCCCTTTTTTTCGAAGGAGTATCATCATTTTGGCCATTACCTTGGTAAACACCCTCGGTGCCATGTACAGTCCAAACGGCAGTGTCTGGACTTGGTAATGGTAATCCTGTACCACAAATCTGAGGTACTCCTGGCGAGGATGGTAAATGGGGACATGCAGGTAAGCATCCTTGATGTCCCGGGATCCCATGTAATCCCCCTCGTCCAGGCTTGCAATAACCGCCCTGAGCGATTCCATCTTGAACTTGAATTTTTTTTATGTATGTGTTCAAGGATTTTAAATATAAAATGGGTCACACCGAACCATGCGGTTTCGGTACCCCAAACCGTGTGGAATAGTAACCCCGTCCTTGTTGAAGTAGGGGCACCTTGAGTATTACCTGCTGGGAATACAGCTTATTAATTGCCTCTAGCGCAGCCTCCCTGCCTGAGGGAGTTGTCGGCAAGGCATATTTGAGGAAACGGCGGGGGGGAGACATCTCGAATTCCAGCTTGTACCCCTGAAATACTACTTGAATGAAACAGGGATCCACCTGTGAGCGAGCCCACTGATCGCTGAAATTTTTGAGACGGCCCCCCACCATACCTGGCTACACCTGTGGAGCCCCCGCGTCATGCTGTGGACTCAGAGGAAGCGAGAGAAGAATTTTGATTCTGGGAACAGGCTGACTGGTGCAGCTTTTTCCCTCTCCCCATGTCTCTGTACAGAAAGGAAGCGCCTTTGACCCGCTTGCTTTTCTGAAGCCGAAAGGACTGTACCTGATAATACAGTGCTTTCTTAGTCTGTGAGGAAACCTGAGGTAAAAATATTTCTTCCCAGCAGTTGCTGTGGATACGAGGTCCCAGAGACCATCCCCAAATAATTCCTCACCCTTATAAGGCAGAGTCTCTATGCGCCTTTTAAAGTCAGCATCACCTGTCCAGTGACAGGTCTCTAATACCCTCCTGACAGAATGGTCATTACATTCATTTTGGATGCCAGCCGGCAAAATATCCCTCTGTGCATCCCTCATATATAAGACGACGTCTTTAATATGTTCTCATGTGTGACAGGGTCACCGACCACGCTGTAGCAGCACGATCTGCAGGTCTCAGTCTAGTACCTGAGTGTGTAAATACAGACTTCAGGATAGCCTCCTGCTTTTTATCAACAGGTACCTTCAAAGTGGCCGTTCCTAAAACGGCAGTGCCACCTTTTTTGACAACCGTGTGAGCGCCTTATCCACCCTAGGGGATATCTCCCAGCGTAACTTATCCTCTGGCGGGAAAAGGTACGCCATCAGTAACTTTTTTGAAATTACCAGTTTCTTATCGGGGGAACCCACGCTTTTCACACACTTCATTCATTCATCTGATGGGGGAACAAAACACTGCCTGCTTTTTCTCCCCAAACATAAAACCCTTTTTTTTTTTTAGTGGTGCTTGGGTTAATGTCAGAAATGTGTAACACATTTTTTATTGCCGGGATTAAGTCACGGATGTTCCTAGTGGATTGTGTATATGTCTCAACCTTGTCGACACTGGAGTCAGACTCCGTGTCGACATCTGTGTCTGCCATCTGAGTGAGCGGGCGTTTTTTGAGCCCCTGATGGCCTTTGAGACGCCTGGGCAGGCGCGGACTGAGAAGTCGGCTGTCCCACAGCTGTTACGTCATCCACCCTTTTATGTAAGGAGTTGACACTGTCGGTTAATACCTTTCACCTAACCATTCACTCTGGTGTCGGCCCCACAGGGGGCGACATCACATTTATCGGCATCTGCTCCGTCACCATATAAGCCTCCTCATTAAACATGTCGACACAGCTGTACCGACACACCGCACACACACAGGGAATGCTCTGACTGAGGACAGGACCCCACAAAGCCCTTTGGGGAGACAGAGAGAGAGTATGCCAGCACACACCAGAGCGCTATATAATGTGGGGATTAACACTATAACTGAGTGAAATTTCCCCAATAGCTGCTTGTATATATAATATTGCGCCTAAATTTAGTGCCCCCCCCCTCTCTTTTTAACCCTTTGAGCCTGAAAACTACAGGGGAGAGCCTGGGGAGCTTTCTTCCAGCTGCACTGTGAAGAGAAAATGGCGCCAGTGTGTCTGAGGGAGATAGCTCCGCCCCTTTTTCGCGGACTTTTCTCCCGCTTTTTTTCTGGATTCTGGCAGGGGTATTTACCACATATATAGCCTCTGGGGCTATATATTGTGGTATTTTTGCCAGCCAAGGTGTTAATATTGCTGCTCAGGGCGCCCCCCCCCCAGCGCCCTGCACCCTCAGTGACCGGAGTGTGAGGTGTACATGAGGAGCAATGGCGCACAGCTGCAGTGCTGTGCGCTACCTTGGTGAAGACTGATGTCTTCTGCCGCCGATTTTCCGGACCTCTTCTTGCTTCTGGCTCTGTAAGGGGGACGGCGGCGCGGCTCCGGGACCGAACACCAAGGACTGGGCCTGCGGTCGATCCCTCTGGAGCTAATGGTGTCCAGTAGCCTAAGAAGCCCAATCCGGCTGCAAGCAGGCGAGTTCGCTTCTTCTCCCCTTAGTCCCTCGCTGCAGTGAGCCTGTTGCCAGCAGGTCTCACTGAAAATAAAAAACTTAAATCTATACTTTCTTTCTAAGGGCTCAGGAGAGCCCCTAGTGTGCATCCAACCTCGGCCGGGCACAAAATCTAACTGAGGCTTGGAGGAGGGTCATAGTGGGAGGAGCCAGTGCACACCAGGTGACCTAAAGCTTTCTTTAGTTGTGCCCAGTCTCCTGCGGAGCCGCTATTCCCCATGGTCCTTACGGAGTTCCCAGCATCCACTAGGACGTCAGAGAAATTTTGTTTCTGTGCAGGGTAAATACTGGCTGCTTTATTTTTACACTGCAAATTAGATTGCAGATTCAACACACCCCACCCAAATCTAACTCTTTCTGCACATGTTATATCTGCCTCCCCTGCAGTGCACATGGTTTTGCCCAATTGCTATCAAAAATCCTGCTGCAATCAACTTGGAATTACCCCCTATGTTGCAAACCTCCCTAATTCTCATAAGAGCAGCCCGCCACATTAAATGGTAATACAAACCACACTGTAACAAGTGTATCTAGGGCATGTATAACATTGAAAGCACAGCTCTGCAATAGAAGAGGACCCTGAAAGAATGAACAGGGCACTATTTCCCCACTTAAGCAGGGATTCATCTTTATATGAACCCTATGGGGGTCATTCCGAGTTGATCGTAGCTGTGTTAAATTTAGCACAGCTACGATCAGGCACTCAGACATGCGGGGGTGGGGGGGGGGAGGGGGGGGGGACGCCCAGCACAGGGCTAGTCCACCCGCATGTCAGCGCCGCCCCCCCCCCCCCCAGCAGAAATGCAAAAACATTGCACAGCGGCGATGCTTTTGCATCTTAGGAGTTACTCCCGGCCAGCGCAGCTCCTGCAGCTGGCCGGGAGAACCTCATCGCTGCCCCAGGTCGCAGCGGCTGCGTGTGATGTCATGCAGCCGCCACGACCCGCCCCTTCCCCCCCGACGTTCTGGCCACACCTGCGTTGGCCGGACTGCGCCGCCATCCAGCCCCCTCCTGCCCAGCGACCGCCTCTGCCTCAGAGGTGATCGCTAGGCAACGACGGCTTGGATGCGCCGGCGCACTGGGGCGCTGACACATGCGCAGTTCCGACCCGATCACTGCGCTGCGATAAACTGCAGCGAGCGATCGGGTCGGAATGACCCCCTGTGAGTGTACAAATTGTGCCAGCTATTTAGCAATCCATCCTCACCTAATTGAAAGGAAGGGAAGTGTGTAACTAGTGGTTGAAGTCATATGCTGTGCTCATATATTCACACCTCCCAACATTTCAGAGATCGAAAGAGGGACATCTTCACAAAAAGGGGGCGTGACCTACTGAAAAGTGGGTGTGGTTTTGTGGGAGGACCTGCGAGCCACACCCCCCGGTTTCGTCACTGAGGGGGCATTCCCAGCGCTCTGGGAGCTGCTGGCATGCCCCCTCTCCCTCTGTCTCCACTGAATAGACGCTGTGCGCATTCTAAGCAGAGCAGCATGTGAGAGAGCCTCCCAACTGCCCTTCCCCCCTCCCCCCAACCCCGGGACACGGCGGTTCCGCGGGTGGGACGGCGGGACAGTCCCACAGAAACGGGACTGTCCCATGAAAATCGGGACAGTTGAGAGGTATGATATATTTAGTCCAGCAGTGTGATAACACTTGGTGGGAGGTACCCTTAATGCTATAAGAAGAAGAATATTTGCAATATCAGATAAAACAACAGCTATTGTCTGGTTGGCAGTGGTGCCGAGAGAGTGGGGGAGAGGGTACAAATTACCTGGGCCCAGGTCCCCCTCCCCCCCTTACCTGGAAGCAGCAGCTGTAGCTTTTCTTCTCAGCCCAGCACGCGCTGCTGGGTGCTGGGCTGCAGTGTGATCAGGGAGGCTCTTAAAATACTATTTTTTCTGTCATTTTTTTTAAATGGTGCATGACCACGCCTCCTGTGATTAGGCCACACACCCCTGAAAAGTACCCGAGCCCATCCATGGGCATTCTCTTGAGAGTGGGTGCTTCTCGTGCTAGACACGCCCCCAAAGAGGTGTGACCATGCCCTCAGCATGCTGTGGTCACACCCCATCCACGGAGGTAGGGCCCAGGAAGTTGTTGTACCGGGGACCAGGATTTCTCTTGGCAGCCCTGCTGGTTGGTACTGTATGTAGAACAAGCTGTGAGTGTAAATCTATGCCCACAAAGCTTTGACTGACAGCTGAATCAAAACTGAATAAATAATAATAACAAAACATTATTATTTCTCTTCTTTCTTCTATTGATCTTATTGAACCTTACCTATAGGTAGAAACTCATCCCGGCTTAGGAGCAATCCTACTGACACCCGCAATAGGATATGTGTGTGTGTGTATATATATATATATATATATATATATATATATATATCTCCTATATAATAGCCCTATTCTGTGACTTTGTGATTCATTTGCTAACGCTGGGCGGAGTCACAAGACTGGGCGGAGTTAGTCAAATGAGTCACAGATCTGGCCAAATCTACAGGAGACTAGGAGCAGAAGCAGATAGTATGGGCATGGCACAGGCAGGGGTGCATACCTCCCAGCTTTCTGCAGGAGCTGTCTTCAGGCAGAAGGAGGGACACACACACACACACACACACACACACACACACACACACACACACACACACACACACTCTGCGAAAAGGGGGCGTGGCTTCACGGGAGGGCCCCGTTTTCGTCAGTGAGGGGGCATGCCCAGCGCTCTGTGAGCTGCTGGCATGCCCACAGGGGCTGATTATGAGTCCGGGGGGCCCAGGGCACTTGAGACAGTGGAGCCCTATCTCATTGCTGTGCCTGCTGTGGGGTTAGGGGCGTGGCCTAATCGCGGGATGCGCGGTCACGCCCCCTTATGCAAATTCCGATATATATATATATTTTTTTTAAATGGGATTTTGGCCCCTCAGCTAGGGCTAAATCCAGAGGGGGTGGTCGCTCCCCCCTACACACCCGCACAGGCAGAAGAAAGCAGGGAGACTGCTGCCTCCCTGTAACACCACAGACCTGCCAATACACAGCAGCGTGTGCTGACTGTAGCACAATGCTGACGCTGTTGCTGGTAGGACGGGGGAGCTTCTGAGATGGGACAGAGCTACTCGAGCCGGGGGGCCCCCTAAAACTGTGGGGCCAACGGTACGTACCCCCTGCCCCCCCCCCCCTCCCTCATCCGGCTCTGCTGCTGGAACCCCCCCTTAATCCGTACCCCCTGATGCCCCCTCTCCCTCTGTCTCCACTATTCACCGCTGCTCTGCTAAGCAGAACAACGAGTACAGGAGCTTTCCAACTGCCCCCCCACCGCGGGACACTGCGACCCGCGGGTGGGACAGCGGGACAGACCCCAAAAAATGGGACTGTCCCGCGAAAATCGGGACATTTGGGAGGTATGGGGGTGGGTGAGGGGTATGTCATACAGACAGATGGGCACCGGCTCACTGTGTGCTTGACCCCCCACATCGGCATACTCAGCAGGGTCTCTCTGGCGCGGAGGAGCGTCACTTTCTAGCACACTCCACGCTTCTTAGCTGCAGTTTTGTGGGGCACCTGCCGCTGTGCAGGTTCCGTACTGCCTCTGTTATCTCCAGCCCCGGCAACCCCACCGCTAGCTGCAGTGCTGCCACCCGCAGTGAGGTGCGCCCAGCTCATTCACACACTTTAGCTGGCGGGTAGCGCTGCAGAAATCCAAGCTGCATGCTATGACCCCCTCCTCCCTCCAGCCGCAGCATCTCCTGGGGGCTAACCAGTCATTTCCAGTCTCACCTTACCACAGTGCCCGGCAGCTGCGCGAGGTCTGCGGTGTGTGACTGAGGAGGGGGGGAGGGATGCGGACGGGCAGAGGAAGCAGGACTCCAGCCTGAGAGAGTCAACCATGCCAAGTCTCCAGCAGCAGCAGATCCCAACAGGTTGGAGTGGAACAGCAGCAGCCAGCAGCAGTGACTCCGGTAAGACACATCTGTCTGTCACCACTGTTTTGTCCCTAATACCAATCTCTCCCGTGCCCTGTGTTCTGTCATGTCCCTGTCACCCCTGGCCTTGCCCTGCCACCCTTATCCTGGCCCTTTCACCCTTATCCTGGCCCTGTCACCCTTATTCTGGCCCTGTTACCCCTATCCTGGCCCTGTCACCCCTGTGCTTGCCCTGTCAACCCTATACTGGCCCCGTCACCCCTGTCCTGGTCCTGCCGCCCCTACCCTGGCCCTGTCACCCCTATCCTATCCCTGTCATTTCTGTTCTGGCCCCGTCGCCCCTGTCCTGGCCCCGTCACCCCTGTCCTGGCACCGTCACCCCTGTTCTGACCCTGTCACCCCTGTCCTGGCCCCGTCAACCCTGTTCTGACCCTGTCACCCCTGTCCTGGCCCTGTTACTGCATACCCTCCAACTACCTTTCATGGCATGTACAGTACCCGCAGCGCCTCCAGACCTCTCCCCAATGCACCACACCTCCGCACCTTCCCCTCCACCACATGCGGCACTCCACCCCTCCCCCACATGCTGTGCCTCCAGACCCCCTACACCACCCGCGGCTCCCACTCCTCCGCCCCTTCACCACCCACAGCACCTCCAGTCCCCCTCCACCATTCACCCCCCTTATATGTCTCCCCCCCACACCTGCCCCCCTCCACCCGCAGCATCTGCAGACACCCTCCTCCATCCGTGGTCCCCCCCTCACCCACCCCTCCGCCACCAATGGCACCCCCGCACCTGCCACTCCACCACCTGCAGCACCTCCGGACCTCCTTTCCCATCCACCGCACCACCCGTACCTGCCCCTACCCTACCCATGGTGCCTGCGGTCCCCTACCCCACCCCCGGCACTCCCATCCCTTCCCATCCCACAGCACCTCCGGAACCCTTCACCCATCCACAGCATCCCCACACCTGCCCCTCTCCCACCTGTGGCACCCCTGCCCCTCCTCCACCTGCAGTGCCTCCGGACCCCTCCCCCATCTGCATCCCCCACTCCTCTGCCTCTCCCCCACCCGCAGTACCTCCCGAACCTTCCCCATCCGGGCCCCACCCCCACTTCTGCCCCCCCTCCACCCGCAGCATCTACATACACCATCCGTAGTCCCCCCCACACCCGCTACATTCTGTACATCGTGCCCTGCAGGTGCTGTTCACGCCGTCGCAAGGGGCTGTGCCTCCTTCACCATCGCACGCCCTTTCATTGTGCAATATTTAACCACTAACAAAGGAATGCAGGTAATACTCCATATAATACAAATATTAAACCCCAGAAAGGCATGTAAGGGTTAAGGGGGCGTAGCCCCTTGCGACGGTGTGAAGAGCGCCCGTAGGGCGCGATGAAGCACCTAGTATATATGAATATATATATATATATATCGAGGGATGGACCGGCACTCTCCTGACTGGCTTTCTTACCCCGGTGCCTTCTGGGATAAAATTGTAGGTTCCAAAAGAAGACAGCGGTACTCGAGGATTTAGTAAATATGAAAAAATAAGAATTTACTTACCGATAATTCTATTTCTCGTAGTCCGTAGTGGATGCTGGGGACTCCGTAAGGACCATGGGGAATAGCGGCTCCGCAGGAGACTGGGCACAAAAGTAAAGCTTTAGAACTACCTGGTGTGCACTGGCTCCTCCCCCTATGACCCTCCTCCAAGCCTCAGTTAGGATACTGTGCCCGGACGAGCGTACACAATAAGGAAGGATTTTGAATCCCGGGTAAGACTCATACCAGCCACACCAAATAACTTGTGATCTAAACCCAGTTAACAGCATGATAACAGAGGAGCCTCTAGAAAAGATGGCTCACTACAGCAATAACCCGATTTTTTGGTAACAATAACTATGTACCAGTATTGCAGACAATCCGCACTTGGGATGGGCGCCCAGCATCCACTACGGACTACAAGAAATAGAATTATCGGTAAGTAAATTCTTATTTTCTCTAACGTCCTAAGTGGATGCTGGGGACTCCGTAAGGACCATGGGGATTATAACAAAGCTCCCAAAAGGGCGGGAGAGTGCGGATGACTCTGCAGCACCAATTGAGAGAACTCCAGGTCCTCCTCAGCCAGGGTATCAAATTTGTAGAATTTTACAAACGTATTTGCTCCTGACCAAGTAGCTGCTCGGCAAAGTTGTAAAGCCGAGACCCCTCGGGCAGCCGCCCAAGATGAGCCCACCTTCCTTGTGGAATGGGCTTTTACAGATTTTGGCTGTGGCAGGCCTGCCACAGAATGTGCAAGCTGAATTGTACTACAAATCCAACGAGCAATAGTCTGCTTAGAAGCAGGAGCACCCAGCTTGTTGGGTGCATACAGAATAAACAACGAGTCAGATTTTCTGACTCCAGCCGTCCTGGAAACCTATATTTCCAGGGCTCTGACAACGTCTAGCAACTTGGAGTCCTCCAAGTCCCTAGTAGCCGCAGGCACCACAATAGGTTTATTCAGGTGAAACGCTGAAAACCACCTTAGGGAGAAACTGAGGACAAGTCCTCAATTCCGCCCTGTCCGAATGGAAAATCAGATGAGGGCTTTTACAGGATAAAGCCGCCAATTCTGACACGCACCTGGCCCAGGCCAGGGCCAACAGCATGACCACTTTCCATGTGAGATATTTTAACTCCACATATTTAAGTGGTTCAAACCAATGTGACTTTTGGAACCCCAAAACTACATTTAGATCCCAAGGTGCCACTGGAGGCACAAAAGGAGGCTGTATATACAGTACCCCTTTCACAAACGTCTGAACTTCAGGGACTGAAGCTAGTTCTTTTTGGAAGAAAATTGACAGGGCAGAAATTTGAACCTTAATGGACCCCCATTTCAGGCCCATAGACACTCCTGTTTGCAGGAAATGTAGGAATCGACCTAGTTGAAAAATTCCTCCGTCGGGGCCTTACTGGCCTCGCACCACGCAACATATTTTCGCCAAATGCGGTGATAATGTTTTGCGGTTATATCTTTCCTGGCTTTGATCAGGATAGGAATGACTTCATCCGGAATGCCTTTCTCCTTCAGGATCCGGCGTTCAACCGCCATGCCGTCAAACGCAGCCGCGGTAAGTCTTGGAACAGACAGGGTCCTTGCTGGAGCAGGTCCCTTCTTAGAGGTAGAGGCCACGGATCCTCCGTGAGCATCTCTTGAAGTTCCGGTTACCAAGTCCTTCTTGGCCAATCCGGAGCCACGAATATAGTGCTTACTCCTCTCCATCTTATAATTCTCAGTACCTTGGGTATGAGAGGCAGAGGAGGGAACACATACACTGACTGGTACACCCACTGTGTTACCAGAGCGTCCACAGCTATTGCCTGAGGGTCCCTTAACCTGGCGCAATACTTGTCGAGTTTTATAAACATGTGGAAGACTTCTGGGTGAAGTCCCCACTCTCCCGGGTGGAGGTCGTGTCTGCTGAGGAAGTCTGCTTCCCAGTTGTCCACTCCCGGAATGAATACTGCTGACAGTGCTATCACATGATTTTCCGCCCAGCGAAGAATCCTTGCAGCTTCTGCCATTGCCCCCCTGCTTCTTGTGTCACCCTGTCTGTTTACGTGGGTGACTGCCGTGATGTTGTCCGAATGGATCAACTCCGGGTGACCTTGAAGCAGAGGTCTTGCTGAGCTTAGAGCATTGTAAATGGCCCTTAGCTTCAGGATATTTATGTGAAGTGATGTCTCCAGGCTTGACCATAAGCTCTGGAAATTACTTCCCTGTGTGACTGCTCCCCAGCCTCGCAGGCTGGCATCCGTGGTCACCAGGACCCAGTCCTGAATGTGCGGCCCTCTAGAAGATGAGCACTCTGCAACCACCACAGGAGAGACACCCTTGTGCTTGGTGACAGGGTTATCCGCTGATGCATCTGAAGATGCGACCCGGACCATTTGTCCAGCAGGTCCCACTGGAAAGTTCTCGCGTGGAATCTGCCGAATGGGATTGCTTCGTAGGAAGCCACCATTTTTCCCAGAACCATTTCATTGATGTACTGAGACTTGGCTCGGTTATAGGAGGTTCCCGACTAGCTCGGATAACTCCCTGACTTTCTCCTCCGGGAGAAACACCTTTTTCTGGACTGTGTCCAGGATCATCCCTAGGAACAGAAGACGAGTCGTCGGAATCAGCTGCGATTTTGGAATATTGAGAATCCAATCGTGCTGCCGCAACACTACCTGAGATAGTGCTACACCGACCTCCAACTGTTCCCTGGATCTTACCCTTATCAGTGAATCGTCCAAGTAAGGGATAACTAAAATTCCCTTCCTTCGAAGGAGTATCATCATTTCGGCCATTACCTTGGTAAAGACCCGGGGTGCAGTGGACCATCCATACGGCAGCGTCTGAAACTGATAGTGACAGTTCTGTACCATAAACCTGAGGTACCCTTGGTGAGAAGGGTAAATTGGGACATGAAGGTAAGCATCCTTGATGTCCCGAGACATCATGTAGTCCCCTTCTTCCAGGTTCGCAATCACTGCTCTGAGTGACTCAATCTTGAATTTGAACCTCCGTATGGAAGTGTTCAAGATTTTAGATTTAGAATCGGTCTCACCGAGCCGTCCGGCTTCGGTACCACAACAGTGTGGAATAATACCCCGTTCCCTGTTGCAGGAGGGGTACCTTGATTATCACCTGCTGGGAATACAGCTTGTGAATGGCTTCCAAAACTGCCTCCCTGTCAGAAGGAGACATCGGGAAACGGCGAGGGGGAGACGTCTCGAATTCCAATTTGTACCCCTGAGATATCACCTGAAGGATCCAGGGGTCTACTTGCGAGTGAGCCCACTGCGCGCTGAAATTCATTGAGACGGGCCCCCACCGTGCCTGATTCTGCTTGTAAAGCCCCAGCGTCATACTGAGGGCTTGGCAGAGGCGGGAGAGGGCTTCTGTTCCTAGGAACTGGCTGATTTCTGCAGCCTTTTTCCTCTCCCTCTGTCATGGGGCAGAAATGAGGAACCTTTTGCCCGCTTGCCCACGAAAAGACTGCGCCTGATAATACGGCGTCTTCTTATGTTGAGAGGCGACCTGGGGTACAAACGTGGATTTCCCAGCTGTTGCCGTGGCCACCAGGTCTGAAAGACCGACCCCAAATAACTC
Organism: Pseudophryne corroboree; assembly: GCF_028390025.1. Lineage (NCBI taxonomy): Eukaryota > Metazoa > Chordata > Amphibia > Anura > Myobatrachidae > Pseudophryne > Pseudophryne corroboree. The sequence goes on along the minus strand of NC_086452.1, from coordinate 35,781,505 downwards.
CTCCCCTTAATAAGGCAATACTTCCAAATGCCGTTTGGAATCCGCATCACCTGACCACTGTCGTGTCCATAACCCTCTACTGGCAGAAATGGACAACGCACTTAGATTTGATGCCAGTCGGCAAATATTCCGCTGTGCATCACGCATATATAGAAATGCATCTTTTAAATGCTCTATAGGCAATAATATACTGTCCCTATCTAGGGTATCAATATTTTCAGTCAGGGAATTCGACCACGCCAACCCAGCACTGCACATCCAGGCTGAGGCGATTGCTGGTCGCAGTATAACACCAGTATGTGTGTAAATACATTTTAGGATACCCTCCTGCTTTCTATCAGCAGGATCCTTAAGGGCGGCCATCTCAGGAGAGGGTAGAGCCCTTGTTCTTACAAGCGTGTGAGCGCTTTATCCACCCTAGGGGGTGTTTCCCAACGCACCCTAACCTCTGGCGGGAAAGGATATAATGCCAATAACCTTCTAGAAATTATCAGTTGTTATCGGGGGAAACCCACGCATCATCACACACCTCATTTAATTTCTCAGATTCAGGAATACTACAGGTAGTTTTTCCTCACCGAACATAATACCCCTTTTTGGTGGTACTCGTATTATCAGAAATGTGTAAAACATTTTTCATTGCCTCAATCATGTAACGTGTGGCCCTACTGGAAGTCACATTTGTCTCTTCACCGTCGACACTGGAGTCAGCATCCGTGTCGGCGTCTATATCTGCCATCTGAGGTAACGGGCGCTTTAGAGCCCCTGACGGCCTATGAGACGTCTGGACAGGCACAAGCTGAGTAGCCGGCTGTCTCATGTCAACCACTGTCTTTTATACAGAGCTGACACTGTCACGTAATTCCTTCCAACAGTTCATCCACTCAGGTGTCGACCCCCTAGGGGGTGACATCACTATTACAGGCAATCTGCTCCGTCTCCACATCATTTTTCTCCTCATACATGTCGACACAAACGTACCGACACACAGCACACACACAGGGAATGCTCTGATAGAGGACAGGACCCCACTAGCCCTTTGGGGAGACAGAGGGAGAGTTTGCCAGCACACACCAGAGCGCTATATATATATACAGGGATAACCTTATATAAGTGTTTTTCTCCTTATAGCTGCTGTATTTTTAATACTGCGCGTAATTAGTGCCCCCCTCTCTTTTTTAACCCTTTCTGTAGTGTAGTGACTGCAGGGGAGAGCCAGGGAGCTTCCCTCCAACGGAGCTGTGAGGGAAAATGGCGCCAGTGTGCTGAGGAGATAGGCTCCGCCCCCTTTTCGGCGGCCTTATCTCCCGTTTTTCTGTGTATTTTGGCAGGGGTTAAATTCATCCATATAGCCCAGGAGCTATATGTGATGCATTTTTTTTGCCATCCAAGGTGTTTTTATTGCGTCTCAGGGCGCCCCCCCCCAGCGCCCTGCACCCTCAGTGACCGGAGTGTGAAGTGTGCTGAGAGCAATGGCGCACAGCTGCAGTGCTGTGCGCTACCTTGTTGAAGACAGGACGTCTTCTGCCGCCGATTTTCCGGACCTCTTCTGTCTTCTGGCTCTGTAAGGGGGCCGGCGGCGCGGCTCTGGGACCTATCCATGGCTGGGCCTGTGATCGGTCCCTCTGGAGCTAATGTCCAGTAGCCTAAGAAGCCCAATCCACTCTGCACGCAGGTGAGTTCGCTTCTTCTCCCCTTAGTCCCTCGATGCAGTGAGCCTGTTGCCAGCAGGTCTCACTGAACATAAAAAACCTAAAACTAAACTTTTCACTAAGCAGCTCAGGAGAGCCACCTAGTGTGCACCCTTCTCGTTCGGGCACAAAAATCTAACTGAGGCTTGGAGGAGGGTCATAGGGGGAGGAGCCAGTGCACACCAGGTAGTTCTAAAGCTTTACTTTTGTGCCCAGTCTCCTGCGGAGCCGCTATTCCCCATGGTCCTTACGGAGTCCCCAGCATCCACTTAGGACATTAGAGAAAAGTGTATTGGCTACCTGTAAACTTTGAATACACTTTTTTTCATATTTACTAAATCCTCGAGTGCCGCTGTCTTCTTTTGGAACATATACAGGCGTGGCCTGTGGAGCAAAGGACAGATGGTCTGAACTTGGTCCTGGTCCCGGTGGAAGAGCAAACGGCATCCGTGATCCCTGCGGTAGAAGGAGATTCATCAACGGGAGAGAGCGGTTCCGATGCTGGATAGACTGGAGGACTGAGTGCACCGTTTTAAACCAAGATGTATGTGAGCATATGTTCAACATAAATGAAATTGTGAACTTGTTGATTTATACCTGCGCCCTCCATTCTTCTTTCATATATATATATATGATTTACTTTTTGGTTCCAGAGTCCGTTATTGATGGTTAAATTATGGTTAAATTATGACAAATATTACCATATTGTATAAATCAGTTGCTTGATAATCTCATTTTGGAGCTACTTTACTCCTACAATTATATCAACATATACTCTCAGCCTATCATTAAGGAGCATACCTATTAGGTGACAAATAGCGAGTATGAGGGTGACATAATACACATGAGCCATTATAACATAATCTTACAAGTATATGAAATATAACTGGACCTAGACCACATGTATTGAGACACCCAGTAAGAGATTCTAAAGGCACCAATTTTTGTAGGGCCTTTTAACTGGGGTCCCATGTTATAGTTATACCAACCCATGCTCATAGCCTCTCAATAGAAGGAGCCTTCCTCCAAGGTACATATTAGCGAGTAGTAGAGGTGGTTATACTATTATATGCATACTAGGTGATTATTCGTGCCCTATTCGACGCTCTTCAAACCGTCGGAAGGGGCTACGCCCCCTTAACCCTTGCACGCCCTCCGGGCGTGCAACATTTTTATTATATGGAGTATTACCACCAATCATAATTTTATGACTGGTGACATATTGCATAGACAAAGAGCGTGTGATGGTTAAGGGGCCGTAGCCCCTTGCTTCGGCGTGAACAACACGCGCAGGGCACGATGAATCAACTAGTAGGTGCTGTGGTTGGGGAAGTGGTGGGCGCGGGGGAGATGTGGATGGGGGAGGGGATGTTGTGGGGGTGTCGTGGGTGGGGGAGAGCCGAGTGTGGGGGTGCCGCAGATGGGAAAGGGTGTCTGGAGGTGCTGCGGGTGGGATAGGGTCAGGGTAGTTGGGGCCACGAATGGGGTCCAGAGGGACTATAGGTGGGGTAGGGGCAGGCGTGATGTGTGGGGGAGGGGCAGGTGCGGGGCTGCGACGGATGGGGAGGAGTTATGGAGGTGCTGCGGGTGGGTAGGGGGTCTGGAGGCGCTACGGGTAGGGGAGGGGCAGGTAGGGGGGTGCCGTGGATGGGGGAGGAGTCCGGAGCCGCTGAGGGTGGTGGAAGGGCGGGTGCGTGGGTGTCGCGGGTTGGGTAGGGGTCCCGGAGGCGGCACAGGTGGGGGAGGGGCAGGTGCGGGGTTGCCGTGGATGGGGGAGGGGGTCCAGGGGCGATGTGGAAGGGGAAGTGGCAAGTGCGAGGTTCCTGCAGGTGGTGGAGGGGCGGGTGCAGTAGTGCTGCAGGTGGGGGAGGAGCACTGTATATACATCTTACCATTCAAACATGATACCCCATGCACACACTATACCCAATACACCACACACATAGGGGGTAATTCCAAGTAGATTGCAGCAGGAAATTTTTTAGCAGTTGGGCAAAACCATGTGCACTGCAGGGGGAGGCAGATATAACATGTGCAGAGTGAGTTAGATTTGGGTGGGTTATTTTGTTTCTGTGCAGGGTAAATACTGCCTGCTTTATTTTTACATTGCAATTTAGATTGCAGATTGAACTCACCCCACCCAAATCTAACTCTCTCTGCACATGTTATATCTGCCTCCCCTGCAGTGTACATGGTTTTGCCCAACTGCTAAAAAATTTCCTGCTGCGATCAACTTGGAATTACCCCCATAATCTCCTGGAGCAGCAGCGCTGTAGTGACCCGGATACGCGCTCCCTCACACTTGCTGCTGGCGCTGCTCCTGCTGTTTGGGTAACGGCGGCGGGGGCTCGAATTCGGGGTCGCGGCTAGTCTGCCACAGCAGCAGGTGACGGCAGGGAGCTCGTCGGACAGTGATACATGCTGGGGTTCCCCCCCACCCCGGCGGCTGACAGTGAGTCGGGAGAGGGGATTCAGGGATTCTCAGTGGCCGCAGCAGCAGTAACGGTGGGAGGCGGCCTCATCCTCCGCCTCATGGCATCCTATGGCCGTGCTCAGCTGCCCTCCTAACCCCAGCACAGGAGCCGGGAACCGCGAGGAGGACGCGTCCAGCCGGGAAGATGGCGGAGAGGTATTTGGCCAGATCTGTGACTCTATGACTGTGACTCCGCCCAGCACTGTGACTCCGCCCAGCATTATACACAGAGTCACAGAGTCACAGATCTGGGCTAACATATAGGAGATTACTACTATGACCTACTCCAATACTATACACATCCAGGCTTTCTTGCCGTAGGACACGCAAATACAGATAAATGAATTCATTAACAACACTGTATCATATATTGTGACTGAGTGGAGGTGTACCGTAATCTTACACACCAGTACATCAAGAACAACACGTGGACACGTCTTTATTCACAGACTTTATTTTCTTTATATTCACATACATGTTAGTCTTTGTCATTTTAACCTCTATGTTTCACTGAAGTCTGGGAACATAATTTGAATTATATCATATTTTAATTAAGAAAACAATAAAGGTTATATTTTAATGTGATACAATTACCTGTCTCCTTGTACGTCAACAACACAGAATCTCTCTTTTTCCCCCAAACTCTATAGTTGTATATATACTGTGGTTGACAGCACCACCTTTTACTGATAATAATTAATCTGAGATAATAAGAGGGGTTTTACAAGTGGGTGTATGTCAAATAATTCCATACACTCACAATATTATATTATTTTGAGTGTGCAGATATCCAATCTTTCTGTAGCTTGACATATAACACGTACAGCAATAAAACGAAACACTAGGTAGGACAAGGGGAAAGGTAGGGCAACGCACTGTGTCCTGACAGCCAATCGGATGTGAGTCACTGGTAGGGGAGGCAGTTTGTAACTCGCTGAGCCTGTACACAAGATGATGAGGGCGAGTATATAATATCAGAGTGGCAAACAGATTCAGAGACAAAAGCCAAGGAGCACAGGTGGGTATAGTTGGTAGGTAGTAGGTGGGTAGTGAGAGACCAAGAGGGCCCTGCCCGTGAGAGCTTACATACTAAGGCAGAGGTGAACAACTGGCGGGTGAGCTCCGATGTAAAGCAAATATGCTAAGAATGGTTTCGGTAAAATAAGGGGATGACGCCCCAAAGATGTAAACTGCGTAGGTAATCATTGGTTCTTGTCACGCTCGGCGTAAGTTGGGGTTCCGACAACCGAGTTTTGGCTGAAGGTACAGCTACCTGTGAGGAGAGTAAACGAGGTGGCTGAATGTAATTCCTCCTCATGGGGTGGAGGCCAAACTAATTGTTAACGTTGGCCGGAGGGTGTAAAGGAAAAGGAGGACTCTGTAGGAAGGTAACTGTAGTTTTAATGAATAACAAAAAAGAAATCACTTATGTGAGAGAGCGCAAAAGATTTTAAGCATTTTTATTTTATATTAAAAACTATAAAACTATTATAGCATCATCATATGCATATAATGCTATATGCATTTGAAACATATAATTATTGAATCTACACAATAAAGCTACCATGAATCAAGAACACATATCAGTCCATAAGAGATTATTTAACACCAGCTGCCACTGGTTTGCAGAATTATCCTCACCGTTCCTTTTAACCACTTAGTGGCTAGAATACAGTCCAATGTCCCGCATCAACAGATTCTAGACTCTTTCTCCACAGAAATGTTATATGGATACTGATAAAACTTCATGAATAGTGTCTGATGTTCATGAAATATTGTAGCAGAAAGTTCCAATATTATATTCAAACTGTAATACTTTTGTTATTTTCGTAGATGGACAGACTTAGATTTGCATACAGGGATTGTGCCTCTTATCCCTTGACACTTAGATGATATTGTGTCTAGCAATACAGGGACGATAACCAAAATTAGAGGGTATGTCTCACCTCACCGTACCCAGGTGTTGGAGTTATCGCTCTGCAGATAGTCGTGACCGGTCACCAAGGAAATTCCCCCGTTGCTGTTGACCACATGCAGCTTATTGTACCCGTCCGTGAAGTACCCAGCTGCAGCGGTATGTCACGGAGGTGCTCCCTGTAGAAGCCGCCCGGCTTTCCCCTTGCCGGAACCTGTGGATCTTACTGCGGGGTGTCCTTATGTCATGCGGCACTCAGCTCACGGCAGCAAGCCGCTGGATTTTCCCTTTTTGCTGGAGCCGTCTGACTTCTCCTCACCCAAGCAGTTTGAGGCTTTGTAGTATAGAGCTGATCCTCCAGGCGCACGGCCGGGATGTCTGTCTCGCAGTTCAATTGAAGATTGTTTCAAAGGCACCTAGCAGAGTGCACTTAACGCGTTTCTCCGTTATGAAATTGTAACGGTTTCATCAGAAGGTAACCATGTATACTGAGCACACCTCTATTTAGAGGGTGTCTCCTCCAATCGTTGTTTTTCATTCATTATCGGAGGCAGGTGTGTTTCAAGTGTATACAGGTATATGCATTTTGTTGTCAGCTAATTAACTCTATCACACAATATTACCGGGACCAAATCCTGCAAAAGTACTTATTAAAACATCATACATATTAATAACATCTTTAACAAAAAGGATATCACATGAATATTAAATTATTCCTTACATTTTCATTAATTATTACAATTTTTCTATTTAGTTTGTATATAGTAATGGCAGCACGTGAGAAGATTAACAACATCTTTATAATTCTTTAAGTATATATAAATTACCATCCAGGCCAGCCACTGCAGGCATAGCCTCATGAAGAAATACACGGACTACCAACCGATCAACCTGGGTTCTAATCCCACATCTAACCATGCTCATCCAAATAAACTTAAGTTATATATAATTTTTATTCTTTGAGCATAGCCATTCAGTTTTTATTTTACAATAGTCCTTCCACTCATAGAATGGGTTCTATATAACAAATTAAAATCTAGCCAATACCCCGTATTTCTCATGTGGACTCTAGCCCTTATTTCTAAAAACATGCATCATATTCTGTTTATATAATAGATACATAGATAGACAGCGTCTTCGGATCAAATTAGAAAATATATCCCCCCTGTTTCGGGAGGTCTTACATATATACATATATGTTGTCAAGGATATCTATATGTATATTCTATGGGGGAGAAAGAAAAAGCGGAGGAAACTAAGAGGAATTTTCTCATGTCGGCATGAAAAACCTACTAATATTAACCTTTATCAATCCTATATCATAGGTGGCTCAATGTAATTCCTCCTCATGGGGTGGAGGCCAAACTAATTGTTAACGTTGGCCGGAGGGTGTAAAGGAAAAGGAGGACTCCGTAGGAAGGTAACTGTAGTTTTAATGAATAACAGGCTGTACACGAATATTGGAGAAATTGACGAAACTGGAAGAATTAGAGTCTTTGGTTAAATGACTTGAAGAGTGAAGCTGAAGAACTCCGGTAAAGAAGGACTGAAGACTGTGATTAAAAGACGAGGCTGAAGAACTTGGACTTTCAAGAAATGAAGACTTGTGATTTGTGATTGAAAGACGAGGCTGAAGAACTTGGACTTTGAAGGAATGAAGACCTGTGATTTGTGATTGAAAGACGAGGCTGAAGAACTTGGACTTTGAAGAAATGAAGACTTGTGATTTGTGATTGAAAGACGAGGCTGAATAACTTGGACTTTGAAGAAATGAAGACGTCTGCGAGAACTGCCGTTAGCACCTGGAGCTCCTCTACGACCTGGGACTCCGTGAGGGCTTCCACGAGTGGCGACGGACTTAGACAGCAGGACTGCAGCAGCGTTTAGCTAACCGATAGATGAGAGCAACCAGGACCAGGGCACCAGAAGTAACCTGGGAGCACAGAGCTGGAGAACCTTTCACAAGGAGGTAACTTGAAGCATTGGCAATCTCCCTCTGGGCCAGCCCCCTTTTGTAAGGGGAGAACACGCAGGATTGGCTGGACACAGAATGGGAACTTAATTGGTAATGCTCTGGTCTCCAACATGGCTGCCCCCAGCACAGGAGACATACTCAGCTGTTAGTACACAGCTTTAGCCAGCTTCTGATTCTGACACACTATACTGTGTCACACTAGAGGACCTTACCGCAGTGATCTCCGCCACAGCACCCGGCTCTCTAGACCCCCCGGCCCCCGGCCCTCGGCATCTGCACATCCGTCCAGGAGGACCTGCCGCCGCAGCTGCGCCAACCCGCGGGACGGCAACCCCCAGGAGAACCAGCCGGAGGTAAGGCTCCGAAGCCTGACAGTGTCCCCCCTTTTTAGGGTGGGCTCCGAACACCCTTGTGCTTTCATCGGGTTCTTGGTATGAAAGGCTCGGAATAATCTTGGAGCGTGGATGTCCTCTTCAGAAACCCAGGACCTTTCCTGCGGTCCATATCCCTTCCAATCAATAAGATATTGGAGACGACCATATCTTTTACGACAGTTGTGACAGGACGGTACCGTACGAAAGCACTCGCCGCTTTCGCGTCCCGTTGGCTGCGCACAGAATGGAAGGTCAAGCCGCACGAGGCCTGACCACATAGGGGATTCCCGCTTACCGTCAGTAACCGCCTGTTACTGACTCCACCCACTGCGCTGTGGGCGGGTTCTCGCTGCCACCACCAAACTCCTAACCTGCCGTGGCGTTTGGAACCACGGTTCTGCTCTGTATGTGCCGACGCACTGCCTTACCACACCTGTGTGGTGTTGACGAATCCCCAATAGCCACTTGCTAGGCCTCTACCGGTAGCTGGCGGAAGGCGGAGCTTGGAGACGCTAGGTGCTTCCCTGGACAGCCGGAGGACGGGGCTAGGTTTGGCCTAACCCTGTTGGTCACAAGATGAAGCAGTCTTCTTGAGGCAATGATGTTTATTTGCTCAATGATAACCTTTAACAAGGCTCCTCCCTATTGCTAGGGTCAACAGCATACAATCAGATGTTTTCAGCAGAATAAGATGTTACAATACACACCCTATGGGCCAACTGCCCTCCTTTTATCCCTCTCCAAGACCCCTTACCACAGGGGGTAAGCCCGCCCTGTGGTGCACAACCAATCAATGTTACCCATGAGCTGTGCATGCCTTGGTCTCATGCACAGCTTACATTGTCCCCTATGGACAGTGGGGAGTGGTCGGTCTCCTTTGACTCTCCCATCTGGGAGGATCAGGATACGCCCCGGTGCCGTTCAGTCTGGCTGGGGGAAGGTTCCCTCCTAAATCTGACTTCCAGAAACCTGCCCGGGACCCAGCTCACTGCCTGCAGCCTGGATTTGGGCTCCAGAGCTGGGCAGCCTGGCTCCCCGGTCCAGGTCTCTTGGCCACTACGGGTGATCTCCATGGAGCTCCAAGAAACCACTCAGCTTGTTTCATAGCTGAGCTGCTTCTCTCTCTCCCTGTGCCCCTTGGAAGTGTGAGGCTGGATGGGAAAGCATTCCGTTTTTGGGGAAAAGGTCTGGGAGAATCCATCAGCCTGCACAGCCATGGATTCCCCCCTCCTGGGACACACAACCAAGTAAGTGCAATTTACCTTTAAATACATTACAATTCGATCACACTGTACATGTTATACATTTAAATACACTCTGAGCCTGCACAGGCTCCACATACCTAGGCACTGCAGTGCCTTACAACACACTGTACTTTCTATTATTTTCTACACAATGTCTGGTTTGTGGAATACTGTGTCCTAGTCCTGCAGCCTGGCTGCTAGGACCCTGTCTGTGCTGGCTCCCCTAGCCCTGCAGCCTGGCTGCTAGGGCTCTCTCAGTGCTGGAGGTATGGGGCTGGCTTCCCCCACCCTCCAGCCTGCCTGCCTGACACTGGGATCCAGGGAGCTGGCTCTCCCTGTCCCCCCAGTGTGGCACTAACTTTGTGGCCTCGCCGCACGCAGCGGCGCACCCCCTGTACCGAAGCCCGGCGGCCCGGGACACTTGTCCCGGCCGCCGTGACTCTGGCTCTATTGCAGCGCTGAGGTGCCGGGAGCGTAGCTCCCGGACCCCAGCGCTCATCATCCTGCTCACCAGCCTAATTGCACCCACGCCGCTAGGGAGCCGGCTAGCCCGGTCCCCCATGAGCGGTGCCTGTGGTGGCCTCGCTGCGCAGGGAGCCGGCTAGCCCGGTCCCCTGTATGCGGCGCTGATTTCAAGTGCCCTCGCCGCAGCGTCCGGCGGGGAGCCGGGCTGCGGCGCACCCCCCCTTGCTGGCCAGCAGCCCGGGACGTCCGTCCCGGCTGCTGCGGCTGGTCACCCGTGCTGGGCTGAGGCACCGGGAGCGGAGCTCCCGGCCCCCAGCGGCGGCTCTCTCTTCTCCCCGGCGCGCACACTCCAGTGCGCCCGGGGCTGCACCGACTCCGGCGGTCAGCGGCTGCCTCTCCCCCGGCGCGCACACACTGCTGAGCGCGCCGGGGGCTGTCCTCACTGCCGTGGTCTCCGGAGAGGTCCGGGACCACGGCACATATAAAGTACATTTCTAAACAGTTTTATACAGTTTATAAACACGGCGCCTAGCGCCCATTACTTTTCAAATATGGCGCCAAGCGCCCATTGTCTTTGAAATGGCGCCGGGCACTAGGGGTTAACCCCTTCAGTGCCGTGGTGGCCATTTCCCTCGTGGCTGGGGATCTCTCCGGCCACACTCCTCCCCCCCCATTCAAGCGGGTCAACCAGGGACCCATGTCCCAACGATTTGGTCCCTGGTCCCGCAGTCCTTAATGAGGTTACCGGGAGTTCTTTGGGGGTTCAGGCTCCTCCTGACGTGACAGTCCATCTGCATTGCTATGAGCCTTGCCTTGCTTGTGGATAATATGGAAGTCATAAACCTGAAGAGAAAGGCTCCACCGCAACAGTCTGCCGTTTTCCCCCGTGGTGTGTTGGAGCCACCGTAATGGATTGTGGTCCGTTACCACCGTAAAATGGCGGCCATACAAATAGGGCTGAAGCTTCTTCACAGCCCAAACAATAGCCAAACACTCCTTTTCAATTGTGGCATACCCCACCTCCCGCGGGAGCAGCTTTCTGCTCAAATAGGCCACAGGGTGCTCCTGTCCATCCGGCCCCTCCTGGCTCAGTACTGCCCCGAGTCCGTACTGTGACGCATCAGTTTGTACAACAAAATTTTGACTATAGTCCGGCGCCATCAGTACTGGGGCTTGTACTAGAGCGGTTTTCAACGACTGGAATGCCAACTCACATGCGGTCGTCCAGTCAACTATCTTGGGGAGTTTCTTCTTCGTCAGATCAGTCAGGGGTTTGGCCACTGAACTAAAGTCGGGACAAAACGTCTGTAGTACCCTGCGATCCCTAAGAAAGCCAGGACCTATCTCTGGGTTGTTGGCCGGGGCCAATCGCGGATCGCCTCCACCTTCGCTGGTTCAGGCTTCACCTTACCTCCCCCCACACGGTGCCCCAGGTACTGTACCTCTGTCATCCCCAGTTGGCACTTGTCTGCCCTGATGGTCAGACCTGCCCACCGAATCCTCTCTAACACCAACCCCACATGCCCCAGGTGCTCTTCCCAGGTTCGGCTGAAGACAGCAATGTCATCCAAGTAGGCCTGGGCGAACTCTCGGAACCCCTTCAGCAGGTCATCGACCACACTCTGGAAGGTGGCTGGCGCATTCTTCATCCCAAATGGCATGGTTTTGAACTCAAACAAGCCAAAGGAGGTGATGAAGGCGGACCGTTCCTGAGCCTCGGGAGTCATTGGTATCTGCCAATACCCCTTGCTCAGGTCGAACGTAGAGATGTACTTCGCTCCAGCCAACTCGTCTAACAGTGCGTCAATGCGGGGTAGGGGATAGGCGTCGGATTTGGTCACTTCGTTCAACCGGCGGTAGTATACGCAGAACCTGGTTGTCCGGTCCTTCTTGGGAACCAGTACAACGGAGGTGGCCCAGGGACTGTTGGAGCGCGTGATTACGCCTAGCGCTAACATCTCCTGCACCTCTTGGTAGATACTCGCCTGCGCCTCTGGTGAGACCCGATACGCGGGTTGCCGAATCGGCCTATGCTCACCAGTGTCTACATGATGGGCACGTAGGGAAGTCAGGCCGGGCTTCCTGCTGAACTGGGCCTCAAAGGACTGCAGCACTGACTCCAGCTGCTCCCTCTTGTGGTTACCAAGCTCACTGCTCCAGCTTACTTCCTCTATACCACCCTCACCCTTGGCATCCGCGAGGAGGTCAGGAATGGGATCTTTTCCTGGTTCCTCCATCGGCAGGCAGCACACAGCGGCTACCGACTCCACACGCTCGTGGTATGCCCTTTAACATGTTTATATGTCTCCTACCCTCGCTGTCAAATGACACCACGTAGGTGATGTCGCTTAGGCGTTTTGCGAACGTGTACAGTCCCGCCCAGGCAGCCTGGAGCTTGTTCTGACATGTGGGCACCAGAACCAGCACCTTCTGCCCTACTCCAAAGACCCGAGCACGCGCGCCCTGGTCATACCAAGTCTTCTGCTTGGTCTGTGCTTCCGCAAGATTCGCTTGCGCTAGTCCCATGAGATTCTCTAACCGATCTCTGAGCTTCAACACATACTCCACCACGGACTCATCCTGGTGGATCAGCTCCCCCTCCCAAGACTCCCGGAACAGGTCAAGAGGTCCACGGACTCTGCGGCCATATAGTAACTCGAAGGGTGAGAACCCGGTCGATTCCTGCGGCACCTCCCGATACGCAAACAGGAGGTGCGGCAGGTATCGCTCCCAGTCTCCCCCCTCCGAAGTCACAAATGCCCGTAGCATCTGCTTCAGAGTGCCATTGAATCTCTCGCAAAGTCCGTTAGTCTGGGGATGATAGGGGGCAGTGCGGAGTTGGCGCACTCCGTACTTCGCCCAGAGACACTGGACCAGATCACTCATGAACTGCGTCCCTTGATCGGTTAGGATCTCACTGGGGAACCCTACTCTACTAAATATGCCTAGCAGAGCGTCCGCTACCTTTTCCGCAGTGATGGCAGACAGAGCCACAGCCTCTGGATACCGGGTAGCATAATCTACCACGGTGAGGATGTATCTCTTCCCCGATCTACTGGGCACAGGTAGGGGACCGACTATGTCCACGGCCACTCGTTGGAAAGGTTCCCCGACTATTGGCAAAGACTTCAGGGGAGCCCGAGCACTGGGGCGTCCAAGCCGTTGGCACACATCACAGGACTTACAGTAGGTCCGGACGTCATCCGACACTCCGGGCCAAAAAAAGTTCTGCGTCAGGCGCCTCAGTGTTCGGTCCCTCCCCTGGTGTCCCGCCAAAGGAATTTCGTGGGTAACTGACATCAGTTGCTCCCGAAAGCTCCTGGGAACCACCAGTTGAACTTGCTCCCACACTGGCCTATCCCCTTCTACCTTGGCTACCCGGTACAGTAACCGTTTCCACCAGGTCACACTCCCTGCCCCCATCCCAGCAAGGCCGCGGCCAGCTTGGCGCCTCATACCTTCCAGAGATGGGTCAGAGAGCTGAGCTTCCCTAAACTCCTGCCTGCGGCCCTCACTTTCTCCTAAGTTTGGACACTCTACAGGGGGAATATTGGGGTCAGTCAAGTTGGGGTCAGTCATGGTAGGGTCGGGGTAGTCGCTCATACTCACCGCCGGAGTTGGCAAACCACTAGGGACAGGAGCATCACTGGGCACCCCCACAGGATTCAACAAACTGGAACCGAGACCCTCTGCGTTGCTAGGGGACGTAGGCCCACCAGAGGCAAGGGGCAGATGTGCTGATCTGGCCGCTGTGGTCTTTTCCTCTGGGATGGCTGACGCTGTGGTTGGCAGTTGTTCAGCCGCTGTGGTCTTTTCCTCTGGGCTGGGCGGTGCTGGCAGAGACGATGAAGACTGTAGTCTGGCCGTTTGACTCCGGGTGATGGCGTTCGCAAAGGCAGTAACGATTCCTCCACCGAGATCATTCCCCAAGACGACATCAGTTGGAAGGCCATCCATTACGCCAACATCTCTTAGCTCTTGTCCAGCTCCCCAGTCGAGGTAGACTCTGGCCATGGGCACTTCTCGCTCTAGCCCATCGGCCACTGTAACTTTTGCAGTGCAACCCTGCAGTACGGCAGCAGGATCGACCAGGTGGGGGCTTACAACGGTTATGGAGGCCCCAGAGTCTCTTAAGCCTTCGCCCTGCAGGGACCCCACCTGGACCGGCTGCAGGTGCCGCCACATGTTTGGTGGGGGCTTCTTAGCCATACAGGTGACTCTTTCCGCGGAGTCCACCTGCTTCTCGCCACACTCCATCGGACTGACTGGAGGGGGTACAGTCTCTGGAAGCTCATCTCCCTGGGTTAAGCAAGCAATCCGGGCTCCAGCACTCGGATTTGGGGCACGAGTCTGGGGTGCTTGGGATGCAGGACAGTTCATCCTCAGATGTCCGATCTTCCCACAGCCATAGCACTTTTTGTCCAGGCGTGGCTCTGATGTCCTCTGATTACTGGCAGGGGCACTGCGGGGCGGTTGCTGGCCAAAAGCACCCGGGTTGGAAGATGCTTGCTTTGGGGGGCGATGAGCTGAAGAGGGGTGTCCCCCTGGTGGTACAGTCTTTTGGGGCTGGCTGCTGGTTGGGCGCTTCTGCCCCTGCGGCCGAATGGCCACATACTTGTCTGCTAATTGGGCAGCCATCTTTAAGCTGGGTGGCTCCCGATCTAGCACCCACTCCTTCACTTCTGGGGCGCACCTGCGGTAGAACTGCTCCCTGCAGATCAGGTCGATCAGTGCGTCCCACGTAGTGGCTTCCGAATCCTTCACCCACTTCACCACGTACTGCCGCAGCTGGGTGGCGAACTGCTCATGGGTGTTGCTAGGATTCTTGGGCAAGTCTCTGAACTTCTTCCTGTAGGACTCTGGAGTGATGAAGAATCGCTGGAGGAGGGCCTTCGCGACTTCGTCGTAGTTCCCACAGTCCTCCGTCGCCACTCCTCGATAGGCCTCCAAGGCCTCTCCATGCAGAGTGGGCACCAGGTGTCTCACCCACTCTGACTTGGGTAGATCGTGTAGTTTACAAGTCCTTTCAAAGACTTGCAAATGTCCATCAATGTTCCCGTCACTGTCTGCAAACTTGGCAAAATGAACTCGTCCTGATCTGTGTACAACAGCTGACAATGGCTCCCGGGGTACCACGGCTGGTGATGCCCGCTCCGCATGCCACATCCGGATGACAAGCATGCGTTCTTGCTCTGTTGCCATTTCCCCCAATTCCGCTAGCCGATCTGCTAGGGTATCCGGGCCGCCCCCCCCGGGACGTTGGGATCCTGGCCCTGCTAGGGATTGCTGGGAAACATGGCTGCTGGGAGAGAGGGCGGGGCTTGTGGTTCTCACCGGTTCTGTGCGAAGGTCACTGTTGGGTCGTCCTCTGCGATGCTGACGCCGTCAGTGTTTTCCACCTCCACCCGATGAGACTCCTCCCAGCTCCTGAGCGCCGCCTGCATGACGCTCCTGGACGCGTTGAAAGGGATATCCACACCCTTCTCCTGGCATACGATCTCCAGATCATCCTTGGACATTCCGCTGAATTCCGCCATCTTGTGCGTTCTCCTGCGCTGCAGTTACTCCTCTCCTGAGTAACTCGGCTTCTCCAATCGGGTGATGAAAAGCCGCCTGGGAATATCCCACCCATGCCACCAATTTCTGTGACAGGACGGTACCGTACGAAAGCACTCTCCGCTTTCGCGTCCCGTTGGCTGCGCACAGAATGGAAGGTCAAGCCGCACGAGGCCTGACCACATAGGGGATTCCCGCTTACCGTCAGTAACCGCCTGTTACTGACTCCACCCACTGCGCTGTGGGCGGGTTCTTGCTGCCACCACCAAATTCCTAACCTGCCGTGGCGTTTGGAACCACGGTTCTGCTCTGTATGTGCCGACGCACTGCCTTACCACACCTGTGTGGTGTTGACGAATCCCCACTAGCCACTTGCTAGGCCTCTACCGGTAGCTGGCGGAAGGCGGAGCTTGGAGACGCTAGGTGCTTCCCTGGACAGCAGGAGGACGGGGCTAGGTTTGGCCTAACCCTGTTGGTCACAAGATGAAGCAGTCTTCTTGAGGCAATGATGTTTATTTGCTCAATGATAACCTTTAAAAAGGCTCCTCCCTATTGCTAGGGGCAACAGCATACAATCAGATGTTTTCAGCAGAATAAGATGTTACAATACACACCCTATGGGCCAACTGCCCTCCTTTTATCCCTCTCCAAGACCCCTTACCACAGGGGGTAAGCCCACCCTGTGGTGCACAACCAATCAATGTTTACCCATGAGCTGTGCATGCCTTGGTCTCATGCACAGCTTACATTGTCCCCTATGGACAGTGGGGAGTGGTCGGTCTCCTTTGACTCTCCCATCTGGGAGGATCAGGATACGCCCCGGTGCCGTTCAGTCTGGCTGGGGGAAGGTTTCCCTCCTAAATCTGACTTCCAGAAACCTGCCCGGGACCCAGCTCACTGCCTGCAGCCTGGATTTGGGCTCCAGAGCTGGGCAGCCTGGCTCCCCGGTTCAGGTCTCTTGGCCACTACGGGTGATCTCCATGGAGCTCCAAGAAACCACTCAGCTTGTTTCATAGCTGAGCTGCTTCTCTCTCTCCCTGTGCCCCTTGGAAGTGTGAGGCTGGATGGGAAAGCATTCCGTTTTTGGGGAAAAGGTCTGGGAGAATCCATCAGCCTGCACAGCCATGGATTCCCCCCTCCTGGGACACACAACCAAGTAAGTGCAATTTACCTTTAAATACATTACATTTAGATCACACTGTACATGTTATACATTTAAATACACTCTGAGCCTGCACAGGCTCCACATACCTAGGCACTGTAGTGCCTTACAACACACTGTACTTTCTATTATTTTCTACACAATGTCTGGTTTGTGGAATACTGTGTCCTAGTCCTGCAGCCTGGCTGCTAGGACCCTGTCTGTGCTGGCTCCCCTAGCCCTGCAGCCTGGCTGCTAGGGCTCTCTCAGTGCTGGAGTTATGGGGCTGGCTTCCCCCACCCTCCAGCCTGCCTGCCTGCCACTGGAGTCAAGGGAGCTGGCTCTCCCTGTCCCCCCAGTGTGGCACTAACTTTGTGGCCTCGCCGCACGCAGCGGCGCACCCCCCTGTACCGAAGCCCGGCGGCCCGGGACACTTGTCCCGGCCGCCGTGACTCTGGCTCTATTGCAGCGCTGAGGTGCCGGGAGCGTAGCTCCCGGACCCCAGCGCTCATCATCCTGCTCACCAGCCTAATTGCACCCAAGCCGCTAGGGAGCCGGCTAGCCCGGTCCCCCATGAGCGGCGCCTGTGGTGGCCTCGCCGCGCAGGGAGCCGGCTAGCCCGGTCCCCTGTATGCGGCGCTGATTTCAAGTGCCCTCGCTGCAGCGTCCGGCGGGAAGCCGGGCTGCGGCGCACCCCCCCTTGCTGGCCAGCAGCCCGGGACGTCCGTCCCGGCTGCTGCGGCTGGCCACCCGTGCTGGGCTGAGGCACCAGGAGCGGAGCTCCCGGCCCCCAGCGGCGGCTCTCCCTTCTCCCCGGCGCGCACACTCCAGTGCGCCCGGGGCTGCACCGACCACTGCCGGGAGCGGAGCTCCCGGACTCCGGCGGTCAGCGGCTGCCTCTCCCCCGGCGCGCACACACTGCTGAGCGCGCCGGGGGCTGTCCTCACTGCCGTGGTCTCCGGAGAGGTCCGGGACCACGGCACATATAAAGTACATTTCTAAACAGTTTTATACAGTTTATAAACACGGCGCCTAGCGCCCATTACTTTTCAAATATGGCGCCAAGCGCCCATTGTCTTTGAAATGGCGCCGGGCACTAGGGGTTAACCCCTTCAGTGCCGCGGCGGCCATTTCCCTCGTGGCTGGGGATCTCACCGGCCACACTAGTCAATGATCCTATAAACTTCAAATTCTTCTCCTTGAGCAGCTTGCACCTTGGGAGGTCTAGGGAGCGCAGCCCGAAAACGGTTAAGTATGAGAGGCTTCAGTAAGGAGATGAGAAATGCATTTGGGATTTTCAAGTATGGAGGCAACGTAACCTTGTATGCTACTGGATTCAATACTTTTTCAATAGGATATGGTCCAATGAATCTGGGGGCAAATTTCTTGGAAGGGACTTTGAGTCTTAAGTTTCGATTAGAAATCCAGACTTGATCCCCCACTCTGAGACTAGGGACAGCCTTCCATTTCCGATCTGCAAAAAATATGTATTTATTGGATGTTTTAAGCAAAGCCTCATGAACTTGTTTCCACATCTTAGTGAATTGCTGAAGGAATAACTCCACGGCAGAGCTGGAAGAGATTGAAAAACAGGAACACGTGAATGAAGTCCATAATTCACATAAAAGAGTGTGGAATGGGTCACGGAATGATAAAGATTATTATGAGCGAATTCAGCAAATTGAAGATAGTCCAGCCAATCATCCTGAGAAGAAGACATGAAGAGTCGTAGGAAAGTCCCTAAGTCTTGGTTCACTCTCTCAGTCTGGCCATCCGATTGAGGAAGGTATGCAGAGGAGAAACTTAATTTCATTCAAAGGGCTGAACTCAGTGCCCTCCAGAATTTAGCCACAAATTAAAGCCCTCGATCAGAAACTATCTCTTGTGGAAGTCCATGTAACCGGAAGATGTCTGATATGAACAATTTAGATAGCTGTGGAGCGGTTGGAAGACCTGTGAGTGGGACAAAGTGTGCCATCTTGGAAAATCGGTTCACAATGACCCAAATGGTGTTTCGTCCTCTGGAGACAGGCAGGTCAGTTATAAAATCCATGGAGATGTGTGTCCAGGGTTTTTGTGGAACCGATAGCGGATAAAGAAGACCAGATGGTGATCCTCTTAGACTTTTATGTTGGGTGCACTTTGGGCAGGCAGCTATGAATTCCAAAACATCCGTCTTCAGATGAGGCCACCAATAAGAGCGTTGGATGAACTTAAGAGTCTTGAGACTACCTCCATGACCCATACAAGGTGAGGTATGAGCCCACGTGAGCAGTCTTTTTCGGAGTTCTGGTACAACGAAGGTTCTTCCCGGTGGAGGAAGTGAAGTAGTACGAGTTGCAGCAAAGGAAACAGAATCTAAGATGAATTGTCTGTCCGGAAGATCTGTGGACTCATCTGAATTTAGTGAACAAGAAAGTGCATCTGCTTTCCGATTAAGAGACGCTGGACGGTAACTGAGCTTGAAAGAAAAACGGGAGAAGAAGAGTGCTCACCTGGCTTGCTGTGGGTTTAAACATCGGGTGGTCTGAAGATATAAAAGATTTTTGTGATCTGTGGTTACAGAGATTGGGTGCTGAGCTCCTTCCAGCAATTACCTCCACTCTTCAAAAGCAAGTTTTATGGCAAGCAATTCTTGTTCCCCAATGGCGTCGTTTTGTTCTCTTCGGGAAAAATAAGCACAAGGATGAGCTTTCTGATCCTCGAAGAACTGGGATAAGACGGACCCCACTCCTACTGAAGAAGCATCCACCTCTACCTGAAAAGGACGACTGAGATCAGGTTGCCGAAGAATAGGAGCTGACATAAAACCCTCTTTCAGAAACGAAAAGGCTTTTAGTGCCTCAGGTGGCCAAGCTGCAGAATTAGACCCTTTTCTTGTTAGTGCTGTAATCGGAGCAATGATGGAGGAGTAATCTTTAATGAACTTCCTATAGAAATTGGCGAAAACCAAAAAACGCTGGATTCCCTTCAGAGTGGTAGGAAGGGTCCAATCTCTGATTGCTTGGACTTTGGCAGGATCCATCTGTAATTCCCTTCCGGAAATGATGTTACCTAAGAAGGGGACGGAGGACACCTCAAACGTGCACTTCTCCAGTTTAGAAAAGAGTTGTTTTTCCCTTAGACATCTCAAGACTTCTCTGATCTGTTCCCAATGGACCTTCAGATCTTTGGAAAATATTAGAATATCGTCCAGATATACAACCAGGCACTTATAGGGGAGATCTCGAAATAATTCGTTGACATAATTCTGGAAGACTGCTGGAGCATTGCATAAGCCATAGGGCATCACCAGATATTTGTAATGCCCGTCGCGAGTATTGAACATAGTCTTCCACTTGTCTCCCGTGCGAATGCGTATAAGGTTATAAGCTCCACGCAGGTCCAATTTGGTGAAAATGGTAGCCCCTTTTACTCGGTCAAATAGTTCGTGAATCAAGGGCAAGGGGTATCTGTTCTTAACTGTAACTTCGCTGAGGCCCCGGTAGTCGATACAAGGCCGTAGGCCCCCGTCCTTCTTCTTAACAAAAAAAACCCCTGCCCCGGCTGGAGAAGAGGAAGGGCGAAGGAACCCTTTGGCCAAATGCTCCTGTATATACTCAGACATTGCTTGGGTTTCCGGGAGAGATAAAGGGTATGTTCGGCCTCTGGAAAGTGTTTTACCAGGCAGTAAATCGATAGGACAGTCCCAACTTCGGTGGGGAGGCAAGGTATCCGCCCCCTGCTTACTGAAGTCGTCCAGAAAGGGCTGATAGGCATCCGGGAGATCATTGGAGTGTAGGGTAAGGAGTGGTTTGACGGTGGATAAACAGCTTCGAGAACACAACTCCCCCCAAGCGAGTACATCCATAGTTTGCCAATCCAAGCAGAAGTTGTGCTCCTGTAACCATGGGAATCCTAGGATTATTTTTTGAGAGGCTTCGGGAATTACCAGGAAAGAGATAGCTTCAGAATGGAGAATACCAACTTTCATCTATAGAGGAACCGTGCGGTGGGTGATGATCCCTTCAGGGATATAACTTCCATCCACTGCGGTGATAGAAATAGCTCGCTCCAAGCGAATGGTTGGTATTTCAGACTGTCGGACTAAGGCGGAAGTAATGAAACTTTCTGCAGCTCCAGAATCCAAAAGTACTGCAACATGAAGGGAGATAGAGGGAAGTTCCAGACATACAGCCAACAGTGATTCCTTCCTGGTAAATTGGTTGGGGAATGCTCCTAGCTTAACCTCTCCTGCGTAAGCTAGGAGCGGGAGTTTCCCGTCGCTGAATACAAGACTTATCTAAGTGGTCGGCCGCCCCACAATACATGCAGAGGTTGCCCTGTCTGCGTCTTTGACGTTCCTCATTGGTGAGAAGAGAGCGGTTGACCTGCATGGGTTCTTCAATAGACGGTGAGGATGGTCTAGGAGTGGAACAGGCCCGAGGTTTGGGTCACTCGAACCTTGTTCTCTCAAGACAGCGCTCCTTGTATCTTAGATCAATCTTGTTACATAAAGAAATTAGCATAGGTGTGCGCAGGGGGGGTGCCTGGTGCGCACAGGCACCCCCTAATGTCTGGAACCCCGATCTCACATGCCTGATGCAGTGATCACCTGATGCAGCGTCCCCTCTGCGCTGCACCCTGTCAGGACTGCATTACTGACCGAACGCCTGGGTTAATCAAGGGTACCACTGCCACCGGCTTTCAAACTCCCGGCTCCACCTCCATGTACAAAAACAGCGTGATGTGACGTGATTACGTCATGCTGCTCGCACGCCCACCCGTCACACCCGCCACACGCCCACCTCTCTCCTTCTATGCTATGCCAATGCCAGCCACTGATGAGGATCAGCATGCAGCCAGCATTCCACTTAGGAAGACAAATTCAATACTGGCAGGCGGTCGGCAGCAGTATTGATACGTGACTCCTTTTTCCAGCATCAGCAGTACTAGTCTGCGACTGTCTGTGTCAGTGAGTGACTGACTTGTAAGTAAACTGCTGCAGCTTGCAGGGGAAAGAGAGGGGGAGCCAGACCAGGCTGAGGAGGAGCATGCAGTGAGTGACATCAGGGGTGTTTGTTTGGGGCACACCACAACATCTGACTATGTACAGTATCTGCTTTATTAGGATTGGTACAAGGGTGGATATTTTATATTGCGTTGACCGTCAATAGATGGTGCTAGACACGCCCAAAAGGCGGTGCTAGACACACCCCTTTGACGGTGCACCCTCTAATAAAATGTGCTGCGCACGCCTATGGAAATTAGCTGATCGAGCTTAGCTGGCACATCCTGAGTGGCCAGGTCATCTTTAATTTTGTCGGAGAGACCGTTCAAAAAGGCGGCAATGAGAGCCTCTTCATTCCAGCCCACTTCGGAAGACAGAGTATGGAATTGAATCACGTACTGGGCAATGGAACGGGTTCCCTGACGCAAACGCAGAATCTCCAAAGAGGCAGAGTTGGTCCGGCCTGGCTCGTCAAAGATTTTACGAAAGGTTGCCACGAATTCCGGGTAATTCGAGAGTATGGGATCAGCTCTCTCCCACAAGGGCGAAGCCCAATCCAGAGCCTGTCCAGTCAAAAGTGAAATGATGTATGCGATTTTGGTCCGATCAGATGGAAAGTTAGCTGACTGAAGCTCAAACTGGATCTCGCATTGATTGAGGAACCCTCGTATTGCTTTGGACTACCGTCAAATTTGCTGGGTGGCGGTAGTTGTAAACGAGGAACTGGAATCAACACAGGAGGATTAGGTGCTGGCGGATTGGAAGCTGGAGCCGGAGTCCGAGATGTGGATATGGCTGCGTGAAGAAAATCCAAACGAGTGGACATATTCTGCATGAACTGTACAATCTGTGCCTGCATGGCCTCCTGTTTATTTAGATGAG
Source organism: Pseudophryne corroboree (assembly GCF_028390025.1). Classification (NCBI taxonomy): domain Eukaryota; kingdom Metazoa; phylum Chordata; class Amphibia; order Anura; family Myobatrachidae; genus Pseudophryne; species Pseudophryne corroboree. The sequence continues at coordinate 35,758,799 of NC_086452.1, read as the reverse complement.
TCAGAATATCCACAGAGGCATCGCCCCCGGTAGCCTGCTCACTTGCCCAGTGTCGGACTGGGGCATGAAGGGCCCACCGGGGGGATGCAGTAATAGGGGCCCATACTTAGGGGTGTGGCCAGCCTAAAAAGGGGGTGTGGCCAGCCTCCAAAGAGGCTTGAAATACCCAATAGTTTAGTGCAGTGTAATGCAACATATCTACCATGTATAATACAAGTGCACAGTCTGGAACCTGATCCCTAGAGGAAGGAGTGGGCCCTCAGGCAGTGGGGCCTACCGGTGGTTTCCCCTGTACCCCTGTGGGCCAGTCCGACCCTGCACTTGCCGGATCCATTGGGCCAGTGCTTACTGTCACGCGCGGCGTAAGTTGGGGTTCCGACAACCGAGTTTTGGCTGAAGGTACAGCTACCTGTGTGGAGAGTAAACGAGGTGGCTCAATGTAATTCCTCCTCATGGGGTGGAGGCCAAACTAATTGTTAACGTTGGCTGGAGGGTGTAAAGGAAAAGGAGGACTCCGTAGGAAGGTAACTGTAGTTTTAATGAATAACAGGCTGTACACGAATATTGGAGAAATTGACTAAACTGGAAGAATTAGAGTCTTTGGTTAAATGACTTGAAGAGTGAAGCTGAAGAACTCCGGTAAAGAAGAACTGAAGACTGTGATTAAAAGACGAGGCTGAAGAACTTGGACTTTCAAGAAATGAAGACTTGTGATTTGTGATTGAAAGACGAGGCGGAAGAACTTGGACTTTGAAGGAATGAAGACTTGTGATTTGTGATTGAAAGACGAGGCTGAAGAACTTGGACTTTGAAGAAATGAAGACTTGTGATTTGTGATTGAAAGACGAGGCTGAATAACTTGGACTTTGAAAAAATTAAGACGTCTGCAAGAACTGCCGTTAGCACCTGGAGCTCCTCTACGACCTGGGACACCGTGAGGGCTTCCACGAGTGGCGACGGACTAAGACAGCAGGACTGCAGCAGCGTTTAGCTAACCGATAGATGAGAGCAACCAGGACCAGGGCACCAGAAGAAACCTGGGAGCACAGAGCTGGAGAACCTTTCACAAGGAGGTAACTTGAAGCATTGGCAATCTCCCTCTGGGCCAGCCCCCTTTTGTAAGGGGAGAACACGCAGGATTGGCTGGACACAGAATGGGAACTTAATTGTTAATGCTCTGGTCTCCATCATGGCTGCCCCTGGCACAGGAGACATACTCAGCTGTTAGCACACAGCTTTAGCCAGCTTCTGACTCTGACACACTATACTGTGTCACACTAGAGGACCTTACCGAAGCGATCCCCGCCGCAGCGCCCGGCTCTCCAGACCCCCGGCCCTCGGCAGCCGCACATTTGTCCAGGAATGTGCTTTTGAGTAGCGTATTCCGGCAGCCATCCTGCCCCCGCCAGATTTCCTGGCATGGAGCATAGCGCAGTCTATGTCATGAGTCATTAGTAAGGGAAAGGGACAGCATAATGGACGGTAACCTTTACTACTCTTCTGTGCTTTACAAACAATTAGGATCTCAAGAGTATAATTGGCAATGAGGGCATTAATGTTCTTCCCTTTCATCTTACTATCCATTATCATAGTGTACATTCAGGACCACTCTGTACTGATGGAAGCTTAAAGACACGATTCAGATCATTTTGGGGTCTGCACAGTTTGGCAAATGTGAATGTTTGGTACTAATTGCTCTTAATGGTTCTGCGCCAGACTTCAGAGGTTTATGGAACTAAGCAAAACGGACATTTAATATCACTGCTACCATTACTGATAGGGTTTATATCAAACTAACGTGTACTGTGCTCATATGTTCTGTACATACGGTCTATATGACATTGTATGTTTGTTTGGCACGCCGATGAGTGCAAGTTATTGCTCTCTATTACCAGAGACCCCCCCCCCCTCCCAACACAGTATCCGATGATCCTGGAGGTCGAACAGTAATGCGGTCAACAGCTATAGGTCGACGCCATGTGGCCAACACGCGTTAGATAAACCAGTTCAAAGGGTCAACATGTAAAAGGTCAACATTGCTTAAGGTCGACAGATACAAAAGGTAGACGGGTTGAAATGGTCGACATGACACAAGTTTGGATTTTTTTTTTTTTTTTTTTTTTTTTTACAACTTTCTCATCCTCTACCATCAACGTGGACTACGATTGGGAATAGTGGTGGATTAATATATCCCGATTCTCCAATCAGGAATGTTGACAGGTACGCAAGAAGGGGAGTGATACAATTTACCGGCGGTCAAAGACTAGGGGGTGGCGGCTAGGGCTAAGACTAGGAGGGTGGCGGCTAGGGCTAAGACTAGGGGGGTGGCGGCTAGGGCTAAGACTAGGGGGGTGGCGGCTAGGGCTAAGACTAGGGGGGTGGCGGCTAGGGCTAAGACTAGGAGGGTGGCGGCTAGGGCTAAGACTAGGGGGGTGGCGGCTAGGGCTAAGACTAGGAGGGTGGCGGCTAGGGCTAAGACTAGGGGGGTGGCGGCTAGGGCTAAGACTAGGGGGGTGGCGGCTAGGGCTAAGACAAGGAGGGTGGCGGCTAGGGCTAAGACTAGGGGGGTGGCGGCTAGGGCTAAGACAAGGAGGGTGGCGGCTAGGGCTAAGACTAGGAGGGTGGCGGCTAGAGCTTTCTCCTCCCCCACCCCCATCTAGTGCCTAGCCCTAACCACCCTCTCGGGACCTAACAGTGACCCCAATACTTACCTTCGGCATGTCGGGTGTCGGTCATCCGGCACCATATTCCCGCAAGAAGAGACTGACTGCAGTGCAGAGGTAGAAGGTCTTCTAGGCACAGGATGAAACCTTCCCCCATAATTACAACTTGAATAAAGTCTCCAGTCCTACTTCTACTTCTACTTCTATATCTGTGCGATCTGTCTGTAGCTCGTCCTGATTCTGACAGTGTTTCTGCATTCGCAGGTTGAGCTAACATGATGGGCAATTGATTTTTGTGGCTGGGTCCCATCATATAAATGACTTACCCTTGGACACCCGCACATCTTAACCTGGCCCGGTCTGACGATGTGCCAGAGTGTGTTATTCTTATTTTCATGTTCTGCATATCACAGATGTCTTCAGCTTTGAAGTGGGCTAAGAGATCACCAGATTATTCACAGCAGCACAGAGTATATCAGGAGATGAGCTGATCTTGTCGGAGTAGCGCCCTATCCACTCATGTCATTGCGTTAGTGAGGACAGGGCTGCATGTGACAGGGGCAGTGACATGATGTGAGGAGGGAAATGGAGGCAGCAGGAATCCATAGACTGAGAGTTATATAGTAGGAGGAGCAGGGTCCCCCAGCAGCACAGAGTATATCAGGAGATGAGTGATGTGTCAGTGAGGACAGGGCTGCATATGACAGGGGCAGTGACATGATGTGAGGAGGGAAATGGAGGAAGCAGGAATCCATAGACTGAGAGTTATATAGTAGGAGGAGCAGGGTCCCCCAGCAGCACAGAGTATATCAGGAGATGGGTGATGTGTTAGTGAGGACAGGGCTGCATGTGACAGGGGCAGTGACATGATGTGAGGAGGGAAATGGAGGCAGCAGGAATCCATAGACTGAGAGTTATATAGTAGGAGGAGCAGGGTCCCCCAGCAGCACAGAGTATATCAGGAAATGAGTGATGTGTCAGTGAGGACAGGGCTGCATGTGACAGGGGCAGTGACATGATGTGAGGAGGGAAATGGAGGCAGCAGGAATCCATAGACTGAGAGATATATAGTAGGAGGAGCAGGGTCCCCCAGCAGCACAGAGTATATCAGGAGATGGGTGATGTGTTAGTGAGGACAGGGCTGCATGTGACAGGGGCAGTGACATGATGTGAGGAGGGGAATGGAGGCAGCAGGAATCCACAGACCGAGTTATATAGTGGAAGGTGCAGGGTCCCCAGCAGCACAGAGTATATCAGGAGATGGGTGATGTGTCAGTGAGGACAGGGCTGCATATGACAGGGGCAGTGACATGATGTGAGGAGGGAAATGGAGGCAGCAGGAAGCCACAGACTGAGAGTTATATAGTGGGAGGAGCAGGGTTCCCAGCAGCACAGAGTATATCAGGAGATGAGTGATGTGTCAGTGAGGACAGGGCTACATGTGACAGAGGCAGTGATATGATGTGAAGAGGGGAATGGAGGCAGCAGGAAGCCACAGACTGAGAGTTATATAGTGGGAGCAGGGTCCCCAGCAGCACAGAGTATATCAGGAGATGAGTGATGTGTCAGTGAGGACAGGGCTACATGTGACAGAGGCAGTGATATGATGTGAGGAGTGGAATGGAGGCAGCAGGAAGCCATAGACTGAGTTATACAGTGGAAGGAGCAAGGTCCCCCAGCAGCACAGAGTATATCAGGAGATGAGTGATGTGTCAGTGAGGACAGGGCTGCATGTGACAGGGGCAGTGACATGACGTGAGGAGGGGAATGGAGGCAGCAGGAAGCCACAGACTGAGAGTTATATAGTGGGAGGAGCAGGGTCCCCCAGCAGCACAGAGTGTATCAGGAGATTAGTGATGTGTCAGTGAGGACAGGGCTGCATGTAACAGGGGCAGTGACATGATGTGAGGAGGGGAATGAAGGCAGCAGGAATCCACAGACCGAGTTATATAGTGGAAGGTACAGGCAGAGCCGTAACTAGCTATGGGCCAGAGGGGCTTTGCACACAGCGCAATGCGCTGTGAGGCGGAAAAATCTCCGCAGGCACCCGCCGGGCTACGCTACACTACCACCCACCAGCCAGCGCCGCCATTTACTGTAGCTACAGTGCAACCCGAGGAGAGCAGCGCCGGAGTCCTGGCTCCCTCCCTCTTTCACTGACGATGCGGGCAGATGGTTGGTTTGTGGTGTGGCTGAAGGGTGCTCGTCGGCTCCGCTCTGGCTGCTAGCTGTGGGGGTCATTCCGAGTTGTTCGCTTGTTATTTTTTTTCGCAACGGAGCGATTAGTCGCTACTGCGCATGCGCAATGTCCGCAGTGCGACTGCGCCAAGTAAATTTGCTATGCAATTAGGAATTTTACTCACGGCATTACGAGTTTTTTTCTTCGTTCTGGTGATCGTAATGTGATTGACAGGAAGTGGGTGTTTCTGGGCGGAAACTGGCCGTTTTATGGGTGTGTGTGAAAAAACGCTACCGTTTCTGGAAAAACGGGGGAGTGGCTGGAGAAACGGAGGAGTGTCTGGGCGAACGCTGGGTGTGTTTGTGACGTCAAACCAGGAACGACAAGCACTGAACTGATCGCAGATGCCGAGTAAGTCTCGAGCTACTCAGAAACTGCACAGAGATGTCTTTTCGCTATATTGCGTATCTTTCGTTCGCAATTTTACTATGCTAAGATTCACTCCCAGTAGGCGGCGGCTTAGCGTGTGCAAAGCTGCTAAAAGCAGCTTGCGAGCGAACAACTCGGAATGACCCCCTGTGATCGGAGCTCTCAGCTCAGCTCCGATCGCGCTGCAACAGAGACAGTGGGGGCAGAACAAGCTACAATGAAGTGCCCGCGGCATTATGCAAGACAGCCAAGTACTAATGAGTCGGCCTGACTCATTAGTACTTGGCAGGTGACGTACTGGCCGTCACAATCAGGGAGGAGGTGAGGTAGCCGTCCGGAGGGAGGAGGTGAGGTAGCCGTCCGGTCCTCCGGAGGAGAGGACCGTTCTATCCCCTTCCCCATCCTCCCCCGGGTACAATGGGAGTATGGGACGCTTTGTGCTTCCTGTTCAGCTGGCTGCTGGGGGCTGACCCGTCCCTCCCCTCTCTCACACAAGCCGGTAAAAGGGGGTGGGGGTCCAACTGCTATCATGGTCCCCCCCATCCCAGCGGCAGCTGCTGCTGCAGGCAGACACTGAGTATGTAGGAGGGGAGGGGAGCGCCGCAATTCACGGGTATTTAGGGGGCGGGGCTTAATGCCGTGAAGAGCCCGCCCCCATGAGAGACTTGTGGATGTGCTGTAGTGAGTAGGGTAGCTCTAATGTTGGCTTCCCCCCTTTCCTTCTCTCTCTGACTGATCTTGCCTTTCTCTCTTTCTCTTCATAATACTATCTCTCTCCCCTATCATCCATTTCTCCGACACCCCAGGGCCGTAACTAGGTATGGGCAGATGGTGCCGTGGGCGCACCATCCACATACACCACCACTGGCCGCCATCAAATGCCTCGCTCCCTGCCAGCGCCGTAACTAGGTGTGTGCAGAAGGGGCATTGCCCACAGCGCACACACCTAGTGAGAGCGCATATTCCCCCTGCGCTCCTACTGGCCGGGCCGTCCCTGTCTAATGCTCCCATGGCCCGCCCCCTCTCCCGTGGCACCGCCGTCCATGTACTCCCTGGCACACGAGCGGTGGCTATCAGGTCCTCCTCTGGCTCCGTATGCGCCGAGCCCGGAGTGGCTGCAATGGAGGAGTGGCGGGGCTACTGTTCACCGGCGGTAATTAGCAGAGATAACGTTATAAGAGAAAGGCAGCGTCGGGCACCTGGAGAGGTAGGTAAGCATGGAGAAGAGTGCCCGCAGCGGTAATAGGCCAATTAGCGCTGTAGACAAGCTTAGTACATCCCACCCTATAATGTGTAAAAAGGGGAATCTGTCTGCCATAATGTGTAAAAAGGGGATGCTGTCTGCCATAATGTGTAAAAAGGGGACGCTGTCTGCCGTAATGTGTAAAATGGGGACGCTGTCTGCCATAATGTGTAAAAAGGGGACGCTGTCTGCGGTAATGTGTAAAAAGGGGGACTGTCTGCCGTTATGTGTAAAAAGGGGATGCTGTCTGCCATAATGTCTAAAAAGGGGGACAATGTCTGCCGTGATGTCTAAAAAGGGGGACGCTGTCTGCCGTAATGTGTAAAAAGGGGACGCTGTCTGCCGTAATGTATAAACGGGGCGCTGTCTGCCATAATGTGTAAAAAGGGGGATGCTGTCTGCCGTAATGTTTAAAAAGGGGGACGCTGTCTGCCGTAATGTGTAAAAAGAGGACGCTGTCTGCCGTAATGTGTAAAAAGGGGCTCTACCTGGTGTAGTGGCGCTACCGTGCGGCGTAATTTGAATAATGGAGACTACTGTGCACCATTATATGAATTGGTATTATTTTGTGGCCACACCCCTTTCCCGTGAAACCACGCCCCTATATTTTTTGCGCGCGTCTATGGCGCGCACTGCCGCCGGTTCACTTTATGGGGGGAGGGCGCCAATGCCATTTCTTGCACACAGCGCTAAAATGTCTAGTTACGGCACTGGGTGCAGGGTCCCCAGCAGCACAGAGTATATCAGGAGATGGGTGATGTGTCAGTGAGGACAGGGCTGCATATGACAGGGGCAGTGACATGATGTGAGGAGGGGAATGGAGGCAGCAGGAATCCATAGACTGAGAGATATATAGTAGGAGGAGCAGGGTCCCCCAGCAGCACAGAGTATATCAGGAGATGGGTGATGTGTTAGTGAGGACAGGGCTGCATGTGACAGGGGCAGTGACATGATGTGAGGAGGGAAATGGAGGCAGCAGGAAGCCACAGATAGAGGTATATAATGGAAGGAGCAGGGTCCCCAGCAGCACAGAGTATATCAGGAGATGAGTGATGTGTCAGTGAGGACAGGGCTGCATATGACAGGGGCAGTGACATGATGTGAGGAGGGGAATGGAGGCAGCAGGAATCCATAGACTGAGAGATATATAGTAGGAGGAGCAGGGTCCCCAGCAGCACAGAGTATATCAGGAGATGGGTGATGTGTTAGTGAGGACAGGGCTGCATGTGACAGGGGCAGTGACATGATGTGAGGAGGGAAATGGAGGCAGCAGGAAGCCACAGATAGAGTTATATAATGGAAGGAGCAGGGTCCCCCAGCAGCGCAGTAGTAGTGATGTGAGGGTCCGGGTCATTATGCTGCAGGTAAATTATAGTGTAGACATACTTCTGTGTGAGACAAAGTTAATACATCCAACTTATTGTCCCTGTACAGGTAGGGAGTAACCAGTAAGCAGTTGGGCAGTGTAACCCATTAACCAGCTCTAGATGGGAATTGCTTAAATATTTGTACTTTTCAGGTTAGGAAAAATCTTTAATAAAAATCAAACATTTTCTGTTGTTAACTGCGGACACGTCACTTTGCATTCCCGGGAAATGTTCAAAACTACAATCACCAGGATCTGTAATAAGTAACAATCACCAAAACTAGCAATTCCGCTTCTGCAGACATTTACTATTGAAAAATTATATTTGTGCAGTTGTTTCTAAATATAGAAGCTGAAAGAGTTACAGATGGAGAATGGACTGAATGTGTAAGTGTGATTTGTGGCTCTCTGTTCTATGCATTATAAAGGCATACATAATTCTACTTAGAGAACACTTCAGTCTGCCTATTTACAGTTAATGATGCGAGTCTGAGAAACCAGAAAGGCTGTAGGGAAATGTACGTACCACAGACATACAGAGGGTCATCACATTCTGTCTGTTCCTGTCTGTCCCCCGTTTGTATAAACACGTATGAAAATAATAATAATGCGTAAAGTTACCCTACCGTAATTACCGCGGATGTCTACAGCCGCTCATCGCAACAACACATCCCTGCTAATTACCCCACATCATGACTCACAATTCATTCAGCATTATTTGAGAGAGTTACATTTTGTGAACACACAGGACTCCTATGGGTATATTTACTAACGGTCGGTGTTCATCGATTTTTTTTTATTAATATTTTTTTTTTTCTTAGGATTATTATTATTATTTTATTGATTGATTTAAAATCGATTTCATTCGATGTTGATGTTCAGGGGCTGAAACACATATTACTAACATTTAAAAATGAGTATAAAAATTGTATGTTAAATGTGTGTTATAGCCCTGAAACACTTCATCGATTTAGGTCAATTTTCATCAATTCGAAAACCGATGTAAATCGACCTTTAGTAAATATATCCCCATGCACTATGCACAATAAGCAGTTTTGCCTTATGTCTCACTTTCCCCCTCTCTGTGGACTGTAAAGGGCCCCATACACTACAGCGACATGTCTGACCCTCATGTCGCATAAGATTTCCCTTGAACCGCCCGGCAGCCTCCCAGGCGGCAGGATCACATACGATACATCGTATGCGGCCCTTTTGCATATGATGTATCTTGGGGGTCATTCCGAGTTGATCGCTAGCTGAAAATGTTCGCTGCGCTGCGATTAAGTAAAAAATCGGCACTTCTGCACATGCGTATGCGGCGCAGTGCACACGCGCGACGTACTTTCACAACGGCCGATGTATTTTCACACAAGGTCTAGCGAAGCTTTTCAGTCGCAATGGCCGCCGCAGAGTGATTGACATGAAGTGGGCGTTTCTGGGTGTCAACTGACCGTTTTCAGGGAGTGCTCGAAAAAACGCAGGCGTGCCAGGAAAAACGCAGGTGTGGCTGGGCGAACGCAGGGCGTGTTTGTGACGTCAAATCCGGAACTGAACAGTCTGAAGTGATCGCAAGCGCTGAGTAGATCTGAAGCTACTCAGAAACTGCACAATATTTTTTTGTAGCCGTTCTGCGATGCAATCGTTCGCACTTCTGCTAAGCTAAAATACCATCCCAGAGGGCGGTGGCTTAGCGTTTGCATGGCTGCTAAAACTATCTAGCGGAATGACCCCCCTTATGCGATCCCATCCATGCCTGCGGGATCTGACATATCACGAGTGCAGCACTAACGATCTAGGGGCTCCGATCCGATGCTCACGGATCGGATGTAAAACACATCCAATTTGCCACTTTTCATCCGATTTATCGGCCCGAAAGGTCGAAATAGGTTGTAATCGGGCATTATCGTTGTAGTGTATGGGGCCCTTAAGTTGTAATGGGGCCGGGATCTATCACCTTCTGTTTTACGGTTTTGTTTTTTTACTCTACTCTTATGGTTTGTTAAGTTAGTTTTTTTTTTTTTTTAAATATACAGCGCTCTAGAATATGTTGTTGCTACATGATTAAAGGATAATAATATTAATAAATAATAATAATAATAATAATAATAATAATAATAATAATAATATTAATATTTTAAGAAGAAGAATGAGGGTGAGGGTGCACCAGGGCTGTTTTAATGGCATATATCACAGTTGTCCATTGTAGTGTTGTAAATGCATTTGATTATATGTTATAATAAGACTACAAATGGGCTCTTCTGTATAAAGTCTACAAGGCTGAATGTAATGACCAGACCCTGATTTCTGGAATCTACCAGGATGTGCTTAATCAAGTCAAGGCCAAAAAGAATCTGTATGCAACTGCTAAAGTGAAGACACCTACCAACATGACCAGCCACCTTCTGTTGACATTCATTTGCATAGCTCCGGCCTCCTAAATATCTGGTTCACAGTGTTTTGGCCACAGTTTCTGCAGAACAATGCTGGCCGACTCCTCCATTCAGAAGAAAATTGTTGTATCATCCTTCGTTACCGGCTAGAGTATTAGAATATTAGCAGGATTACAATCAATAGCCAATCAGACCATTAGAACATTCTCAGGTCTACACTAACCTGTAGCCTATCAGAGTATTCGAACAGTCATTAGACCAAAACGTAACCAATCAGAACATTACAACAATTTCAAGACTAGAACAAACTGTAGCCAATGAAAACATTAGAATTTCCTCAGGACTAGATCAACATCTAGGCAATCAGAGCATTAAAACATTGTAAGGACTGGAGTAACCTGTGGTCAATCAGAGCATTGGAACATTATCAATAATAGAACAAAATCAGAGCATTAGACTTAGAAAAATACGGATATGCTCAGGTGCTGTTCATTTGAGTGTGCGCACGTATAGAGTAAATGAAGGATTATGTAGCAGGTTTAACAGACTTGGAATATATATGATGCGCCTGCTAATCTGTCTTCCACAATCGATGCATCAGAACATTCTCAGGATTAGACCAATCTGTAGTCAGTAAAAATCATGGAACATTCTCAGGACTAGACCAAAGGTCAATCAAAGCATTAGAATATTCTTTGGATTAAACCAACCAATAGCCATTCAGAGCATAAGACCATCCTCAGGTCTAGACCAACATCTAGCCAATCAGAGCATACAAGCATTCTCAATACTAGAACAACCTGCAGCCAATCAGATCATTAGAACAATCTCAGGATAAAAGCAACCAATGGTCAATCAGAGAAATAGAATAGTCTCAGGACTAGACCAACAACTAGCCAATCAGAGCATTAAAGCATTCTCAACACTAGAATAAACTGTAGCCAATCAGATCATTAGAACAATCTCGGGATAAAACCAACCAATGGTCAATCAGAGCAATAGAATAGTCTCAGGACTAGACCAACAACTAGCCAATCAGAGCATTAAAGCATTCTCAAGACTAGAATAAACTGTAGCCAATCAGAGCATAGCACAATCTCAGGATTAAACCAACCAATGGTCAATCAGAGCAATAGAATAGTCTCAGGACTAGACCAACAACTAGCCAATCAGAGCATTAAAGCATTCTCAAGACTAGAATAAACTGTAGCCAATCAGAGCATAGAATAATCTCAGGATTAAACCCACCAATGGTCAATCAGAGACATAGAATAGTCTCAGGATTAGACCAACATCTAGCCAATCAGATCATTAAAGTATTCTCAGCTAGAACTGTCTGAAGTCAATTGGAGCATTCATGCATGGTCAGGACTAGACCAACCAATAGCCAATCAGAGCATTAGGGCATAATGAGGACTAGATCACCATGTAGCCAATCAGGGCAATTGAACACTCAGTCAAAACACAAATGTAAAGGGACGACTACAAAAGAAACATCAAAATATACATGTGAAACAAACCTTTGCACAAAACACAGTTTAGACATTTATCTCTGGATTTAACCTTTCTCAGCAGCCCCATAGAGAATTCCTTATTGCCAGTGTTATTCAGATTATTGATGAGGAGTGTGATAAAAAGTCGATAGGACCGAGATACTTCATTCTGTTCCCACGCAACCTCGCCCCGGTCACTAGCCTATTAGTCCATGAAGTTCTTCTTATTGTCAGGCTCTATACTCTACATTAATGACAAATGTACAGAGAGATTTCACACTCGGGGTCTGATATCGACACCGTGGCTGTTTATCCACCACTAACTTGAACCATTGACCCAGATGGTCAATAAATATTAAATTACACCGCGCACAACACAGTACAAAGACGCCATTCTGTCTGCGCTCCCGAGTTATTTCAATTAATATTGAAAACTAATTTACAGCCATATGCAATGTACTCAGTGAACCGATGATTTGACATATTACCCTATGCATTGTGTCATGCTGAATGGCTGCAGAAACATCTGTTGCATCTTTATTTTTATTTTATTTTTCACTGCCTGTAGTTTTCCGAACGTTTTTAATTAGTAATGACTAAGTCTGATGCAATAAAATGGTAACAACTTGAGTCAAATGCCGTTTTTCTTACTCTTTTCATAAACCATTACACAGGCTGGCTCTCTGCAGGGACGGGCTGCATTAATAATATATGCACGCTGTCTCTCGCTGAATAAAATCACTGGGTTGAATTACCTAATTTTCCTACGTATCTTCCCGCCTGACAAAATAACAAATAGTGCATCTTTTACCAGTGGTAAATAATAAGATTGCTTAACCGTTGGGCTGCTGTTTGGTGCTAGAAAGGGCTATGGTATACGTTACCTGCTCACTGATGTGGTAGCCATTTTGTGTGCAGAACCAATATTTAGCCTATACATTTACTAGGAACTTGTTTAATTGATATTAGGCACCTGCTCACACCTTACTTATACCTTCCAACTGTCCCGATTTTCGCGGGACAGTTCAGTTTTTTGGGGACTGTCCTAGTGTCCCACCCGTGGGCCACAGTGTCCCGCGGTGGGGGCAGTTGGGAGGCTCCTGTAGTCACTGCTCTACTTAGCAGAGCAGCGGTGAATAGACGTTGTGCCCCTCACAGAGGGTGAGGGGGCATGCCAGTAACTTACAGAGTGCTGTACATGCCCCCTCAGTGACAGAAAACGGGGGTGTGGCAGGCAGTCATGGTATTCCCATGAATCCACGCCCCCTTTTGCAGAGGCCATGCCCCTTTTTTGGGCGGGCGAGGCTTTGCCACACATAGGAGTCCCGAGTTGGCTTTCTTCAAAGTTGGGAGGTATGCCTTACTGAGGGTGTTATGAAACACCCGAGCAATTACATAAGACCCCTAGAGTTACACTAGTGAAGTCCTCTGCCTATAACAGCTGCCCATTGTTCCCTTAGAGTATGACACTCACCGGTACTTAGGATGCCACCAGATCTTACACTCGGAACAGTAAGAGCTTAAATAATTGTCGGGTGATCACTAGGTGATAGCAGGAGAGGGGTCACCCTGCAGAACAGGAATACAGAAGCCACTGATGGAGGATATGACTCGGCAAAATCCCCAAAAGACACTGCTAGTGCTAAGACCAGCTGGCAGGGACTAGTGGTAGTGCGGGGGCTAACCGAAGTTCCCAATATGAAATTGCAATTCAAGGACTAAGGCAGGCAAGGTAAGGCACAAGGACATAGACTGGAGCTTCCACCCGAGCAGCGGACCAGGGATTCAGGACACAGAGCAGGGCCTGGGAACATCCACCACAGCAACAAACTTGCAGCATGAAGCTATCACCGGCACTGGAGCACAGGGCTGACTGCCCTATAATAGGACCAATTAGGATCCAAGAAACAAGCCAGGCCCCCCAGCAACAATCAGCAGCCTTAACTGAGCGGCTGCACGTCCGTGCACAGAATCCAGGCTGCTAAGCAACAACCAGGACCCAGAAGCACTGCAACCACCCAAATTTGCAGTTGCCTAGCAACCAGCGGGACTGGTGTCCAGTGCAGCAGTGGTGACGTGGCGTCCTGGTAATTTGGCAATGGCCGGGACCCACGCTGTAAGTGAGCTGCATCCACGGCCCATAACAGTTGTCACAAAAAAGGTCAGTCATGCCTCAGAAATTCCACAAATTCCTAGGAAATGTATTGCCTGCATTCTCAGGAAGGCATCAGCTAACAAGATGGCTGACACCACTGTGTTGAGGTAATGGGTGCATTTTAATTAATGGACAAGCAAACATGAGGACATCTAAGAAGATGAAGGCAGTATTCTTGGGAATGCAACCTCTGAGGTACTTTTTGAGGTACTGTACACAGTGGTGGCAGCCATTTTGTGACCAAACTAGTTTTTGAATGCGACCTACACTAGTCCCTAGTAACTAAATAGGCTGCATTTTTATGGATACTAAGGAGTCTATGGGGGTTATTCCGAGTTGATCGCTAGCTGCTTTCGGTCGCAGCTCGGCAATTAGTTCAAAAAGCGGCATTTCTGCACATGCGTATGGTGCGCAGTGCGCACGCGCGTCATACTTTCACACAAAACTATGCAGTTTCACACAAGGTCTAGTGACGCTTTTCAGTCGCACTGCTGATCGGTGAGTGATTGACAGGAAGTGGGTGTTTTTGGCCGGAAACTGACCATTTTCCGGGAGTGTGCTAAAAAACACAGGCGTGTCAGAAGATAACGCAGGCGTGCCTGGGGAAACGGGGGAGTGACTGGCCGAACGCAGGGCGTGTTTGTGACGTCAAAACAGGAACTAAACAGTCTGCACTGACCGCAAGGTAGGAGTAGGTTTGGAGCTGCTCTGAAACTGCATGAAAATATTTTATAGCAGAACTGCTAACCTTTCGTTCGCACTTCTGCTAAGCTAAAATACACTCCCAGAGGGCGGCGGCCTAGCGTGTGCAATGCTGCTAAAAGCAGCTAGCGAGCGATCAACTCGGAATGAGGGCCTATGTACTAAACCTTGGACAAAGATAAAGTACCAGGCATAGACAGGGAGCTGAGTTGTAATGTTTAGAACCAATCAGCGCCAAAGTCACTATAAAGATAAAATAATGGGATGGATAATAATCTAGATTTTAATCAGATTTTAAAAGTTTTATTGGTTTCAGTAGACTGTTTGGAAAACTGTAATCATAGAAATAATTTCTGGAAGACTTTCCATTGCTTCCGCATTTCCGATGCACCTACACCTATGATCCGAGCTGTTCATATAGGACTCTTTCTGGCCACGTTGGTGTAATCCAGCCAGGAACCAGCTAAGAATGGTAGATTCTGATAATTACTTCTCTGAGAAGTACGGGTGGGAATGACAAAGAAAGTTATTATTTGAAGCCATTCAAAACGCATCCACACATCCTTCTGTTCTGTCTTTATAAGGAGGGAGAGAGAACATGGGGTGGTCTGTCTCAGAGGCCCAGTAATCTGTGTATTGCTGCAGACACAATACACAGGGAGCGGAGGTGATCAATAGAATTCATTGAATGAGAACGATGAACTCAGCGATGAAAGCAGAGATCTGAGTATATAATACGGAGCTGCTCATCTATTGTACATACAAAGCTGTAATCACTATGGAGAATGAGTCAGGTGTCTAGGGAAACGTCAGGCCCATTCTCACCCCCCCGTCCACAGACTGCGTGATTCACTTCTCATTCCTTTACAACGTGCAGATACCTCACAGACCAGGACTCCGCTAACAGCCTTTATCTCCTTATCACATACAGCTCCATGGATGGAAAAGTTTCAGCTAATTGCAAATGTGCAGAAATTAATTAGTGATTCATCGCGGCTGGATAAGTCTGCGGAGGTCGCGCTTGGAAGAATTTGTAATTGGGCTAAAAACTTTGACATTTTCCTTTTTTCTTGCTGACCGGAATGCTAAAAACAAGTGAAAAAACAAACCAAAAGATATATACATGATAAACAACTTTTTATACCCATAAACCTACATTTATACTTTAATAAAAATAAAGGTCCAAATTTATCAAGCCTTGGAGAGTGATAGATTGCACGGTGATAAAGTACCAGCCAATCAGCTCCTTAATGTCATTTTTCAAACACAGCCTGCAACATGGCAGTTAGGAACTAATTGGCTGGTACCTTTCCTGCTGGGAGTTCTGCCTCTATTCTACCCTGGGATCCCCTGGAGACAGCCAGACCCCAGGCTCCTTTACCCTGTAGTAACCCGAGTGCCCAATCAGCTGAGGGGGATTTGTGCTGCTGGCAGCTGAGGGAAGTTGCCAGTTTCTCCTGCACATGCTCAGTGAGGGCCCTGGAGAGAGGGTCACATAAAGATCACCTGGCTGCTCTGTCAGGGTTGAGTGGGACAGCACTTCACTAACACTACGGGGGCTGCATTCACATATGTAATACACCCCTACCCTATATATCAACAGCGAGGGGATGGGAGGGGTGCAGGGGCGACTTCACTAACTTTAGGAGTGACTGTATGGGGGTACCACATCCGCCTCTTACCAGTCATTGAAAATAATGTGCATGAAAAGTGCATCACTAAACCAGGTCTCACATCCGTCTCTATGCATTTATACCCATTTCCCCGTATGTGTCAACAAGCTTGTTGGGAAAAATGGGTATAAAAGTGGCACATTTGTTATGCCTGATTGTGTATAGTTGGGGCACACCACAAAGAACATTAGTAGAGCTTCATTTCGGCATTATACGTCTTATGGCTAACAGGTTTCATTTAAAGCAACACAATATTCAATATTCAATTTTAAATACATTTAAATAATTTTTAATTTTGTTGTATTTAATGTCAGATATATAGGGGGCCTCACACGGTAGCTGCACTCAGACCCCCACTCTCTTAATCTGCCCCTGCCAAGAACACTATTCCATACCCGACTAATACTCATAGGGGTCATTCCGACCTGATCGTAGCTGTGCTAAATTTATTTAGCACAGCTACAATCACTGAGAAGCACAGGGCTGAGAAGAAATCTGCAGCTGTTGCTTTCAGGTAAGGTGGCGCCACTGGACAAGGGGAAAGATTTCTATTCCAGTAGGACAATAGCTCAGAGCCTACAGTAGAGATAGAGGTGGTCATTCCGAGTTGTTCGCTCGCTAGCAGTTTTTAGCAGCCGTGCAAACGCTATGCCGCCTCCTACTGGGAGTGTATCTTAGCTTAGCAGAAGTGCGAACGAAAGCATCGCAGAGCGGCTACAATATTTTTTTGTCCAGTTTCTGAGTAGCTCTAAACCTACTCAGCGCTTGCGATCACTTCAGACTGTTCAGTTCCTGTTTTGACGTCACAAACACGCCCTGCGTTCACCCAGCCACGCCTGCGTTTTTCGTGGCACGCCTGCATTTTTCCTAACACTCCCTGAAAACGGTCAGTTGACACCCAGAAACGCCCTTCTCCTGTCAATCACGCTGCGGTCAGCAGTGCGACTGAAAAGCTTCGCTAGTCCTTGTGTGAAACGACATAATTCGCTGTAATAGTACGTAGCGCATACACATGCGCAGAAGTGCCATTTTTTTGCCTCATCGCTGCACAGCGAACGAATGCAGCTAGCGATCAACTCGGAATGACCCCCAGAGTCCTTTAAATACAAATACAAAAAAAAAAAAAAATCAGTGTAGTGACTTTAATGTTATAGAGAATATGTGCAATAGTTTCATAGGACCAGTGGCCACCACTCAGTATAATGGAGCTCACATAATATTCCAGGGAAGAATGTACTGCGCATACGTCCTGCCTGGAAGGGAGAAAATAGCGTCACAGCTGTAATTACAGGCAAAAGCGTTTCCTCAAGTATTAAAACAATAGGGGTAATAAATATAGATTGTAAGCTTTGTGAGCAAGGCTCTTTTACCTCTCGGTCGGTCAGTTAGTGCCCAGTCCAGTTTTATTATTGTGGTTCCAGCTGTAAAGTGCAATGGAATATGCAGATGCTATAAAAATAAATTATAATAAATACTTATGTCATTATTTTTCTGTAATTAATTCATAAAAGTCTTAGGGATACATTTACCACGTTGCGTGTTGGGCGGAGTAAGCACTCTTGTGCAAGTTTAGCCTGTTTTTGAAACCCGGAGATTTCCTAAAGTCAAATACGGGTGTAAAAAAATCCATCTGAATATGAAATAGACGGCCAATCAGCAGGCAGTATCTATGGCATTGGGCGTTGATTGGCTGAGAGAGGAGTCTTTGCCAATCAGAAATCATGCAGGAAAGATTGTTGGAAACGTCAGATATGGGGAAGTGCTGTATATACAGTATATATTTTAGGGCAGCACGGATGGTGTAATGGTTAGCATTACTCCCTCACAGTACTGAGGTCAACGGTATGATTCCCACCATAGCCCTAACTGTGTGGAGTTTGTATATTCTTCCCGTATGTAGGTTTCCTCCATCTACTCCAGTTGGGATTGGTATGAAATACCCCCAATCAAAATCCAGACGGTCGAAATCCCGACAGCAATTGGCCGACGGTCAAAATCCCGACAAGGTCAAAATCCCGACATGGACAAAATACCGACATTTAAAATACCGACAAGGTCAAAATACCGGCATGTAAAATGGCGACAGGTCAAAATACCGACATGCATTTTTCATTGTTTTTTTGTGTATGTCGACATAGGCCGACATGGACACCATATAAGTGTACCGCGTCCCCTCGCATGGCTCACTGCGCTCCCAATGCTTCAGGCACGGTGCCTCGTTGCGCTCGCCACACTATTATGTTCCACCCTCCAGGTCCACTGGGATGGTAAAATATGAACAAGTCGGTTTCAATGAAAAAAATCATGAAAACTCATGTCGACATTTTGACCGGTCGGCATGTTACATGTCGGTATTTTGACCTTGTCTGTATTTTAAATGTCAGTATTTTGTCCATGTCAGGATTTTTACCTTGTCGGGATTTTGACCGTCGGTCAATTGCTGTCGGGATTTCGACCGTCAGGATTTTGATTGGAGGTAAACTGACTGCATCCCCTCCAGTTTCCTCCCACAATCCAATAATAAACTGGTAGGTTATTAGCTCCCGACAAAAATGAAACCTGGTAAGTGTGTGTACACGAGCAGACTGGAGGGGCCAAGTGGTCTTTATCTGCCGTCAGATTTTATGTTTTCATGTTCTATATTACATTGCTTCCGTGTCCGCTGGATCAGGTCATTGTTTTTTATTTTGTCAAGACACCTGAATGCCTACTGGACAAGGGGACCGATCAGCACCGTGGAGAAGGTGAGGATGTAGTGTGAGTGTGAGTGAGTGTAAAATAAGGGTCAAAACATATGGTGTGTGTGTGTGTCTTGTCATGAAACTATTTCCTTTACAGGGCTACAGGTGCCAGCGGGCCCTTTACTGCCTGGGAATGATGGCACTTGTGGTTTTCCAAGTGCCAGCACGAGGGGCAGACTTGCTAGGACCTGCAGTCCCACTGTAATGGATAATAATGTGTTCTATTTTTACACAATCAACTTCGTACACACCGCCCAGGGGTGCGGGGGATAGCCGCAGGCTTCAACCCAGGCCTGGTGTACACTCTGGAGGGGTGACCCTTTTATTATGGCCTCGCCTGGGCTATTTAAAGCTACATGACCCCATGACGCATGTCCCCCTGCTATGGCATTACTCCCCCCCCCCCCCCCAGTTGAGCCTGTTACTGGTACAAGTATATATGGGAGACCGCCACGTGTTATTTTCTTCATTTTCTCCAGGATCAATACCAGCTCATAGACTGCAATGCTGGTTACATATTTATTTTATTGGGGGGGAACCCCACACATTTTTTCCCCCTATTTTTTAACCACTTCTATAAACTGTAACACTGGCGTCTGAAAATCACGCTACTCACAGGCAGCTATATTGGTTTCGGACCGATAAGACTGAAATCCCACACAACCAAACACGTGTTTGCATAGACACGAATAAAAAAACACGATTAGTGAAATACATTTTTTAGGAAATTTGAGTGTTTGAGTAAGAAAAACTCTCATTTCTCACAGCGTTGCCTAGTATGTTCATACTCGGACAAACACAATTCTAGGTAAATTTACCCCTCACAGCGGTATCTTTACATTTGACATTACAGATCGATGGTAAGAATCCCCCCTCCCCCTCACAAAAAAAGTAATCCATTGTGATTCCATAATGTCAGAAAACAGAAAGTGAAAAAAATGAAGACGAGGCGGACATTTTGAATCGTTACTGTACATTTGATACTATTAAGCCTTTAACATAAGGTAACTTGTACTGTGAGTGTACTGGTCCTTTCATGCACGGATAATAAGGGAATATGAAGGACACATTTTTGTGTTTATTTCACGTATCATATGTCTCTAGAGTAATACATAAGGAACGTGTTTCCCTGTTTATTGGCTCCTTGCTGTAAGCTAAACGCACGTTAGGGAAGAGAATAGAGAAAACAGAGCTACAGTAAGAATGGGACCAATACCACCAGCTGTATGGAAATACATACAGTATGATGAACAGAAGATTTGCACTCCCTAAACTGAAGGTCAAACATAAATGTGAAACAAAGACCCCAAAGGGTTAATTTACTAAGATGGGAGTTCTAAAAATTAAGATGGGATGTTGCCCATAGCAACCAATCCAATTCCAGGTATTATCTTCCAGAAGGTGCTAGATAAATGAAAAGTAGAATCTGATTGGTTGCTATGAACCCCTTCCGCATTCTGCTCACTGGACAGAATGCATCAACAAAAACAACGACTCTTTTTCTGTGGAAGAGGCGTGGCCTAATAATTCAAATGTTATGCTAATCCCATTATTTTAGCCACCACCCCCATGCATGCCAAGGGCCGGTTCTAGCCCTATTTAGCGTGGCTTTGTACAGGGGGCGTGGTCAGCTACGCCCCCCTGTGCAGTAGAGTAGCGCCGCTGAAATGCTGAGCAGTGCACGATGTCGTCATCGCGCACCGCACAGCAAAGGTCCTCTCCGCAAAGGGAAACCAGATGCGTAGCGTCTAGTTCCCTTCACAGGGGGACACAGCCGGGGGACACAGCGGGCAGCAAGGGGCACAGCAGTAGCGGATCTTGCCATGGTGCGGCACCCTCCGGATGGCGCCGGCGCCCTCCGGAAGGCGGCACCCCGGGCAAAATTCCTGCTTGCCCGTGGCAAGATCCGCTACTGAAATAGCAACCAATCACAGAATTTTCCCCATTAGGGGGTAGGGCCTAATGACGCAATTTGCCTGGCCCCACCCCAATCATTGCCCACCTGCTTCTCCCCTCTGAGCGTCTCCCTGAGAGGAAATATTTAAAGTAGGTAAGTATGAGGTTAATTAGCTCCCGACAAAAATTAACCCTAGTGTGTATGTCCGTGTGGTAGGGAGTATAGATTGTAAGCTCCGCTGGAGCAGGGAATGATATGAATGGCCACAAAAAGCGCTGTATGTGCTCTATAATTAACTGGTGATAATGATAAATTGCTGTGACACAGAACGTCACACTACACTGCTCACATATGTAATTATGCATAATGTTGCAGATTACTTCCCTGTAAAATCATATTAAATATGAAGACGAAACACATAACAGTTACACAATAATCCCTCTCAGTAACCCCAAATAACTCCCAATGGAACAGAGGAATTTCTCCCATGTTCTTGCCAGTGATCCGTCTTGTCTCCCTGTAGGATGAATACTTTCCATCTAAAGCTTGTAATGTGTTACCTTCTGCTACAAAGATGTGATCTGCAAAACTTCCTTTTTCCTTCCTATCGGTGCTGGGGTGATATAACAGTGCGTGTGGCCCCTGACCCCACAAGGGGCTGGCACGTTACTTTTTATCAGAGAAGAATCAGAGATGATATGACAGCGGTGGCAGCACAATGTGTCCACGTGGCCCAACACTAGACTAACCTATATAGTTCAGCTGATGGGGACCAAAAATAAGATTGGCCAGGGCCACATGCTTCCCACCGCTGCTTTATGTAATTGGGGTGTGCAACCCCTTGATGAAGTCTGTGTGATGAAACGCGTTGGAAGACCTGTACTGACCTCAGATCCAGATAAGAGTCAACCTTTTTTTATACACCTTTTTAATATACTTTTTTAATATACTGAATATAATATACCCACTTTCATAGAACATTGTTGTGCATTTTTATATTGTCCCACCTTTCCAAAAAGTGTTTAGTAATGTGTTAACCTTGTTAATAAACTGTGTTTGTTTTATATTTTTCAATTTGGTGTTCCACCATATTGCTGACATCATTGGTCGCCATATAACCCCCATCCCCTTTTTGTCAATTCCAATACGCTCAGGGACGGTACGATCCCTATTCTATTTGGGTGTGTGGGGGGGGGGGGGGGGGGAGCTGACACCCTAAGTGGGGAGTGTCTTTAACCTAGCAATATATACCACATATCTGATATATTTTATCTGTTCACACGTGGCGCAATACTAATTCTCTTTTTTGCATATATATATATATATATATATATATAAAATGTAGAGCTGAACTACTGGCGTCACAGTCACTTAGGGGTCTCCGCACGTCCGGGGGTCCCTGCTGGGTTATTAGTATTTTGTTTTTTAAACAGTCGCAGCCTCATAGTAAATGTTTGTTTTACTAGAAAGTAAAAAAAAATAAGTTGTGTAAGTATGTAACGTACACCTGGCGGAAAGCGGCTAAAATACAGCTAGTCGGGATCCCTGTGGATTACAATGCCGACGCCAGGGTCCCGACTAGCGGTAAAATGCCACTGCCGGAATACCGGCGACACAGACTAATGTCCCCCTGTGGGTGTCCATGACACCTATAGAGGGAGAATAGAACCAGTGGCGAGCGCAGCGATTATGCAAGGGGTTTTCTAGAGCTTGCCACGCTGCCGGCATTATGGCGGATGGGATCCCGCTGTCCATGTCATGAAAGTCGGGATCCCCTCCGCCGGCATTTCATACTGATCCCCACCTGGCATACACTTGGCGCTGTGCCGGCAGTTTTGCATAGTCGCACAATTGTGACCTTTTAGTGAAGACATTGTGCACCTGCAGTTTGGGGCCCTGCGTCTGCTCCTTTGCCTGGAAATTAGCCATATTTTGGCCTGTGAAAGGAACAAGTGTTGATCCAGCAGTCGCAGAAGCTGCAAAGACAATTTATTTCAGCCCTTGCTACACCTCTGTGGAGGGAATCGTCTCTGTGGAATACATATGTTATCTCGGCGGATGGGATGTCTGCAGTCAAATGACCGTCACCGGCATCCCAAAGCAGAGAATCCCAGGTAATTATGTTTACCCTCCCCCCCCCCAACCCTCCCCTCCCGCAGCCTAATCCTACCCCCCCCCCTGCAGCCTAACCCCCCCTTTCCCCACAGCCTAGACTCCCCCCCCCCAACCCTAACCCTCCCTCTCCCGCAGCCTAACCCCAACCCTCCCACCTAACCTCCCTTCCCGCAACCTAACCCTAACTAGCGTTCGAGATCCCGGCGCCGACATTTCAATCGACATCAGGATGCCCGCGTCGGCAGTCCGAGCTGTGTCAGGATTCCAGCGCCAGGATTCCGGCCTCGGGATTCCTGAACGGATCCTGTCCCTGTCCCTTGTTCTTTGCAAAATTAAGTTTAGCTATAACAACTTCAGAATGGAATCATAGACCACTGGGGAAGGAATAACAACTTTCCACGTTACCGGGCAACTGTAAGACCCACCCATTGTGCATCTTTATAACTCTGTTCTGCTACAGTAAGACACATTCGCCCCTCGCTGCTCGGGCAGCTGCCCCCAGCTACGGTACAATATCTGTTTTCTCTCTGTCACATGAAGTAATTGGAATCACTGAATTATAATGCAGAACAAATAGTCTCTAGGTATCCTGTTCTGGGCTCAGTATGTGACGCTCTCATGTTTGGCAGGAAATTGGTGTGTTTATACATTTTTGGTAACAAGAGAAAAAGAAACATTGAGACAAACAAAACAATTTGTACAATAGACGCAGAATACCCAGGGTGTAATGGGAATGTTTTAGAATGGGTGGAAGTTGGATTGGAGCTCAGGATGACCCCCCACTCGTGGGCGATAAGCATTGTTCACCAACTCATAACATTTCCGAAATATATTTATTTATTTTTAGGGGGTAACTAAAATTTGCTCAGTTACCTGTAATGCTGAAGTTACTTGCCTACTTTTGAAAACTAGAATCAGGGAGATTACAGTAGGATGTGCGCGCACAGGGGGTCATTCAGACCTGACCGCTCGCTAGCATTTTTTTGCAGTACTGCGATCAGATAGTCGCCGCCTATAGGGGAGTTTATTTTAGTTGTGCAAGGGTGCGATCGCCTGTGCAGCCGAGCGGTACAACTAAACTTTGTGCAGTTTCTGAGTAGCCCAGAACTTACTCAGCCGCTGCGATCACTTCAGCCTGTCTGGGGCCGGAATTGACGTCAGACACCCGCCCTGCAAACGCTTGGACACGCCTGCATTTTTCCAAACACTCCCTGAAAACGGTCAGTTGCCACCCACAAACGCCTTTTTCATGTCAATCTCCTTGCGATTGGCTGTGCGAATGGATTCTTCGTAAAACCCATGACACAGCAACGATCCGCTTTGTACTCGAGCGTATGCGCAGTTCTGACCTGATTGCAGTGCTGCAAAAAAGCTAGCATGCGATCAGGTCTGAATGACTCCCACAGTGCGTTGCGCTGTCGAGCGGGTGTGTCATACTCTGCCCAAATTGTGTGTTTAATTCCACAATTGGGCATGTCTATTCTCAAATGTTTGTTGTTGCGAGATATTTCAATATAACACTAGTAACTATATATTTTGGGAAGTTTTGCAAGTATTGGTACTAACTAGTAACATTGCTGTCTGCAATACGGGGTTTCTTGTTTGCAGTATATATTCGATGTGATATTTGTCTTCGCACTCAGCACAATATACATGATAAATGTGATGCCTATGCAATAAATTCCAAATGCAAGTTGACCTTGTGTGAATTCATCCGCAAACATATAAGTAAATTATGATTTTGGTGTATGAAATGTTATTTTATTGTGAACACTGGACGTCTGCATCTTGTAGGCACCGCACTACCCATATTTATTGGGTGTGCTGTTCTCCATACCATTACAGCCAGGAGTGGCTCTTGCCACGGGCAAGCAGGATTTTTGCCCAGGGCGCCACATCCTTAAGGGCGCTGCCGCCGCCGCGCCGCCTTCTCCTCCCACATGCTGCCATGCGGTGCACCTGACGTCATCGCACACCGCACGGCATTGTGGGAGCGGCCGCAGACGCTAGAGGTCCTAATTGACCTCTAGTGTCTGTGCAGCGCTATGGGAGAGACATCTCTCCCATAGATCCGAGGAGAGGGCGGCCAGAGACCGCAGCAGCGGTGGGAAGCAGGAGCTGGGCTGGTGAGTTGTTTTTTTTTAAGCGGCACTACCAGGGGCAAAGCTAGAGGGGGCACAACTACTGGGGGCACAGCTACAGGGGACAAAACTACAGGGGGCACAACTACTGGGGGCACAGCTGCAGGGGGCAAAACTACAGGGGGCACAACTACTGGGGGCACAGCTGCAGGGGGCAAAACTACAGGAGGCACAACTACAGGGGGCAAAACTCTACAGGGGGCAACTCTACTAGGGGCACACCTCTACAGGGGGCAACTATACTGGGGGCACAACTCTACAGGGGGCACAACTCTACTGGGGGCACAGCTACAGGGGGCACAACTCTATGGGGGGCACAGCTACAGGGTGAAAAACTACAGGGGGCAAAACTCTACTCGGGGACCAGCAACAGGAGGCAAAACTCTACAGGGGGCAGAACTACAGAGGCACAATTCTACTGGGGGCAAATCTACTGGGGGCACAGCTACAGGGGGCATAACTATGGCCACGCCCCTTCCCTATGAAGCCACACCCCTATTTTTTACGCGCGCTTGTGGTGCACACTAACCCTGTTTTGCCTGTCGTGGGGGGAAGTGGGTCAAAGGAAACCTTCGCCCTGGGTGCCACAAGGTCTAGAACCGGTCCTGATTACAGCATTAGCCAAATCATTACAGCCACCAGCTACTCTAATAAAACAAATGTGTTTAAATACAGAAAGATTACTAACAACAGCTCTTACACTAGCAGCAGCAGCAGCATGCTATGGATCAGTGCACACCAGCATAGATAGGTGGAGTGTGTGATCATGTGCTGCTCTCTCTCTCTCTATCTCAAGGGTTCCTACAAGGGGGGATAATGAAAGTCCTCAGCAGTGAATCCTGAGCAGCCACAGCAAATCACTGTTCTTGCAAAGAAACTCCTGTATCACCCCTGGCGGAATCTGAAGAATCCAGGAGATGTGACCTACAAAGCAGGGCAGCAGGAGATTTATGGCTGAACCGGGAGGCTCCCGCAGGATGCGGGAGAGTAGGCAACTATGGCTTATAGAAGTGTTCTTGGATGGGCCGCAGAGCATTTTTACAGCTGGCAGATGTCAGTACTGCTAAGGTGGAATCCAACACCCGCACCTAAAGGGACTTCATTTGAAGTAGGTGCCTCTGGGTGGTTACAAGATCATTTCATCTTTAGGGTGGAATATTTCACAAATTAACACTCACTTCTCTTGTTACACAGTTGGACTGGCCCACAGGAATACTGGGGAAATCCCTGGTGGGACCTACCCCTTTTCTAATGTCATTTTCCAGACCATGCACTGGAATTATAGATTGTTACACTACTAGAGCATCGGTTACCTGCTTGATCAGGGACATGGATGAACGCGGGAGCTTGGTTGGTATCTATAGAAACGATACCAAGACCCGCCCTCCTGCCAATCAAAATTAACAGATCTAGGGACTCATTTATCAGAGAGTGCTAAAACTCGTTGTGAATGAGAAAACTTGTTGCGTATGATAAATGGTGCGCCAGCCAATCAGCTCCTAACTGTCATGTGTTCAGCTCCTAACTGTCATGTGTTTAAAAAGTGACAGTTGGGAGCTGGTTGGCTGGAGCACCACTTATCATACGCAATGAGTTTTATCATTCACAAGTTTTATCACTCGTTGATAAATGGGCCCCATATGTTTTCTTCTGTGCAAATAACAATCTAATGCACTTTACTAGACCAAATGCAGGTCTCCTATCACATGTACTGAGTGTGCATTATTGTGGTATACATAGACAGGATCACCATCATTTTCTTAATTATTATACATACTGTATGTTATATTACACTGCATTCCCAAGACTATGGTGTATTCACTACAGCGCATGGTCCTGTAGATTATACTGCATCGCCTAGAAGTATTTACTCTATATATTTATAAAGGGGCCCAGACCATGCACTCTAGTATCCACGCTGTCTGCAGGCTATGTTGTCTCTAATGGTTGGCCAAGCATCTGTGTTGGCTGGCCACACCCCCTGTAGTAGCTGGCCACACCCAGCAAGCATTAGCCCCTGCCACTGCATTCTCCCAGCGGGTCCTCCATGCCCCAGTCTGACACTGCCTGGGTTGCACCTGTGTCCTATTCCCACGATCACATTGATGGGGCCACCAACATACAAGGAGCCAGAGATAATTATTATCACACTGGGCTTATTGTGACGGAGGCTTAATGCAGCCTGACGATGATGATGATAGGAGGAGGGTTCTGTTTTCAGTCTACTCTAGATCAGGTTCTCCTTTGGTAGGCCCATGTTCTTCAGTGACCCCCTACAGCACAGGATCCAGAAGAGGTATCCCCATAATGAAGGTGATGCTTACCAAGTGGGGTGGTGGATCATCTATCTTAGGTATTCCCTCTCCCATCATCCCGTGGGCTACTTTCTCACATACTAGGTGAAGCCAAGGATTATGGATGATGAAAGCAACACTAGTAGGCCCTGATCCATGGTGTTTCCTAATGGTAGATAGTGCTCAGCACAGGGCGGTGTATGGGAGAAGGCCAGTTATCCACTGATAGCACTTTGTTTTGGGGGCTTTCCCCAGTACAGGAGAAATGATCCAGGGAGATGCCATCACTGTCACTGCACATATACAGGAAGGACAACTCTGAGAATAAGTCTCATTATACAGGATGGGGGCCGCGTCATTTAAAGGAATACAACGTACAAACATTCTATTTACAAAAGCTGCTATTGCCAATCTGTCACACCTAGTACATGCATTAATTATGTTCGTGATGCATGCCTGCGGAAAACTAAGCCTCGCATAGCAGGTGTTCTATTATACTGTTATGTATATATATATATATAGGAGGGGTAGGAGGGAGGAAGCGATCACATTGATCGTGCTCCCCTCTGATTTACCCCTGGCTGCATAGGTAGAATAGACTGTCGCAGCGGCAGCAGCTTCCATGTACCCACCACAGCGCAGCCAGCACACAGCAGCATCTCCTGACTGCAGAAAGAAGCCGGCTCTGCACAGTGACAAGAGCAGGGTGCTGCACGTAATGTCACAGTGCAGCACCCTGCTTCTGTGACTGAAGAGCAGTCAGCACTTTGGTGTCACCCTTTGACAGGTGACACCGGGTGCGGGCCGCTCCCCAGGCACCCACGTTGTGATGCCACTGGTAGCTGCTCAATCAGTCTGGCAACACTTACCATGTGCATGAAAGGGAGGGGTCACAGCAAACAGAAAGGTAGGTGCTTTCTCCCCCTTGGCATCCCCTGCACACTAAATAGTACGTGCAACAATATTTGAAAACTGTATGATAATAGAAAATCAGATATTTGTTGCAGGGTCTTCTTCAACAGACTTAGGTGGACATTCCGAGTTGATCACTAGCAGTTTTTAGCAGCCGTGCACACGCTATGCCGCTGCCCACTGGGAGTGTATTTTAGCTTAGCAGAAGTGCGAACGAAAGGATCGCAGAGCGGCTGCAAAGTTTTTTTGTGCAGTTTTAGAGAAGCTCAAAACCTACTCAGCGCTTGTGATCACTTCAGACTGTTCAGTTCCTGTTTTGACGTCACAAACACGTCACAAACGCGTTCGCCCAGCCACGCCTGCATTTTTCACGGCACGCCTGCATTTTTCCGAACACTCCCTGAAAACGGTCAGTTGACACCCAGAAACGCCCACTTCCTGTCAATCACTCTGCGGCCAGCAGTGCGACTGAAAAGCTTCGCTAGACCCTGTGTGAAACTACATCGTTCGTTGCATTAGTACGACGCGCGTGCGCATTGCACCGCATACGCATGCGCAGAAGTGCCTTTTTTTGCCTCATCGCTGCAGAGCAAACGAAAGCAGCTAGCGATCAACTCGGAATGACCACCTTAATGCACACTACCAACACAACAGTATACCTTTGTAGAGGTGCAATTAGCATGAATCACTAAAACGCATTTACAGTACATCGCACATTAGGTTTCATACAGTAGGTATTCCTCATTTGCCCAATGTATATGTGAATGTATACATGAATGGGCTCTGCAGGGAGAAGACAGACGTGGAATCGGCCACACGGTGTTACTCTGCACTGTAGCCACTGCAATGAATAGCTATTGATTCTCATAACAACACAGCAATGAAAGCGTCAGTGTGTAAGTGGCAGATAGTGATTGTGTGCGGGAGGAACTTCTGCTGCATTATGTGGTCATGATTAGGTCAGATTGAGAGGTTACTGTCTTCTGATGCTCTGTTGTTATATGGGAAACTCATAAATAATAAGGTTGTCATTGTCACTATACAGTATATCATTGGTCATGAAATTATCTGTGGGCAGTGGCGCACGCAGGGGGGGGTTCCGAGCACCCAGAAACCCCCCCTCCACAAAAAAAAAATGCTATATATATATATATATATATATATATAGGTGTGTATATATATATAGGTATATATATGTGTAGATATGTATATGTGTGTGTGTATGTATATATATATATATATATATATATATATATATACACACACACACACACACACACACACACACACACACACACACACACACAGACACACTAGTTTTGCGGACCCAGCATATACTGGGTCACCTCAGTCCCCACCCCCGTGCTTGGCTCCACCCAGTTCTGGAAACCCCCCCCATGCAAATCCTGTGTTTGCCACTGGTGTGTACATATAATATATATATATATATATATATATATATACATATACAGTTGTGCTCATAAGTTTACATACCCTAGCAGAATTTGTGATTTTCTGGCCATTTGTCAGAGAATATGAATGATAACTCTCAAACTTTTCTTTCACTCATGGTTAGTGGTTGAGTGAAGCCATTTATTGTCAAACAACCGTGTTTACTCTTTTTAAATCATAATGACAACAGAAGCTACCCAAATGTCCCTGATCAAAAGTTTACATACCCCAGTTCTTATACCGTGTATTGCCCCCTTTAACATCAATGACAGCTCGAAGTCTTTTGTGGTATACACAACTGTATATATATTTATACACAGAGCATCCGGAAAGTACTCACAGCGCTTCACTTTTTCCACATTTTGTTATGTTACAGCCTCATTCCAAAATGGAATATATTCATTTTTTTCCTCAAAATTCCATAATGACAACGTGAAAAAAGTTTTTTTTTAGATTTTTGCAAAAAAAAAAAAAAAATTTAAATGCAAAACTAAGAAATCACATGTACATAAGTTATCACAGCCTTTGCCATGAAGCTCAAAATTGCGCTCAGGTGCATCCTGTTTCCACTGATCATCCTTGAAGCTTAATTGGAGTCCACCTGTGGTAAATTCAGTTGATTGGACATGCTTTGGAAAGGCACACACCTGTCTATATAAGGTCCCACACTTGACAGTGCATGTCTGAGCACAAACCAAGCATGAAGTCAAAGGAATTGTCTGTAGACCTCCGAGACAGGATTGTTTCGAGGCACAAATCTGGGGAAGGGTACAGAAAATAAAATATCTGCTGCTTTGAAGGTCCCAATGAGCACAGTGGCCTCCATCATCCGTAAATGGAAGAAGTTCGGAACCACCAGGACTCTTCCTAGAGCTGGCCGGCCGTCTAAACTGAGCGATCGGGGAAGAAGGGCCCTAGTTGCAAGGGGCTTCGTTGCTTTCACCCCCCCAGACGGCAATCTAAACACCGAATCCCGGCATCGGTAAGGTGACTGGCGGTATCCTAACTGCCGGTCACCTACACCGAACCCCTATAAAGATATCTGTTTCCATCAGATGGCCACTGGAAAGGAGCCCCGGATAGTTGCAGCGTTGCAGTGGCATGTAGCCATCACATGTAAACCATCCAATGGGTTTCTGCCGTTTGTGCATACGCAAAGGAGCTCTGCGGAGCTCTCACTGAGGGGGGATGTATGAAGCGGTGACAAGAGTGGAGATGTGAGCCGCTAGAGATGTTGCCCATGGCAACCAATCAGCTGCTACTTAGAAAGAATGCACTTTCTAAATGTTATCTCAATGCTGATTGGTTGCCATGGGCAACTTTCCAATGGGCCACTTTACTCTTTTCACTGCTTTATGCATCTACCCCTGAGTTTCTACTTCCTGCCATCGGAAATCAGCCTGCTACGGTGTCAACCAGCGCAATCCCAGTATCGCATCACGAATGCATCTCCATCAGATCGGAGACATTGACGGCTGCCAAATACCCCTAATCTGCATTGTACCGTGCAGCCTCGGTTCACCATTGCCCAATGGTTGCTGTTCACCATGGTTACTGGCACCGGTGCAGCCTGTGTAAGCTGAAGCATACTCAGTATGGCCGTCGGATCCGGACACCCAGGTCCAGGAAGTCTGCATTCGACGACGCACACCTTGGACCCGTCACACCTTCAAAATGGATGGCAACGCGCCCCCGTTTTGAAAACTGGTGCCGTGTGTCAATCATGCTGCGGCTGACAGGGGGCTGCAAGCGGCATCGCAAGCCTTGTTCTGCACATGCGCAGATCCCTAAACATTGTACATGTACGCAAACTGAATCATCCTCTTTATACAGAGGTGCGCTTACATTTGTCCCCAATTAGAAAGCGCTACAGAGTGTGCTGGTGCTATATAATAAATGTTAATAAATTTGTATTGCCATCTTCCCTTCCGTGCTGCACCTGAATAAGGTAGTATAATAACACTGATACATACTGTACATTACAGACTGCTCAGGGGTATTTCTAAAGAAGCAGTTCCTTTTGGTGTTATACACCAGTTCCAGATGGTGTAGTGCACCCAGAGCCGGTCATAGGCATAGGCTTACTAGGCAATTGCCTAGGGCATTTGATATGCATAGGGGCATCATCAGCTTCTGCTGATTAAAATGATATGCAGCATGCCTATATTCTGTATGTAGCATTTTATATGCAGATACAGCCACAGTCTCACACAGTATATAGGCATGCTGCATATCAGTTTAATCATCAGAAGCTGCTTGTGCATCCTAGCCACATAGCAATGCAAATAAGATGCATTTTCATTAAAAAAAAGGTGCCCGATGTTAGCATTGACGCAAGATTTGTGAGGACACATCTGTATCCAAGCAGAGGCAGAGGTCACAGTGTTAGTGGCAGTATGAGTGCTGTGTGCACGTGAGTGGGTTGGTTGTGCAGTAGTGTTCAGAATATGTGTAAGGAGCATTATGTGTTTCATGTAAAAATGCATTAATAATGTGCAACATATGTGTAAAGGGCCACTATGTGTGTCATTATGTGTATAAGGGCATTAATAATGTGCGGCATATGTGTAACAGGGTACTACTGTATGTGTGTCATTATGTGTATAGGGGCACTAATAATGTGCAGCAAATGTGTAGGGGGCACTATGTGTGTCATTATGTGTATAAGGGCATTAATGTGCGGCATATGTGTAAGGGACATTATGTGTAAAAGGGCATTAATAAAGGTTGTCATAATGTGTAAGGTGCATTATGTTTATAAGGACATTAATGTGTCTCATATGTGTAAGGGGCATTACTGTGTGGAATTGTGTATAAATGCATTACTAATGTGTGGCATTATGTGTATAAGGTGCTCTACTATGTGGCATTGCATATAGAAAGGGCACTACTGTGTCGTCTAATGTAAATAAAGTGCAATAAGGTGTGGTGTAATGTGAATAAGGAGCAATTCAGTGTGATGTAATGTGAATAAGGGGCTCTACTGTGAGGAGTAACGTTTATAAGGTAAAGTGATACTACTGTGGGATGTAATATGAATTATGGACACTATCGCAAGATAAAATGTGAATAAAGTTGCAGTACTGTGTGGCGTATTTGGAATTGGGGTTACTATTGTGTGGCCATGCCCCTTCCCAGCAAGAAGATGCCCCTTTTTGGGCTGTGCGTCAAATGTGCGAACTGTTCCTATTTAAAATATAGGGGGTACAAGGACTGCTATGGGTGAGGGGTGATGGTGCTGGGAAAGAGGTGTAAGGTCAGAGGCAGAACCAGCGGTGGTGCTAGGGGGCACCAGCCAAAATCTTGCCTAGGGCATCATATTGGTTAGGGCCGGCTCTGAGTGCACCAGCTCCAAATGGTATAGTGCACCAGTTCCAGATAGTGTAGTGCACCAGTTCCAGATGGTGTAGTGCACCAGTTCCAGATAGTGTAGTGCAGCAGTTCCAGATGGTATAGTGCACCAGTTCCAGATGGTGTAGTGCACCAGTTCCAGATGTTGTAGTGCACCGGTACCAGATGGTGTAATGAACCGGTTCCAGATGGTGTAGTGCACCGGTTGCAGGTGGTGTAATGCACCAGTTCCAGATGGTGTAATGCACCAGTTCCAGATGGTGTACCAGTTCCAGATGGTGTAATGCACCAGTTCCAGATGGTGTAATGCACCAGTTCCAGATGGTGTACCAGTTCCAGATGGTGTAATGCACCAGTTCCAGGTGGTGTAATGCACCAGTTCCAGATGGTGTAGTGCACCAGTTCCAGATGGTGTAGTGCACCAGTTCCAGATGGTGTAATGAACCGGTTCCAGATGGTGTAGTGCACCGGTTCCAGATGGTGTAATGAACCGGTTCCAGATGGTGTAGTGCACCGGTTCCAGATGGTGTAATGAACCGGTTCCAGATGGTGTAGTGCACCGGTTCCAGATGGTGTAATGAACCGGTTCCAGATGGTGTACCAGTTCCAGATGGTGTAATGCACCAGTTCCAGATGGTGTAATGCACCAGTTCCAGATGGTGTAGTGCACCAGTTCCAGATGGTGTAATGAACCGGTTCCAGATGGTGTAATGAACCGGTTCCAGATGGTGTAGTGCACCGGTTCCAGATGGTGTAGTGCACCGGTTCCAGATGGTGTAGTGCACCGATTCCAGATGGTGTAGTGCACCGGTTCCAGATGGTGTAGTGCACCGGTTCCAGATGGTGTAGTACACCGATTTCAGATGGTGTAATGCACCGGTTCCAGATGGTGTAATGCACCGGTTCCAGATGGTGTAGTGCACCGGTTCCAGATGGTGTAGTACACCAGTTCCAGATGGTGTAGTACACCAGTTCCAGATGGTGTAGTACACCGATTCCAGATGGTGTAATGCACCGGTTCCAGATGGTGTAATGCACCGGTTCCAGATGGTGTAGTACACTGATTCCAGATGGTGTAATGCACCGGTTCCAGATGGTGTAATGCACCGGTTCCAGATGGTGTAGTGCACCGGTTCCAGATGGTGTAGTGCACCGGTTCCAGATGGTGTAGTGCACCGGTTCCAGATGGTGTAATGCACCGGTTCCAGATGGTGTAGTACACTGATTCCAGATGGTGTAATGCACCGGTTCCAGATGGTGTAATGCACCGGTTCCAGATGGTGTAGTCCACCGGTTCCAGATGGTGTAGTGCACCGGTTCCAGATGGTGTAGTGCTCCGGTTCCAGATGGAATGCTACCTCTTTTTTCTTATTTTCAGCAGAATGTGGGTGATAACAGAGAACAGAGCTCACTTGTACAGCGCATTTTAACATTTTGTGTACAATTTCAATTTATGTCAAGGTAAAATCTATATCTGAGAATGTTACTCATAGCCCTTTTATATATTAAAACAAAAAAGAGTAACTTGCTTTCCTGGTGCATTGGCCCTTTAAATGAATGCAAAGTTTGAAAGCGCTGCCATCCAGACTGGCAATCCCAGAGATCTATATCCAGTATATACTGGGAGATGCTCCACTGTCTGCCTGATTGGCACATGGCAGGGGGCTGCATTAATCCTGGTAATGTATACTATGTATGCCCCATGTGGCTCCCTGATGTCTGAATGATACATACGGTGTGTCTCTGGTGCACTTGGCTCACTTCACCCCTGAATGAGCTGTGATTCAGATCTGCAGCCCATCTTACCCTCCCCTATGTGTGTGGGAGCTGGGGCTGGTTCTGCTGGGGAAGGGGGTGTGTGTCATCCACACATCAGGATGAGCAGCTGCACACACTAAGCTGGAGCCGCCAAACTCCAGCACACACTGATCCAGGACTGCAGCCGGACTGGTAAGATGCTTATTCCCAATTTCCAGCAGTTCTATGCATTGCACTGTTATATCCGCTCCCTGCTGCAGGACTACAGCATTAATGATTAGACAGCTGCAGGAGGGCTGCGGGATTGTATGTGATTATGTCACTCTTGTCAACTGTCAGCACTTGCATCGATTAATTAAAAATGATCTAAAATTCTTCACCGTAAGTAAAGACCAAGTAATCCTATTTGCACTATTATCATACACTAAGACAATGGGCGCTGTGTTGTTAACCACTTATTGTCAATTGCTAAGTCCTCTAATCCTCAAGAGTCATCCCAAGTTAATTGTTAGTAAATTGATGTAATTTGTTCATGAGTTC
Organism: Pseudophryne corroboree; assembly: GCF_028390025.1. Taxonomy (NCBI): domain Eukaryota; kingdom Metazoa; phylum Chordata; class Amphibia; order Anura; family Myobatrachidae; genus Pseudophryne; species Pseudophryne corroboree. The sequence goes on along the minus strand of NC_086452.1, from coordinate 35,723,305 downwards.
TGATATGCATGAAGGTAGGAGGCTCTTCTTGTTCAATAGTCATCGGTTCATTACATTATATATAGAAATTGTACATTTGCAGGTACTAGGATTTGCCACATAGGGTTAATAGAATATTTAGAACTTGTGTATTCAATGTGTCAGTAAGGGTTAGTTGTTATTTGTAATGTATTATTTTCCTGCATGGCAGTTGTAGCAGATAGAGGTCAGAGGACGCGTTACGACCTGTGTGACCCCTGGTCCTTATCAGTAAATTAACTTTATATCTTCTGAGTATTGATGTCATACTGTCACTCCTGTAAATAAATACAGTATTGTCTTATATCTGGAAAGTAGCGACGGCATTCGGCAATTATTGGAATGTAGTGATGTCACGCTTGTAGAATATGCCCTTATATTTGGAAAGTAGTGATGTCATACCTGTAAAATATTCCCTGAGAGCTGGGTACTAATGACGTCAGTACTGTAAAATATACCCTTAAAGCTAGAGAGCTGTGATGTCATCCTGTAAAATATTCCCATATAGCTTGATGTTAGTGATGTCACTCCTGCAAAATATACTCATATATCCGGAGTGAAGCTATGTCACTCCTGTAGTATATATATCCTTATAGCGGAAGAGCAGTGATGTCACTCCTGTAGTATATATATCCTTATAGCGGAAGAGCAGTGATGTCACTCCTGTAAAATATACTCATATAGCTGGAGTGAAGTGATGTCACTCCTGTGTTATATATCCTTACAGCTAGGTAGAAGTGATGTCACGCCTGTAGCATATATGATATCCTCCAAGCAGGAGAGTAGTGATGTCACTTGTGTCACATGACTCACTGAGAATGTTTTCTGTAACGAGACTGTCTATAGTTTTTGCTGGTGCTATATAAATAAATGTTTATAACAATAGTAACAGTGATAAACAATAATTACTTTCACACCTGATCTAAATCACTTCCTTTGTCTCAAATGGAATGTTCTATATTATAAAGAATAATGGGGGCCATTCCGAGTTGATCGCTCGCTGCCGATTTTCGCAGCGATCAGGTGAAAAAACAGCATTTATGCGCATGCGTATGCCCCGCAATGCGCACGCGCGACGTACGGGTACAAAGCCCTTTGTGGTTGTGCTCAGGTTTTAGCAAAGTTTTTCTTCACACTGACGGCCGCAAGAAGATTGACAGGAAGGGGGCGTTTCTGGGTGTCAACTGACCGTTTTCAGGGAGTGTTTGGAAAAACGCAGGAGTGTCTGAAAAAAACGCAGGCGTGGCTGGGCGTTCGCTGGGCGGGTGTTTGATGTCAAATCCGGACACGAACAGGCTGAAGTAATCGCTGAGTAGGTTCAGAGCTACTCTGAAACTAAACAAACTGTTTTTGTAGAGCTCGGCTGCAGAAGCGTTCTTACTTCTGCTAAGCTAAAATACACTCCCCAGTGGGCGGCGGCATAGCGTTTGCATGGCTGCTAAAACTAGCTAGCGAGCGATCAACTCGGAATGACCCCCAATGTGCTATGCTAATATAATATACAGAGGATATTAGGGCATGTAGTCAAAAGGTCAGCAGTGACAATGTCAACAGTTATGACGTCAACATAGCTGAAATGCCTTCTGGCAACATTTCGATTCTGAAAATGTTGACAGGTGAAGTGTCGGGGTTAGGCTGCCCGAGGGGGGGGGGGGGGGGGGGGGAGTTAGGGTTACGCGCTACAGGGAGGGTTAGGGGTATGAATTAGGTTTAAAGATGGGGGGAAATACTTACCGGAACGCCGGAGGATGGGATGTCTGACTGATCCGGAAATGACGGTCACATGACTGCCGTGACCCGGAAACTGCCACTGGAGCAACTGTCAGGGTCAGGTAAGTGACTGCTGGGACACCAGGACGATATGTCAACATTCTAACATGTCAGCATTTCATCACTGTCTACATGTACCAGCCCCCCACTGAGCAACTGATCATTATAATAAAGTGAGGTGCAAAAATTATAATAATAATTATTATTATTATTGTTATTATTTAGATCTGCATAGATAACTGTACAAGATGTTATAGGATATATTAGTGCTGCAGGACATTCTGAACTCTTTGACTCAGAAGCGCCCGGTTGCTATAACGCAGAGGTTTCCTCAGGTCTGGCGTGCAGGCAGCCACCGTCTCACGTGTCCATTCTTCGAGAGACGTTAAATGAGTGAGGAGATTCAGTCTATAGAGCGGCACCTGCTCGTGTAATGAGTATTCATACAGTGATCTGCGTAGAGTCCGAGGCTTCTTAGAACCCAGCAGGGATCAGATAACAGGCAATCTGTGAGCCATACACAGTACTCCGCTACCTTTCCCAGTATGAGCCTATCCCGAATGCAGCTCCGCAAGCTGGAGCATTTCCAAGCATTTAATATATGCATGAGATGATGTCAGCGTTAGATCATTCTCTATCTGGGGTCACATACACAATCCGGGCATGACCCAAAAACAAAATGAAGTGTAAAGTCTTTACGACAACTACTACTGAAGGGCATACAGCAAATTCTTTTTTTTTTTTTTACCTTACTAGTGATCTGAATTGTTATTTTACGGTGATTTACATGCCGTAAAGCAAAATTACCAATTTTTCCAGCTTCCAAATCACCGAAATCACATTTTTTTTAGAAAAACGTCAAAAATAATGTACACAGGGGCTAATTCACGTTGCATCGCAAATTCCGATACAACCGGAATTCTTGCAATCACCCCGTGGGCGCATGCACCTCGCATTTACTGCGGGTGACTTGCAGTAATGACGAACGTCACACGCAGCCCCTCTGATCTTAAAAATGGCGCCGGACCTCCTGCTGTTGCAGCCAGGTTGCGGGAGGCTTCCATAATTTCTGCAGTCACTCTGAAATTGCGATCGCGCCACAATTTCAAAGTGATTGCAGTGGGTGGGCGGCGGACAGCGTGCTGGGCGGCCTTTCCCTGCAATGGGCGACCCCCCAGCATGCGAGTGACAGGATTGCAAATTCTGCTAAAAAGAAGAATTGGCAATCCTTACTGAATAAGGTCCACAGAGTTCCCCCAATGCAATTCAATGGCCCATTCATTTCAATGGGATTTGCAGATGGTATACACACATTGGAATTCCCTTTGAAATGATTGGTTCATTGAAGTAAGTGAGAAAAACTCCAATAATACATAAAATAAATTCAATATACGTAACTAGCACTTGATGTAAATTTCCTGGGATGGTGTCCACTAAAATGAGCATGGGTGCCTAATGAAGACCCCAAGATGGCAAATACTGGAATGGTGCCTTTATGAGGAAGGGGGCTGCAAACAGTGAGTGAGGTTTCGGAACACCTTGTACACATCAAAATATGCAGTAGAGAGACAATAGAAAGGGTAAAAAACAATAAAAAATGGTGTAGTACTCCATTCCTTGAAATGGACCATTCATTTCAATAAAGTTTCTGCAATCCAGTAGCGGGGCCCACACCGCTTACCCTGCACCCATTTTTTTTCAATACTTACCCTCCGGAGTCTCACGTCACAGCAGCGTGGCAGAAATCACCTGCTCAGGCGCACTAGACTCTGGGACAGCGCTAGAGTCCTCTAGTGACCCTAGTGCCCAGAGTCAAGCCCAGAGTCAAGAGCTCTGCTGGCTAGAGAGGAGTAGGCCCAGAAGGAGACTGCACACGGTCCTCCTCCTCTCTGAAGAAACCCATTTAAATTATGTGGCCAGTATATCCGGGATCCATTTAAATGGCCGGCTGTCGGAATCACGGTGGTCAGGATACCGATGTCGGAATCCCACCAGCCGGAATACTGGCACTACAGGACTATTCCCACTTGTGGGTGTCCACGACACCCATAGAGTGGGAATAGATCCTATGGCGAGCCACAGAGCCTCCAGCGTGGCCACAAGGGGACTATTTGCAAGCTGTCGGTATACTGACAGCCAGCATCATGAGCGCCGGTAAATCCGGTATATCTAGTAGGTCACCAAAGTTTATGAAAAACTCCACAATTAGTTTTAATAAAAATTGTTGGCTGTCAGATAAATGTGCACAATTCAATTTTAGTCAAATAATTCCCTACTCAGAAGACTATAGATCAGGCATTCCCAACCACGGTCCTCAAGGCGCACCAACAATGCAGGTTTTAGTGATATCCAGGCTGCAGCACAGATTGTTAAATCAAAATAACTGAGCTACTAATTAAGTCACCTGTGCTGAAGCCTGGATATCACTAAAACCTGCACTGTTGCTGTGCCTTGAGGACCGTGGTTGGGAATGCCTGCCATAGAGTATTTACAATCCTACGCATTTCATCACCACCAACAAAACGCATAGGGTTAGTTAATAGAAAATAAATGACGGAGTGGTAGAAATATCCTGGAAGGCTGGCTGTATACCTCAAAAGCTGTTTTATGGTATTTTTAACTGTTGTTTTATTACAACCTGTTATACCAAACAATTTTTTTTGCAATAATACGCTGTGGCTCTCAATGGGCCAGAATGCGTCTAAAAATTTGGCCCAATTTCTCATATGTACCAAACTCTGTGGCATTACCCTAATCCTATGGGCTTCTCATCACATTTTCACAGCACATCCCGTGTCCTACTGCACATGTGAATTCCCCAGTAGTATTTCTATCAAAAGGACAGTTCTCATCTTGAGTGCCGTCCTTTGCGAATTCCTTGGTACATACGGGATGCAGTCAGTTTACCTCCAATCAAAATCCCGACGTTCAAAATCCCGACACCAATTGACCGATGGTCAAAATCCCGACATGGACAAAATACCGACATTTAAAATACCGACAAGGTCAAAATACCGACATGTAAAATGCCGACAGGTCAAAATACCGACATGAGTTTTTCATGAGTTTTTTAATTGAAACCGACTTGTTCATACTTTACCATCCCAGTGGACCTGGAGGGGGAATATAATAGTGTGCCGAGCGCAGCGAGGCACCGTGCCCGAACGCTCGCCATGCGAGGGGACGCGGTACACTTTATATGGTGTCCATGTTGACTTATGTCGACATACACACAAAAAACAACAAAAACCGCATGTCTGTATTTTGACCTGTCGGCATTTTACATGTCGGTATTTTGACCTTGTCGGTATTTTAAATGTCGGTATTTTGTCTATGTCGGGATTTTGACCTTGTCGGGATTTTGACCATCGGTCAATTGGTGTCGGGATTTTGAACGTCGGGATTTTGATTGGAGGTATTTCATACCGATCCCGTACATACTTGCGTTATTTACACCGGTATATACCCGATAAATGACAGGATGCACCACATCCCCCCCAATATGCCTTATTTAAAGTACACGTTCAGAGGTCGTTGCCAGGGGTTTCACGCGCTGGGTGTCATGCTCATTGCCAGGTTTTTCATGCACTGGATGGATGTAATACTCGTTGTCAGGGGTTTCATGTGCTGGGTGTCATGCTCATTTCCAGGGGTTTCATGCTCTGGCATCCATGCTCGTTGCCAAGGGGAATGCACGTTGCCAAGGGGATGTAAGTATACTGGCTGGCAGGCGGCATAGATTTCCCGCTCCCTCTCCTTCCTCTTCCCTAATACTACTCCACTTGGGGGGCGGAGATTCACAGAATGACGCGGTTGAATCGTAACGTCACGAGGCAACTGCGTCATTTTGCAAAACTCTGCCCCCCGAGCAGAGTAGTATGCTAGAAGGAGGAGGGGGAGCAGAAGGAGCCACAAAGTGCCGCGGCGGGTGCCCCGTGCGATTGCACGGCTCGCCCGCCGCAAGAAACGGCACTGTTGTTGTGAATGATAAAACTTGTTGCGTATGATAAATTGTGCTCCAGATAATCAGCTCCTAACTGTCATGTGTTCAGCTCCTTACTGTCATGTGTTTTGAAAAATGACAGTTGGGAGCTGATTGGCTGGAGCACCTTATCATACGCAATGAGTTTTATCATGCACAATGCGTTTTATCACTTGTTGATAAATGAGCCCCAGTATATCTGTACTGGTGACGCTAAAACCAGCTCCGTCCTGTGCAACATGGGGATGAATTCCATCGGTGGAACTGGACAGGAAAAATAAAAAATGTCACCCCACCCTAAATAACAGCCCTTATTACTTTCTACAATGCATAATATGTTAGTTTATCAGCTAAATGCAATAGCCTCTAAATTCCGGAGTTGCAGGATTTTTGTGCGAGTCTGTCCGTTTTTTAAAGCAGCAATCATTTGCAAGGCAAAACCAACATGATAAATGATGGCTGCTTTAAAAAAACAAAAACGGCCAGACTCGCGCAAAAATCCCACGCCTCCGGATCTCGGAGACTATTACATTAAGCCGCATGTTTTCTTTCTAATCACATATATTTGTGCAATCTCATACATGAAGCAAAGCCTTAAGGCGAGAATACATTTAAGAACAACACTCGCCCCGCTGGCTCTCTCCTGTGTTGTACATTGATACGGAAACAACTGCTATTTGTTCTGGTTCAATATTACAAAGCTTTTAGGTGACAGCTTTACCTCTAACAAGCACCTAATTGCCTCACCTGCAGCCCAGCGCTGCGTGGCAGCTGCGGATCGGATGTATAATGAACACCTTGTCAGTCTGACCGTTAAATGATTTACACCTGACCTACCCTGATAAGCATGCACACACATTACAGCGTATCTCGCTGGCCTGCAATTATGGCTTTACCCTGGAGCTGGCACAGGTTGGTGTTAGGAGGAAGCAAGTGGGAGCAGGACATTTTGTACTGGATGGAGACTGGAGAAGGTCACGTTGGAAGCTACTGTATGCATTCATTACTATCAGATCGGCTAATTTGAAACAGACATTAAAAACACAAGCTGCGTATAAAAGCTCCATGAAGTCCTTTCGGACGCTGCAAATAAAAATATTTACCGGTGCACAACGCAATGTTTTTGAAAGGGGTGCAAAGTTCATGGGGGGGGGGGGCATGGGATGATTCATACTGTACTTTAGGTGCATTCGGTAACAGTTGAGACATAGGGGGCATTACTAGTTTTCCTTCTTACCCCCCCCCCCCCCCCCCCACACACACACACACACACACACACACGCACTGGCAAATGATTCAGAAGTCATATGTTCAATTGTATGTGATAAACTAAAACATTCAGAATGTCAACATGTATGGGAGGTTGACATTCTGACCATGCGGTTTTCCGTTGACGTGGTTAATAACCCGAACTACAGCCAAACCCTAAAATCAGTATAAACTTAGCTGTTGACATTCTAGGGGTGATTCAGAGGTGGAAGCCATTGGGCGCAAGTGGTCAATTGTTTCCCTCTGCGTGTGCGTTTTCCCGCTTTAATAAGAAGTGGGGTTTGGGCCAATTAGTGGCTGGGAGCGGGGCTTTGTGGGTGTCAGGGGACGGAGCTATGCGCCATGTCCAGACACATTGTAAAGAGGGGGGAAAAAACTATTTGGTTGGTCTTTACCATCAATGGCAGGAAACAATGGGGTGCTCCGCCATCAATGGCTAATGTATTCGACATAGGCCATAGACCATCGATGATTCTGAAATCTGAATTAATCGATGATCGATGGCCATTCCTAGTGCACGAGCTGCGATGATTCCTAGACACTGCGCTCATACTGGGCCAATTGGTTATTACCAGAGATATAACTACTTGCGTGTGACCAACCTTAGCCATATTTTTTGCAAAGTGAACAACCTTAATAGTTAAAAATGTAATATTAAATATATATATATATATATATATATATATATATATATATATAAAGTTTAATATTTAATAATTGAATCATCAATTTCAATGTAGAGTTCTGCCACAGGTTGCTCACAGCTGATTGTTGGAGATCGTTAAGATTATATACACAAAAAGAAGACATGAAAAAAAAAAAACTTATGGCGCATTTCTTAGCAATGCTGGGAGAGAACATTGTGTCTCTGTGTTTGAAAGGCAAATAATGACAGAAATGACAGCGATTATATCTGTAACTGTTTACAAGTCCAGGCATTAATCGCCTTTTTTTTTAAACAGCGCCAATTAGATTGAGCTCCGAACATTGAATTATTCTTCCAGCTGAAAGAGCTTTATAATAACATCGTACCAGAGGGGAACTGATATCACCAACTGGGGAGTTACGGCTTTATAGCTTCAGAAAATTGATCCAGCGAATGGGAAATAGATTTCTGTCCTTCCAGGGAATTATTGCGTGTGGCACAAACATATATAACTTTCCTATGCACTACAGATGGTGGAGTGGTCACATTTGGGGATGGGGGAGGGGGGCCATTCCCTGGTAAGGGCCGAGGATGCACTATGCCCGCTCTGTACTTGTTTAGGGTATACATAAGAAACATGTAACCATGGGCTGAATTTACATAGAAACATAGAATGTGACGGCAGATAAGAACCACTTGGCCCATCTAGTCTGCCCCTATTTTTTTTTTTATCCTTTAGGTAATCTCAACTCTTTTTGAGACTTAATTCTTGGTATTTGGGGCTGCATTGGTTTTAGCTTACATATAGCGGACTGTGGGAGGTGGGGAACAGTGGAAATCAGCCGCATTGAGGGCAGGTGTTACGGGACAGAATAGAAAAACTCTCCTACATTTGGGAAAATATTGAATCTATGCTGCAAACGTGGGCATAATAGGGGCTCAGGAAATAATATGTATACAAATGGAAAATATACCAAGGTCTAATATCTGGACAATGAAACAAATGATAACTATCTGTAACTACATTACCTTACACAGTATGGGCGTCATGGTGGTAGAGGAATTGCCTCATATCTCTGGGGTCTTGAGTTTTATTCCAACCATTCCCATACTACAGATACCTATCAGGGACATGCAGTCTCCCCTGTCATTAATGATTAAAATAATATAAAGAAGATACTTATGACACATATTCTGTGTCATAAGTATCACCTTGATATTTATTTAATAATTAGTAATGTTTAGATGTGTTTTGGAGGCACCGATCGTGGTGCCTCCCGTTGTGAATGGGATAGGGGCAGGATCGGGGGTCGGGTGCGGGCGGGGTCAAGCCCCCGGCTGTAAAAGCTCATTCAAAATCTATTACAAAGTGGCACCTACTAAAGTGCCGCTTTGCTACAGGGACGTGCTTTCAACCCATGAAAGCATGTCCCTCTCAGTGAGGCCACAGTGATTGGCCAACGGATCCGTCACTGGATCCGCTGTCATCACGGTGGGCGCGGCGGAGGTGCGGGCTTCAGAGGCGGCGGGACGCGGTGGAATGCGACGGTCGTGCGGGCAACATTGGCGGCTGAGCGGGACCTGGCGGAGGTAGCCATAGTGGCAGGCAGGGATCCGAGATCCCTGCCTGCCATTCTGCAGAGTTTGGTAGCGGAGAGGTACCAGTTTCAAAAATGGCGCCCAGCGTCATTTTTTAAATTCAAGATGGCCGCCATAAGCCAATCACAGCTCGCTGCATCATCACCACGCCCCCTCTGGCTGACTTATATAAGTCAGCGCGAGGCAGGCAGCGTCAGTCCGAAGAAAATTAAATTTTCCCGGGGAAGCTTTGGCTGAACTCAGAGAGAAAGTGCTCAACCGAGCCTTTACGATGGAAACCGGCCTAAAGACCCTTGCTCCTTATGGGTTCAGGGTGTCAATGGGCCTCCCCTAGCTTAGGCGAAGTAGGGCCTGAAGACCCTTGTTACCTAAGGGGCCTTGTGGCTTTGGGGACAAATGGGGCTCTCTCCTTCAGCCTCTCTGATGCACTCGTTCAGTTGTAGAAACAGAATATGTGCACCAACAAATGTAGCATGACACAGGGCTTCTGTACTGTAGTGTGGACAAGCTCATTTAGACAAGTGTATTGTAAATGTAGTGCGGTTCTAAAGTTTAGTGTTGCAGATAAACCACCACTAGAGACAGCTGGTAGGCACGTGCCGCAACGCTGACAAGCAATGTAGGTGTGTGACCCCAGAATTGTATCACAGTCCTGAGAGTGCCACTTTGCATATACTTCTATATGGTCTGTATCCATATTGTCTGCAGAGGGCACCGAGGTAAGTTGCCTCCTGCATTTGGGATTGTGCGCCCGCTCTTTCTTTTAGAAAAAACACCAACTGGAGTTTAGAGTTATTTGTGTATAACAGACAATTAGCTACAGGGGGGATATCATTACTCTATGTACGTCATTACATCTGCCATATCTTCCTAACAGCAGGCGGGATTTTTGATAGACTGTCTCTGTCAAAGACATGGCCAGAATAACTTAAGTATCTCGGTTAGGATTACAATGACATTATTATGTACTATGTGATATGGAATTTTTATATTACTTTGTGACCTGAACACAAATCCTCAGGCACTTGAAGATGACCTGATTTATCAACGTCCGTATATAATGAAATTTCCAGCATTCTGTTTTGTTAGTAGAACCTTTTGGGATCAAGTTAATAGAGGTACCTATTATATGGCTGAAAATAATCGGAATGGAAAATCGGAACACAGCCAGCAGAGACACATCCATTCTTGCCCATGTGACTGTTTGTCAATACCCAGTCTTGTCTTATTGCTATGGGGTCTATTCAGTAGCGGATCTTGCTACGGGCACGCAGGATTTTTGCCCGGGGCGTCGCCTTCCGAAGGGCACCGCTGTCGTCCAGAGGGCGCCGCTGTCGTGGCAATATCCGCTACTGGTGGTGCCCCCCCGTGCTGTGCGGTGCGCAATGACGCATTGCTCACCGCACGGCATTGTGGGTCCGGCACATAGACGCTAGGGGTCATAATTGACCTCTAGAGTCTATACTGTGCTATGGGAGAAACATCATGACGTCTCTCCCATAGATCCGAGGAGCGGTGCCGGCGGCCGGAGATGGAGGACAGCAGCGGTCGGGAAGCAGGAGTGGAGATGGTGAGTATTTTTTTTTTTTTTTTGGTGATCGGCGCTACTGGGGGCACAGTATTGAGGGCACAATACTGGGGGGCACAACTGCTGAGGGCACAGCTACAGGGGGCATAACTGACCACGCCCCTTCTCCAAAGCCTTGATCCGGCCCTGGGTCTATGTACTAAGGCTTGGAGAGAGATAAAGTGTGCGGAGATACAGTACCAGCCAACCAGCTCCTAACTGTCATTTTTCAAACACAGCCTGTAACATTGCAGTTAGGAGTTGATTGGATGGTACTATTGTCCACTTTATCTCTCTCCAAGACTTTGGGGGACATTTACTAAGCAGTGATAAAAGTGCTGCCAGTTTAGAAGTTGCCCATGGCCACCAATCAGCTGCTCTGTATATGTTTATAATATGCAAATTATAAATGTTACATCAATGCTGATTGGTTGGCATGGGCAACTTCTCCACTGGCTCACTTCTCACTTTTATCACTGCTTAGTAAATGTCCCCCTAAATGCATAGACTCCTAGTCCCCAGTTGCAGTGTGCTATGGAATATGCTGGCACTATATATATAAATAAATGTTGTCTGGTGTACTGTATGTGTGTGTGTGTGTGTGTGTGTGTGTGTGTGTGTGTGTGTGTGTGTGTGTGTGTGTGTGTGTATAAGCATATATATATATATAAAATTCTTCTAGTGTATCTGATATTACATACTCATGCCCCGTTAAACACAGGTCTTTCCCAGTGCGTGCAAATAGATCCCAGTCTGCACAGCGTGAGGGCTCTGCCTGTTGTATCACAGGACCCATAACTCTATCTAATTAATATGGTAAATAGATGGGGGCCAGCGGCCAGCTGGGGGGCACAGAGATCTGTCACACCAGGTGTATATCTGGATGCCTGTGACAGTGAATGGATTAATCAATAAGACCTGTTACGCTGTAGGAATGCTAATGCAGATATAGGTTAAAGATTTGTGTCTGCTTATTTCCAGATTCCGCTCTGACAAGTAGACATGGGACGGAAATGGATCCTGACACTTCTTCTTCACTGGGGTAAGATCTGCACAGTCTGGATTTTGCATTATGTAGAAGGGAAATACAGGTTTCCACGTTTTGTCAGATTTGTTAATACCGTCACAGCAGGGCCAGCAACAGAAATCTTGGGGCCCGGTACAGTTATATCTCTGGGGCCCCCTCAGATTTTATATATATATATATGTAGAGAGAGAGAGAGAGAGAGAGAGAGAGAGAGAAAAGCGCAATGGAATTTGCTGCACTATTAAGAGTATATATATATATATATATATATAAACATAGAAACATAGAATGTGACAGCAGATAAGAACCACTTGGCCCATCTAGTCTGCCCCTTTTTTTTATCCTTTAGGCAATCTCAACCCTTTTTGAATCTTAATTCTTTGTAAGTATATCCTTATGTCTATCCCAAGCATGTTTAAATTGCTCTACTGTCTTAGCCTCTACCACCTCTGATGGGAGGCTATTCCACTTATCCACTACCCTTTCTGGGAAGTAATTTTTCCTTACATTTCCCCTGAACCCCCCCCCCCCCCCCCCCCCCTACCCCCTCCAGTCCCAGTGTATGCCCTTGAGTTCTAATACTTCTCTTCCTTTGAAGAATGTTTCCCTCCTGAACTTTGGTAAAACCCTTGATATATGTGAAAGTTTCTATCATGTCCCCCCTTTCCCTTTCTGTGCTCCAAACTATACATGTTAAGATCTTTTAGCCTTTCCGGGTAAGTTTTGTGATGTAGGCCATGCACCATTTTAGTTGCCCTTGACTCTCTAATGTATTTATATCCTTCTGGAGATAGGGTCTCCAGAACTGGACACAGTATTCCAGATGGGGCCGCACCAATGACCTATACAGTGGCATTATCACTTCTTATTTCCTACTACTGATTCCTCTCCCTATGCAACCAAGCATCTGACTTGCCTTCCTCATTGCTTTGTTGTATATATATATATATATATATATCCTTCCTTCTCTACACACCCCAAAGTCTGTCTCTCCCCAATGACTCTATGCTGCATTCCCAGCTGCCCCATCCCATCCCAAAGCCCTATAACCCCTCACCAAGCCACTCTTACCCCAGGGAGAGACTCACCTGCGCTACACTCCCCAGTACCCTGACCCGAACTCCGCCCAGCAGGTACCATGCGGCGCTCACACCCCACCAGAAAAGGCCGGCGCAGGGCACAGTAATCTTGGCCACAGTTACTGTGTGTGAGAGGCTCCTGGCACTCTGAGGCTGCGCCCACGCCGCCTACAGCTCGCTGCCGTATTTGGACAAGATGGCACACATCCCTGCCGGGCACTAAGTTGGGTATCCGTGGGCCCCCTCTGATCCATGGGGCCCGGTACAGGTGTCCTCTTAGACCCCCCCTGTTGACGGCCCTGCATCGCAGTCTACCGTTCACGTATGCTTAGAATACATATAATATGTGCAAAACGTCATACAGCTAATCATGAAGTCTGAATAAACTCTGCTGTAATACACAGCTATCAATAATAAAATAGCTATGACAAGACAGGAGAGCCTGTAGCAGTATGTACACTACATGCCTCCTAAAGGGCCCTATACACTAGAACAATAATGCCCGATTTCCTCCGATTTCGGGCATTTAGCCGATATATCGGATGAAATTGGGCATTTTGGAGATGTTTCCGATCCGATCGGATGCGCGTTCCCGTGAGCATCGGATCGGATCCTCCAGATTGACCGTGCTGCACTAACGATCATGTCGGACCCCGCAGGCATGGCTGGGTTCGCACAAGATACATAGGGGGAGATGTACAAACCTGAAAAGTGATAAATATCACTGTGATAAAGCACCAGCCAATCGGCTCCTAACTGTCATGTCACAGGCTGTGTTTGAAAAATGACAGTTAGGAGCCGATTGGCTGGTGCGTTATCACAGTGATATTTATCACTTTTCAAGCTTAGTACATCTGGCCCATAGTATGCAAAAGGACAGCATATGATGTATCTTGGGCGATGCTGCCGCCGCGGAGGCTGCCGGCGTGATCACCTGCAACATGACGGTCAGACATTACGCATAAGTGTATGGGGCCTTTAACAGTTCACTTACAACCAGCCACGTTACTGAGACATGACTCCTGGGTTCTGATAAGCTGCGTTATCAGGAATATTGGCTGAGGAAATGTCAGCCTGCGCTGTGCCTCAGGGAATTTGCCGGCTCCCTGTTAATTTCTTTTTAAATTAATCTAATTAGCAACCTGCGTTTTCTGGTCCCATTAGTGCGTCATGAAGCATCTTGCAGCCTTGTCTAGCTCAGTGTTGGTGTACATGTGGATGGGGGGGAGCGGGGCTGTGACATGTTGGGATGTGGCACATTCCCTGGGGGTTCTTAACGGTAAGGTCACACATCTCCCAACAGTCCCAGTAACTGTGACAGACGTCCCGGCTGACAGGACTGCCAGTGCCTCAAATAGGGACCACCCGCCTAAACAAGGACACTGTGGAGGCATTTATTCTAGTGATTTGATAATACCTCATGACGAGGGCTGTTTAAGTTGAGCCCAGAATGTGAGAAAAACATTTAAACATACTTAAATAATCCTGGAGGGAAATTCCAAAGGGGAAGTGCGGGTACTCCATTCACCAATCACGCAGTGGGGTGCTGGAAGGTAGGGTTGCTCTTTGATGTTTGATAACCATGGATGGTTCTTCATCATCGATGGGTTTCTTTTTCTATTTGGTCTCCCTTTCTTTGTACATAAACAACCGCAGAGCATCAATGGTTCAACCATCAATCGCTTTGCAAGGATGGTGACCTGTCATCAACTGTCCATAGAACCCTACGATGGACAACCCTACTGGATGGTTTGATAGGTTTCCAAACGTCCAGGACTAGTCATCCCAAACCCTACAAAGACCAGACGGCACTGCTGGATCCCAGTGTTCACGTGGGGCCACATCTATGGCATTTGCATAATCAGGCCCCGCCCAATGCGTACAATGAAGTGAAAATCAGCTCTATATAAAAAAATTACATGGTTGGTCTGTGCAAAGAGCAATTGTTCCTAATTTCCATGGTCAGTCCCAGGTTTGAGGATTTATCCCTAGACATTTTTTCTCCGTGAAAACGATATGCTTTATTAGAAAGTAAATAAAATGTTAAATAATCTAGCGTATTATAGTGTAGTATATAATCGCTGCGCAATATGTGTGCGCTATATAAATAACTGGTAATAAATAAATAAATTGTAACAGTAGTATAAAACTGCTTGTGCAGTGAAGTGATGATATAACATTGTAAAATTCTATACGTCGCTGGTACCTCGCTCTTACGCACGCCAGTTCTGCACAGCGAGTATTGCAGCTGTTTTTGTAAGTGGCCCATCAGACACATAAGAAGGATAAAGGTTTCGAATAAGTCCTAAGAGTATTGTTCAGATAACTGAAACGTGCGTGTGAGGCCTGAATTATAGAGCAGTATTCATTAACCGAAAGAGGAAGATGCTCTGGAAATGGATGCAATTGATATAAAGACAGAGAACCGTATTTTCCAGGTTCTGTGGCAGCAGGTTCTTCATGTGTTATTGCTGCAATATATAAATATGTGTTTTCAGTCAATGATAACTTTTCACGCCATATAGCAAAAGATTGCGGCAAAGCAGATAACAATATATTTCTCTAACGTCCTAGTGGATGCTGGGGACTCCGTCAGGACCATGGGGAATAGCGGCTCCGCAGGAGACAGGGCACAAAAGCAAGCTTTTAGGATTACATGGTGTGTACTGGCTCCTCCCCCTATGACCCTCCTCCAAGCCTCAGTTAGGTTTTTGTGCCCGTCCGAGCAGGGTGCAATCTAGGTGGCTCTCTTAAAGAGTTACTTAGAAAAAGTTTTTAGGTTCTTTATTTTCAGTGAGTCCTGCTGGCAACAGGCTCACTGCATCGAGGGACTTAGGGGAGAGAATTTCAACTCACCTGCGTGCAGGATGGATTGGATTCTTAGGCTACTGGACACCATTAGCTCCAGAGGGAGTCGGAACACAGGGCTCGCCCTGGGGTTCGTCCCGGAGCCGCGCCGCCGACCCCCCTTGCAGACGCTGAAGATGAAGAGGTCCGGAACCAGGCGGCAGAAGACTCTCAGTCTTCATCAGGTAGCGCACAGCACTGCAGCTGTGCGCCATTGTTGTCAGCACACTTCACACAGCGGTCACGGAGGGTGCAGGGCGCTGAGGGGGGGCGCCCTGGGCAGCAATGTATAATACCTGTATGGCGAAAAATACATCACATATAGCCCTTGAGGCTATATGGATGTATTTAACCCCTGCCAGATATCTAAAACTCCGGAGAAGAAGCCCGCCGAAAAGGGGGCGGGGCCTATTCTCCTCAGCACACAGCGCCATTTTCCCTCACAGAAAGGCTGGTGGGAAGGCTCCCATGCTCTCCCCTGCACTGCACTACAGAAACAGGGTTAAAACAGAGAGGGGGGGCACTGATTTGGCGATATGTATATATATTAAAATGCTATAAGGGAGGAACACTTATATAAAGGTTGTCCCTGGATAATTATAGCGTTTTGGTGTGTGCTGGCAAACTCTCCCTCTGTCTCCCCAAAGGGCTAGTGGGTCCTGTCCTCTATCAGAGCATTCCCTATGTGTGTGCTGTATGTCGGTACGTGTGTGTCGACATGTATGAGGAAAATATTGGTGAGGAGGCGGAGCAAATTGCCTGTAATGGTGATGTCACTCTCTAGGGAGTCGACACCGGAATGGATGGCTTATTTATGGAAATTACGTGACAATGTCAACACGCTGCAAGCCGGTTGACGACATGAGAGGGCCGGCGAACAAATTAGTATCTGTCCAGGCGTCTCAAACACCGTCAGGGGCTGTAAAATGCCCATTTACCTCAGTCGGTCGACACAGACCCAGACACGGACACTGATTTCAGTGTCGACGGTGAAGAAACAAACGTATTTTCTTTTAGGGCCACACGTTAAGGGCAATGAAGGAGGTGTTACATATTTCTGATACTCCAAGTACCACAAAAAAGGGTATTATGTGTGAGGTGAAAAAACTACCTGTAGTTTTTCCTGAATCAGATAAATTAAATGAAGTGTGTGATGATGCGTGGGTTTCCCCCGATAGAAAATTATTGGCGGTATACCCTTTCCCGCCAGAAGTTAAGGCGCGGTGGGAAACACCCCTCAGGGTGGATAAGGCGCTCACACGCTTATCAGAACAAGTGGCGGTACCATCTACGGATAGGGCCGTACTTAAGGAGCCAGCTGATAGGAGGCTGAAAAATATCCTAAAAAGTATACACACACATGCTGGTGTTATACTGCGACCAGCGATCGCCTCAGCCTGGATGTGCAGAGCTGAGGTGGCTTGGTCGGATTCCCTGACTAAAAATATTGATACCTTTGACAGGGACAGTATTTTATTGACTATAGAGCATTTAAAGGATGCATTTCTATATATGCGAGATGCGCAGAGGGATATTTGCACTCTGGCATCAAGAGTAAATGCGATGTCCATATCTGCAAGAAGATGTTTATGGACACGACAGTGGTCAGGTGATGCAGATTCCAAACGGCACAAAGATGTATTGCCGTATAAAGGGGAGGAGTTATTTGGGGTCGGTCCATGGGACCTGGTGGCCAGGGCAACTGCTGGAAAATCCACCGTTTTTTACCCTAAGTCACATCTCTGCAGAAAAAGACACCGTCTTTTCAGCCTCAGTCCTTTCGTCCCTATAAGAGTCATATCTGCCCAGGGATAGAGGAAAGGGAAGAAGACTGCAGCAGGCAGCCCATTCCCAGGAACAGAAGCCCTCCACCGCTTCTACCAAGTTCTCAGCATGACGCTGGGACCGTACAGGACCCCTGGATCCTACAAGTAGTATCCAAGGGGTACAGATTGGAATGTCGAGAGGTTTCCCCCCTCGCAGGTTCCTGTAGTCTGCTGTACCAATGTCTCCCTCCGACAGGGAGGCAGTATTGAAAACAATTCACAAGCTGTATTCCCAGCAGGTGATAATAAATTTACCCCTCCGACAACAAGGAAAGGGGTATTACTCCACACTATATGGTGGTACTGAAGGCTAGGTGAGACCTATTCTAAATCTGAAAAATTTGAACACTTACAAGGGTTCAAATCCAGATGGAGTCACTCAGAGCAGTGATGGCAAAGAACAAGGGGACTATATGGTGTCCCGGGACATCAGGGATGCTTACCTCCATGTCCCAAAATTTGCCTTTTCTCACCAAGGGTACCTCAGGTTCGTGGTACAGAACTGTCACTATCAGTTTCAAGACGATGCCGTTGGATTGTCCAAGGCACCCCGGGTCCTTACCAAGGTAATGACCGAAAGGAGGATTCGTCTTCAAAGAAAATGGACGACCTCCTGATAAGAACAAGGTCCAGAGAACAGTTGGAGGTCGGAGTAGCACTATCTCAAGTAGTTCTACGACAACACGGGTGGATTCTAAATATTCCAAAACCGCAGTTGTTCCGACGACACGTCTGCTGGTCCTAGGGATGATTCTGGACACAGTCCAGGAATAGGTGTTTCTCCCAGAGGAGAAAGCCAGGGAGTTATCCGAGCTAATCGGGATCCTCCTAAAACCAGGAAAAGTGTCAGTGCATCATTGCACAAGAGTCCTGGTAAAAATGGTGGCTTATTACGAAGCGCTTCCATTCGGCAGATTTCACGCAAGAACTCTTCAGTGGGATCTGCTGGACAAATGGTCCGGATCGCATCTTCAGATGCATCAGCGGATAACCCTATATCCAAGGACAAGGGTGTCTCTCCTGTGGTGATTACAGAGTGCTCATCTTCTAGAGGGCCGCAGATTCGGCATTCAGGATTGGATGCTCGTGACCACGGAGGCCAGCCTGAGAGGCTGGGGAGCAGTCACACAAGGAGTGTGATCAAGTCTGGAGAATTCTCTCCACATAAATATACTGGAGCTAAGAGCAAATTTATAATGCTCTAAGCTTAGCAAGACCTCTGCTTCAAGGTCAGCCGGTATTGATCCAGTGGGATAACATCACGGCAGTCACCCACGTAAACAGAAAGGGCGGCACAAGAAGCAGGAGGGCAGTGGCAAAACTGCAAGGATTTTTCGCTAGGCGGAAAATCATGTGATAGCACTGTCAGCAGTGTTCATTCCGGGAGTGGACGACTGGGAAGCAGACTTCCTCAGCAGGCACGACCTCCACCCGGGAGAGTGGGAACTTCATCGGGAAGTTTTCCGCATGATTGTGAACCGTTGGGAAAGACCAAAGGTGGACATGATGGCGTCCCGCCCGAACAAAAAAATGGGACAGGTATTGCGCCAGGTCACGAGACCTTCAGGCGATAGCTGTGGACGTCCTGGTAACACCGTGGGTGTAACAGTCGGTGTATGTGTTCCCTTCTCTGCTTCTCATAACCAAGGTATTGAGAATTATAAGACATAGAGGAGTAAGAACTATACTCGTGGCTCCGGATTGGCCAAGAGGGACTTGGTAACCGGAACTTCAAGAGATGCTCACAGAGGACTAATGGCCTCGGGAGCTAAGAAGGGATTTGCTTTCAGCAAGTACCATGTCTGTTCCAAGAGGAACCGTGGCATCGGCCTTTAAGAAAGGACCTGCTCCAGCAGGGACCTTGTCTGTTCCAAGACTTACCGCGACTGCGTTTGACGGCATGGCGTTTTGAACGCCGGATCCTAAGGGAAAAGGCATTCCGGAAGAGGTCATACCTACCCTGGTCAAAGCCAGGAAGGAGGTGACCGCACAACGTTATCACCACATGTGGTAAAAATATGTTGCGTGGGTGAGGCCAGGAGGGCCCCACGAAAAAATTTCAACTAGGTCGATTTCTGCACTTCCTGCAAACAGGAGTGTCTATGAGCCTCAAATTGGGGTCCATTAAGGTTCAAGTTTCGGCCCTATAGATTTTCTTCCAGAAAGAATTGGCTTCAGTTCCTGAAGTCCAGACGTTTGTCAAGGGAGTATTGCATATACAGCCCTTGTGTGCCTCCAGTGGCACCGTGGGATCTCAACGTAGTGTTGGGATTCCTCAAATCATATTGGTTTGAACCACTCAAATCTGTGGATTTGAAATATCTCACATGGAAAGTGACCATGCTGTTGGCCCTGGCCTCGGCCAGGCGATTGTCAAAATTGGCGGCTTTGTCTTACAAAAGCCCATATTTGATTTTCCATTCGGACTGGGCAGAACTGCGGACTCGTCCCCAGTTTCTTCCTAAGGTGGTGTCAGCGTTTCAACTGAAACAACCTATTGTGGTGCCTGCGGCTACTAGGGACTTGGAGGACTCCAAGTTGCTAGACGTTGTCAGGGCCCTGAAAATATATATATATATATAATTCCAGGACGGCTGGAGTCAGAAAGTCTGACTTGCTGTTTATATTGTAGGCACCCAAAAAGCTGGGTGCTCCTGCTTCTAAGCAGACTATTGCTCGTTGGATTTGTAGTACAATTCAGCTTGCACATTCTGTGGCAGGCCTGCCACAGCCAAAATCTGTAAATGCCCATTCCACAAGGAAGGTGGGCTCATCTTGGGCGGCTGCCCGAGGGGTCTCGGCTTTACAACTTTGCCGAGCAGCTACTTGGTCAGGGGCAAACACGTTTGCTAAATTCTACAAATTTGATACCCTGGCTGAGGAGGACCTGGAGTTCTCTCATTCGGTGCTGCAGAGTCATCCGCACTCTCCCGCCCGTTTGGGAGCTTTGGTATAATCCCCATGGTCCTGACGGAGTCCCCAGCATCCACTAGGACGTTAGAGAAAATAAGATTTTACTTACCGATAAATCTATTTCTCATAGTCCGTAGTGGATGCTGGGCGCCCATCCCAAGTGCGGATTGTCTGCATTACTTGTACATAGTTATTGTTACAAAAAAATCGGGTTATTATTGTTGTGAGCCATCTTTTTTAGAGGCTACTTCATTGTTATCATACTGTTAACTGGGTTCAAATCACAAGTTGTACGGTGTGATTGGTGTGGCTGGTATGAGTCTTACCCGGGATTCAAGATCCTTCCTTATTGTGTACGCTCGTCCGGGCACAGTTCCTAACTGAGGCTTGGAGGAGGGTCATAGGGGGAGGAGCCAGTACACACCATGTGATCCTAAAAGCTTGCTTTTGTGCCCTGTCTCCTGCGGAGCCGCTATTCCCCATGGTCCTGACGGAGTCCCCAGCATCCACTACGGACTATGAGAAATAGATTTATCGGTAAGTAAAATCTTATTTTTCAATACATTAAGTGCTGCAATGTGGATCTATAGTTTGGTTTTGGCTTGTGAAGTCACTTTAGTGAATGCTAGGAGCTTGCATTCATGTTCATACATAATATCGGTTGCGTGCTTACGACAACACGGTGTTATAAATATTTTATACTGAAACAAATGATTGTGGGACAGGGGGAGAGGAAAGTATTGGAATGTGAGGTTATCTCGGGAGGGAGAGGGTACGGTTAGGTAAACCCAAAAGGACACGTCCGGTTCCGGATCCAGAAGAGTGAGGGAGGAATTAAAAAATGAGACCAGAAGAGGTGGTGTTGTGGTCTGTAACATAGGGGGTAATTCAGACCTGATCGTTGCTGTGCGGTTTAGCACAGCGGGTGATCAAGCACAAACTGGGCATGCGTATGCACCGCAATGCGCAGGCGTGTTTTACGGGAACAAAGCGGATCGCCGCTCAGCGATGGGTTTGTGCGACGGATTCGTTCGCGCGGGCGTTCGCAAAGGAGATTGACAGGAAGAGGGCGTTTGTGGGTGTCAACTGGGAGTGTCTGGAAAAATGCAGGCGTGTCCAAGCGTTTGCAGGGAGGGTTCCTGACGTAATTTCCGGTCCTGGACAGGCTGATGTGTTCGCAGCGGCTGAGTAAGTCCTGGGCTACTCACAGACTGCACAAGATCAGTTTGTATAGCTCTGCTACACATGTGTTCGCAACTTGCGCACCTAAAATACACTCCCTCCTGTAGGCGGCGACTATCTGATCACGTCTGAATTAGGCCCATAAAACGTGGAGAGCGTTATAAAGATTTCCACCTTTAAGAGAGACATCACAACAGTCTATACATGGCTGCTATACTCTATTCTGCAGGAGATCACTAAGTGTTGGGGGACACTTGTGATGTACCCCATTTGATAGATGTGCCATCCAGCATATAATTAATTATTGAAGCCCAGGAAGGTTAGGGTACTTCCACCTTGTCGCTAAAGGCAGGCAGGGGAGCAGGCGTGGATTCTGGTGGGTACCAAGTATCATATGAAGTAGAGTTTAAAAACATTCTCTTCAATCTGTCATCTGATATTGACACCTGATTCCCAAAATTCCAGAGCCACCCCCATCGCCTGTTTTCATCCTAGATCATTTGGTAGGGGGAAGGGTGGGGGGTGCATTAAGGGTCGCATACTGTACAAAGTGGGGATCAGTTGATTTCTAATTGAGTTAAATATGAACAAGGACTGCAGAGTGGAGCATGAACATATAGACCTCGGAGCAGTCGGATGAGTTAGAGACGTGGTGTCGGATCTGAAGACACTAATAGCAAACAGGTCCATGAAGCTCCACACGAAAGAGAGTCCATTTGTGTTCTACACACGCCAGTGGTAGATTCAAGGGTTGGGTGATCACAGTGATTGCACCCGCCCACAACACACACGCAGGGACAGATCTAGACTTTTCTTTAGGGGGGGCGGTTTACTGTTTAATCTTAACTCCTCCCTCTACAGTCCCAACTCCTCCCATCTGCAATCTTAACTCCTCCTCTCTCAATTCTGACTGAACTTTTTGAGTGAGACTGAGATAGAGCTTTGTGATTGTTCTATGTACATGTGACTGTGGTATGGGGTAATTGTATTTATTAGCCCTAGTACCCACACACCAGCAAGTGAGGGGCAAATGCTCTGTAACCCTTGCTCTCCTGGCTCCTCTGTGCTGCTGTGGTATAAGCTGCAGCCCATCGTTCTGCCTCGGACTCTCCCAGGAGAGCTCTCTTCTGCTCAAAAGTGGGTGTGGCTATGACTGTATTAGGGGGGGCGTTCGCCCCCTTCGCCTCCCCCCCCCCCCCCCCTAGATCCGGCCCTGCACACACGCACAACCTCTCCTTCAGGTGGCTGTAACCTCCCTCTCCTCCCTCCTCCTCTCCACCTTGGCATGGAGGGCAATGACTTTGGGAGTCAGTCCTGCAGGTAAGATTGTCCTACAGTGGGCATATAGTATCTGCTGCTGATACGGTACATCATAGTGGATGTGTCCCAGATAGAACATGACAGGGCAATAGTGTTGTTGTCTTTTAAGGAAGACATTAGTTCAAATCTACACAATGAATATGGCTAAAAAAAGAATTGGCTTAGGGGTCTATTCACGAAGCAGTGAAAAGTGTGGAGAAGTGAGCCAGTGGAGAAGTTGCCCATGGCAACCAATCAGCTGCTCCGTATTATTTTATAGAATGCACTTGATAAATATTACTTCAACACTGATTGGTTGCCATGGGCAACTTCTCCACTGACTCGCTTCACTGTTTTCACTGCTTCATGAATAGACCCCATAGTCACAAGTCAGATAAACATGAAACTTTGAGGTCTCCCCCGTTGATTATGTTGTTCACATTCTATATAATTTCTTCTGATTTTTCCCCCCACTTTTTTTCCAGAATGTCTCACAATAACAATAGCATCACCTGAAGCCTACAGCGTCCCCTCATCAGGTGTATTTCTCTCTTACCTGTTGACCAATAAGTCTTCAAACACCCCTCTGTTGGGAGGGATTGTGCAGGATGCCAGACATTTCCAGTGCAGCAATGCAGACAACAAGAAAAACTCAGGACTTGGTTCCCTGTGCCTCTGGAATGGAACGGACTCAAGCTATACAACTCACGAACAGTATTTGGAATTTAAAAAGACCATTTTGGCAGCCTTTCCGTCAGACGTTCACCTTGTAGGTGTGTGGGTATTGTTGTGTTTTTCCTAAACAAGTAACAGTGTAGACAGGGATGCACAGATGTACAAAGATTTACAAAGGGGGACATATACCAAGCAGTGATAAAAGTGAAGTGAGCCAGTGGAGAATTTGCCCTTGGCAACCAATCAGCATTGACGTAACATTTATAATTTGCATACTATAAAACTATACAGAGCAGCTGATTTGTTGCCATGGGCAACTTCTCCTCTGGCTCACTTCTCCACTTTTATCACTGCTTAGTACATGTCCCTCTTAGATGGTCATTCCGAGTGGATAGCTCGCTAGCTGTTTTTAGCAGCCGTGCTAACGCTATGCCGCCTCCCACTGGGAGTGTATTTTAGCTTAGCAGAAGTGCGAACGAAAGGATCGCAGGGCGGCTACAAAGTTTTTTTTGTGCCGTTTTAGAGTAGCTCAAAACCTACTCAGCGCTTGCGAGCACTTCAGACTGTTCAGTTCCAGTATTGACGTCAGAAACACGCCCAGCCACGCCTGCGTTTTTCCTGGCACGCATGCGTGTTTCCCAACACTCCCTGAAAACGGTCAGTTGATACCCAGAAACGCCCGCTTCATGTCAATCACTCTGCGGCCAGCAGTGCGACTGAAAAGCTTCGCTAGACCCTGTGTGAAACTACATCGGTCGTTGTAATAGTACGTCACGCATGCGCATTGCGCTGCATACGCATGCGCAGAAGTGCCATTTTTTTGCCTCATCGCTGCACAGCGAACGAATGCAGCTAGCGATCAACTCGGAATGACCACCTTAGTCGTAAGTAATTGGAACTCTATCAGTAGTGTCAAGCCACAGGATTGTTTATGCACGCTTATCCTACATAATAGAAGGCTAACACTGCTCCTCACCTCTATGGGGGGGAATTCAAGTGTTTTGCACTGCGGCGGCCCGGCACTAGATGGGGCCTGACAGATCAATTCAAATGTTGCTCCTTTTGGGTGCTGACATTGCTGTTCTGTTGCTCCGTCATATTGACGGGCTGGTAACTAGTATTTTAGAAAGAACTAAGAAACCTGATTTTATTGGTATTTAGTTTTGGGAAAGTTGAAGGGGTTAATACTATTTGTATTAGTAAGTTTTATATATGCTTTCAAATTGCCTCAAATATAAACACTAAAATTCTATAAACAAAAAATGGAAGAGGCTACAATTGGAGTTGAAAGAATATATTAGAAATTTTCATTATTAAAATAAAAAATATTGAATCGATCAGAAATAATTGAATTTTTTAGGTTATTATTTTGTTTTTATCCTCAAATGCCATTAATTATTCCTTATTCTTAAATGGAGTTTTACAATTATTGTTTTTTTTTTTTGTTTGTTTTTTGGTGTAAGTTTTCTGAGAAACTTACAAAGTGTTATTATTTTTGATAGAGATGAGCGGATTCGGTTTTACTCGGATTTACTCGGTTCTCAAAACGCCATTTTATTGGCTCACGGATGTCACGTGTTTAGAATAGCCAATAAGATGCCGTTTTGAGGACCGAGTAAATCCGAGTAAAACCGAATCCGGTCATCTCTAATTTTTGAGTAATGT
The DNA here is from genome assembly GCF_028390025.1 of Pseudophryne corroboree. Classification (NCBI taxonomy): domain Eukaryota; kingdom Metazoa; phylum Chordata; class Amphibia; order Anura; family Myobatrachidae; genus Pseudophryne; species Pseudophryne corroboree. The sequence continues at coordinate 35,697,941 of NC_086452.1, read as the reverse complement.
AAAACCATGGTCACATGTACAAAATTTTCATTACATTTCCAGTTTATTAAGGCAAAACGGAGATAAAAGTTATTATTTAATATGGAGATAGTCAATGTTTTAAATATGTTTTTGCCTAATTCTAAACTTCGATTTTGATCTATAGAATACGAGGTCTATTTTAACAGAAAATTTAATTAAATGCACACCTGCTACATTTTTTCCAAAGCTTTTCAATATTCTAATAGTGTTATAAACAAATAAGTAAATATATATATATATATATATATACGCATCACAGCTCTTCTTTACTACATAGTGAGCCTAATTCAGACCTGATCAAAGCAGCAAATTTGTTAGCAGTTGGGCAAAACCATGTGCACTGCAGGGGAGGCAGATGTAACATGTGCAGAGAGAGTTAGATTTGGGTGGGGTGTGTTCAAACTGAAATCTAAATTGCAGTGTAAAAATAAAGTAGCCAGTATTTACCCTGCACAGAAACAATATAACCCTCCCAAATCTAACTATCTCTGCACATGTTACATCTGCCCCTCCCCCCCCCCCCCCCCCTCCCTTCCTTGCAGTGCACATGGTTTTGCCCAACTGCTAACAAATTTGCTGCTGCGATCAGGTCTGAATTAGGCCCTACATTCTCATCAGACATTTGTTTAGAAGGGAGGAAGATCATTGAATGGATCAGAGGACACTACTGTGGACCTGTCATGGTTGCCAGCAGTACGTAGCGAGACTCCTTACCCCCCACAGCAAGCATCATTACTCAAAGGCAGAATACAGGAAGAGACCGTAGACACAAATGGAAAACACAGTGACTCTTACAGTTGGGTTTTGTCTACATCAGACGCTCTTTGCACAGGTGTCCATTGGACATAGAAGGACCTACGATAATTCTGGTCAACATCTGTCAGTTGTCAGCTGGGAATTTGGAAAATGCAGTTGGAATGACGAGGGGGTGATGATGAGTGTTGTGTTTTTTAGGACTATAAATCATTTATATTCTGCAAGTCAGACAGTTTGCATTCCAAGCTAGGGATCATCGTTCGGACACCATTGATGGTTCCAAATTCCGCATGGACAGAAAGACCCTTGGTCAGTGCAGTAGGGTATTATATCCCAGCTAGTACTAGGCTAGTAAGCAGGGAAGAGGGCTGTTGAGGGACAGCCAATCAGAGACTAACCATTGCGTCTTCATTAGATCTTTAATAGCCAATAAAGGAAAGCATCGCCACCATCTAATTGAGTTTATGTTTCCATCGGGAAAATGTATCAATAGTTCATAACCATTGCTCATCCCTAATCAGTATTTGTTAGGTGAGATTTAAGGTCACAGAGCGTGCTAGCCCATAATAACCAATATGACATTGTCTGTAGTCTAACTGGGCAGCTTATACTGTACGTGTATGGTTGCTATGGGTTACTCCATATTCACCACCTTTATTATGTACAAATCATCTCTGCAATCTGGATTCTTCTGCAGATTACACCTGGAGTTTGCAGTGCTGGACTGGGGAGGAGAACAGCAGCCGGATTTCCTGCCGGATAGAATACGTAGCGCAGGAGGCATCTATGAATGTAGAGTATATCCCTAAACTGTATTACGGCCGGTGAGTGTGTGTTCTGTGATACTGTATGTCGCATGTCGGTGAAGATCAGTAACTTTCATTTAGAATTTTCTTTTAATGGTTTTTATTAAAATAAAAAAGTTTAATTTTTTCTAAATTAGAGTTTTACAAAAATTGTCAATTGTGCAATCATGGTTCAGACCAGTCATTTAGCTGACAATTTTGCATGATTATCATACAGTATATGACCTGCTTAGGGGGTCTATGGGGGTCATTCAGAAATCAGCAAATTGCGCATGTACAGTGGCTGCATTGCGGCTGCATGGGCGTACACATTGCGGTCGCATGCCTGATGGATACGACCGCAATCTGATTGATAACGATGGGCGTTTTCAGAACGGCGACACGGCATTGGGAGGGCGGATCAGGGCCAATGGGGGTGTGCTGGGACCATTTTAGGGGAGGCTGCATGACGTCACACAGCCGCTCTGATAAAAAAAGATGGACGCAGATCGTCTGGCAGAGATGGACGCAGATCCGGCTGCGTACACAGCGATAGATATATATATATATATATATATATATATGTATGAGGCACTCTACCAGTTGTGAAGTCTTTCGCCGTTATCGTAATGCCATCTAGTGTACGCAGCACAGTACATCTGGCGCAGAGGGATCAGACAATCCCTCTCCAGTGGCACTGTAGCCTATAAGCTATGGCGGGAAGCAGTCAGCTTCCCGACAGACGGGATCCCGGTGATCAATATATCGACAATGGTAACCTAAAGTAGGAGGCAATGCCAGCGTCGAGGTACCGACGCCTCGTGGGATGCCGTCATCGCATTACCAACACCCGGCATCCCGATCATCCGTACAGCGGGACGTGATGGCTTTCTGCCATGGTGGTGATGGGGGGGGGTCAGGTTTAGGTAGAAGAAGGGGTATAGGGAGCAGGGCCGGGAAGGTTAGGGTTAGGGACTGGGGAGGGAGGGTTAGGCACATAGAAGGGGAAGTTAAGATTAAGCATCAAGCGGGGAGGGTTAGGTTTAGGCAGCGGGGAAGGGAGGGTTAGGTTTAGGCACCACCGGCGAGGGTTAGAGTAAGGGGAAGGGAGGGTTAGGTTTAGGCAGCAGGGAAGGGAGGGTTAGGTTTAGGCAGCAGGGATGGGAGGGTTAGGTTTAGGCACCACCGGGAGGGTTAGGGTAGAGGGCAGGGATGGTTAGGTTTAGGCAGCAGGGAAGGGAAGGTTAGGGTTAGGCACCACCAGGGATGGTTAGGGTTAGGCACGCACAAGGGATGGTTAGAGTAGGGGACAGGGAGGGTTAGGGTTAGGCACCACCGGGGAGGGTTAGGGTTAGGCACGCACAAGGGAGGGTAGGGGGCAGAGGAGGTTTAGGGGGCTTATGGGGGGGGGGCTGTTGAGATTCTGATGGACAGGATGCCGTTCTCTGTATTCTAACCAACATTCTCCCGTCCATCGGCAAATCATATTGATCCCGCTACGGCGGCTAACACCATCTGAAAAAGGCATTACCAAGCTCTGAACAGATAAGATAAATCATCCTTGACTGCAGTCCCCGTTAAGAATAATGGGGACTGCGGCTTGCAGCGCTGTTTTGCCTAACACTAGGCGATATCCTTGGTGCAGGCATTTGTTACATAACATCTATACTAAGAATTGCCTAAACCAGAGGTTCTCAAACTCGGTCCTCGTGGGCCCACACAGTGCATGTTTTGCAGGTAACCCAGCAGGTGCACAGGTGTATTAATTACTCACTGACACATTTTAAAAGGTCCGCAGGTGGAGCTAATTATTTCACTTGTGATTCTGTGAGGAGACCTGCAAAACATGCACTGTGTGGGCCCCCGAGGACCGAGTTTGAGAACCTCTGGCCTAAACTATATGGAAACAGCCAGGGAACTCTTAGGAGTGGAGGGCTGCAATCTCTGTGCGTGTCCCCTAATCTCTTTGCGGCGCAGTTGGTACTATGCTCTGGCACACGTGCCGTGTTCCCGGTGACTTCACTACTGCGCATGCACAATGCCCACCAACTCCGGAGAGATATACATATAAAATATGGGCTCATGGTGTGCGGTGTAAGCCCCCTGGACCTGAGGGCCTGTGTGCGCTACTCCCTGCACTGGAAACAAACCCTTCCTGCGTGGTTTAACGCTTTTAAGTCTTAAATTATAGACCCCTCGGGATTTAGAAGCAATTCTACATAACGGGATTTATTTAGTTGGGTCAGAGAAAAACAACACTGGGGGTTAATGAGAAATCAATCTGATAATCAAATTGCATCTATTCGCGCTGTTTGTGCAATGGATCGTATTGATCCGTGGGAGGACAAAGGGTCGTAACCCCAATTAATAGGATCCCATCCGAACACAGAGGAAGGAGAGGAACATAGAAAGTTGTTTAGGGAAGAAGAAAGAATCTAGTTCATTTTGTTTTAATCATAAACAAAATATCAGTAAATGAGTCCGGAAAATCTTTGTTCCAGCCACGGATATATCTGACGGTGGTCTGCGCCTGAGACCGTCTCACTTGTTGATAATAAGTGTTTCTGTTGTGCTTTAGTGTGCGTACAAGGTTTTCAGCCACTAAGGACAATTGCTTCAATGTGTCGGCCACATGGACACGGAACATCAGAGGCGAGCCAAAAGGAACAGCGTGTTTCCTCTGCAGGGGGATTAAGCAAGATTCAAAACAGAGCGCTGTCCGTTTCATGCACGGGCTGTAAACTATTCGTCTTTCGCATGCCAAGGTCCCCGCCGCAAATGTGCTTTTCCAAGAAAATTAGCCCAACGTTGAATCGCAGTGTACTGGGACCATGTGTGCAGCAGAGGGATACTGTGCTGGATCTGACGTGACAGATTTTAAGGATGAGCCCTTCTCAGCTCTTGAGAAACCACTCAGTCCGGCAATTACTGGGCAGCTCTGGAGGCTAATTTCCGTATTTCCCACGGTGCTAATATATTGTATAGCATATAGCATTTTGTCTTGTGAGTCCTGGGTAATAAATATTAGGACCCCGTTACCTGTTGGATCTCCAAATCACTGTTTCGGGATCCCGTCCGCAGGACCCCTAGCAATGTACATTTTCCAGACCACCTAACTGGTGCCCATAAATCCATTCATCCATTGCTGTCATATTTGAAAAGATGTGACGCATACAGTACAATTCTTAGTGCAGGGCCATCTTAACGTACAGGCACACTAGTCAGATACCCAGGGCCCCACGGTTGCGGGGGCCTTTTAGGAGGGGCCGGCTGGGTTGGGAAGGGAGATCTGCCCCCCAGGTTGGTGCCTCTAGCACTTCTTGGGAGGCAGGTAGAGAATGCTGTCCAACCACTTTGATTGTGAATTACCTCTGTGCCTCCCAACCTGCAGCCAGACGGCGAATGGCTGTCAGCGTGCTGATTGGTGGATGGCTGGAGCTATCCACCAATCAGAGAGCAGAATTTTTGACCTGCTTCTCAGCCTGAAGCCATACAGTGAATGGCTGTTAGCTTTCTGATTGGTGGATAGCTGGAGCGCTGGAGTGCTGACAGCCATTCACTGTATGGAAGCATGTGGACGGCACGGGACCGCAGAAAGGGTCATTTATTATTATTTTTTACCATTTATTCCCATGAATGGGTGAGTAGGGCCCCCAGGTCATTGCTTTGCCCAGGGGTACAATGCTGTTAAGACGGCCCTGCCTAAGTGACACATTTCTATAGATCCACAGGAGGTCTGGAAAACAAGAGCGGTTAGGGGCCTGAAGACGAAGTTTGAGAAATATTGCCAAAACTCTGAATAAGATTTGTATTTTTACTCACATATTCTAAAATAAATTATTTTTGAAAAAAATGATAACGGGTCATCTAGATGGCACTCACTGACCAGCGTATTATGTTTCACGTCAACTGCAACATTCACTGCATCTAAAAATGTTGACATTGTCGCATGTACAAACTAAGAGCAGTCCCGGTTGGCTAACATTGATAAATGCAGTGATGAGTCTAATGTTAAACAGTGACCGTTCAGAGTTAGCCTGACATTCCACCGCTGCTCGGATAAAATGCACCTTTTCCAGTGCTCTTCTCTACAGACACAGGAAGCTCTGCAGTCTAACAAAAAAATATAATTTAGAACATTAGGAGTTAAAGGTAAGTTTCCACCCTCTCTCCAGGTATTGCACCTCTGCCTGCATACTTCCAGGAGAAAAGCCACCATAAGACAGGTTCTGAATTTATTTCTATGGGACACTGCAAATCTGGCTGGGCCAGTCACAAAAGTGTAAAGTCGGGGCAACACTGATGCCGAAGACTTATATGGGACAAACTATTTGGGGGAGGTTAGTTTGCTGGAGGGGATCCTCGTGTGCAGACTGCCCCCCCCCCCCCCCAATCTAGGTGGTGATGCTGAGACTTGTAGTCTCACATCGTCTGGGACCTGCTTGACCTTCTTATTGATCATGTCTTATTTGTAGAGGTGATCCCGCTGACAAGTGAGGGGGAGATTCATAAAGCTGTCTCCCTCACTAATAGGGATGATCTGGGCTTCCTACTATAAGTTCCATTAAATTGAATTTATAGGTGAAATGTCACCCTAATCCCACATCATGTCTAATGGCTGTGTCTCTGTATGTACAGCACGTGCTGACTTCCCCTGTGCTTTATCTAGGAATGACAGCTACGAACACAGGATAGCGCCGGACTGCAGCTGCCGGGGATACAGACTGTGTGAGTGTCTCATCCCATCCGTCGCCTACACTGATTCCTACATCTTGTGGGTGGAAATTCCTGATCCTGTCCCAGCACTGCTGTCCCCTCCGCTGTCTATCAGCGCTACTGCAATCAGTAAGTGACTCTGCTCCACTAATGTATCCCTGACTCCGAATATGCTCCACTACTGTATCCCTGACTCCGAATATGCTCCACTACTGTATCCTTGACTCCGAATATGCTCCACTACTGTATCCCTGACTCCGAATATGCTCCACTACTGTATCCCCTACTCGAATATGCTCCACTAATGTATCCCCTACTCCGAATATGCTCCACTAATGTATCCCCTACTCCAAATATGCTCGACTAATGTATCCCCTACTCGAATATGCTCCACTAATGTATCCCCTACTCCAAATATGCTCTACTACTGTATCCCCTACTCCGAATATGCTCCACTACTGTATCCCTGACTCCGAATATGCTCCACTACTGTATCCCTGACTCCGAATATGCTCCACTACTGTATCCCCTACTCGAATATGCTCCACTACTGTATCCCCTACTCGAATATGCTCCACTACTGTATCCCCTACTCGAATATGCTCTACTACTGTATCCCCTACTCGAATATGCTCCACTACTGTATCCCCTACTCAAATATGCTCCACTACTGTATCCCCTACTCGAATATGCTCCACTACTGTATCCCCTACTCGAATATGCTCCACTAATGTATCCCCCTACTCCGAATATGCTCCACTAATGTATCCCTGACTCCGAATATGCTCCACTATTGTATCAGCTACTCCGAATATGCTCCACTACTGTATCCCCTACTCTGAAAATGCTCCACTACTGTATCCCCTACTCCAAGTATTTGACTTGGGGGGTAATTCCAAGTTGATCGCAGCAGGATTTGTGTTAGCAGTTGGGCAAAACCATGTGCACTGCAGGGGCGGCAGATATAACATGTGCAGAAAGAGTTAGATTTGGGTGGGTTATTTTATTTCTGTGCAGGGTAAATACTGGCTGCTTTATTTTTACACTGCAAATTAGATTGCAGATTGAACACACCACACCCAAATCTAACTCTCTCTGCACATGTTAAATCTGCCTCCCCTGCAGTGCACATGGGCCCTCATTCCGAGTCGTTCGCTCGGTAATTTTCTTCGCATCGCAGTGAAATTCCGCTTAGTACGCATGCGCAATATTCGCACTGCGACTGCGCCAAGTAATTTTACAATGAAGATAGTATTTTTACTCACGGCTTTTTCTTCGCTCTGGCGAACGTAGTGTGATTGACAGGAAATGGGTGTTACTGGGCGGAAACACGGCGTTTTCGGGGCGTGTGGATAAAAACGCTACCGTTTCCGGAAAAAACGCAGGAGTGGCCGGAGAAACGGGGGAGTGTCTGGGCGAACGCTGGGTGTGTTTATGACGTCAAACCAGGAACGACAAGCACTGAACTGAACGCAGATGCCGAGTAAGTCTGAAGCTACTCTGAAACTGCTAAGTAGTTTGCAATCGCAATATTGCGAATACATCGGTCGCAATTTTAAGAAGCTAAGATACACTCCCAGTAGGCGTAGGCTTAGCGTGAGCAACTCTGCTAAATTCGCCTTGCGAGCGATCAACTCGGAATGAGGGCCATGGTTTTGCCCAACTGCTAACAGAAATCCTGCTGCGATCAACTTGGAATTACCCCCTCGGTTTCATAGGTTGTGTTGTACCCTCACTCCCCACCCCCCTTATCACTTTATTTCATCCTGTATTCTGTTTCACTGTTAAAAAAATCTCCCCCTCCACCCAAAAATGTGCAGCCTTCAATATGTATTAATTTTGAATACTGCAAAGTGTCCAATATTTACCCAGGCAAATGGTTCATGTCCACAGGAGGTATTAGTGTGGCTGTACCTGCTCTGAAGGTTTCATGGTTTGCAGAACCGTTACGCAGGCAGCATTCCTGCTACCGTGTGCACAGTATGAGCAGCAGACGTGTGCTGATATAGGAATCAGTGATCCTGCTGTAACACACAGCATCTATGTGGAGGCCTGGTCTGCTCACAGAATATAGATAACTACCAATATCTGCAGGGGATCTTATTATCTGATGCAAAATATTGACTTTGAAGCAAAACAGTGGGCACCGGCTTAGGGGGCTTCAAACATACCCAGGTGCGTTCAGTGTGATGTGTAAAGCAACATATAGACATGTTCACAGGAAAGCAGTGAACCTCATTGTGAATGCTGCTACAATAGCCGGTGTTAATAATCTCAGGGGGCTCATACTGATGTATCTCATAGAATTGGGGGATGGGAAATCTGCACCCCTCCACTAATTGGGGCGAATAATTAGGTTTCCATGAGTTTTGCTGCCGTATAGAGATACGGAAGAGTCCATAAGCCTCTGGCGGGAGAAATGGTAAAGGAATTTCTTTTGGGCGCTGGTGAACCGGGAATGGGGCATTTCAAACTCCTCATTTCTGGTACACCTGCGCCAAAGAGAAATTCCTCTACCGGAGATGACTCACAGGTGCTCTATATATATAAACATGGAGGTTTGATTTCTCATAGATGAACAGATTGCTTCTTTCATGAGATCATCCTTCCAATGATACAGGTTGGAGGTTACATCAAAACATAATAGAATACCCAATGCGTTTCGTCAGATAGACTTCATCAGGGGTGTATCTGCATCAAAAATATGTGTTCCTAAGGCAATATTTCTAGACACTATTTTCCATCAAACAGGCCTCACGCATCCAGTGAAATGAGCAGTGCATCCAAGTATCAATGATACTTGGATGCACTGCTCATTTCACTAGATGGTTGAATGAATCAGAGTTTTTCTTGTGAACCTTTCTCACGATTGTGACGTCCTAAGTATCATATGCCTTTTTTAGACACAATCAGGCAACAATTCTCGCCTTTTCAACTGCGTGAGGCCTGTTTGATGGAAAATAGTGTCTAGAAATATTGCCTTAGGAACACATATTTTTGAAGCAGATACACCCCTGATGAAGTCTATCTGATGAAACGCATTGGGTATTCTATTATGTTTTGATGTAACCTCCAACCTGTATCATTGGAAGGAGGATCTCATGAAAGAAGCAATCTGTTCATCTATGAAAAGTCAAACCTCCATGTTATGTGAGGAGGCTGTCATCAGTTAATGCATCTAAGGATATAAGGACATTATTGATATTTTAGCAATGTTTTAATTAAAAAAAACTGTATATTGGAACTCACTGTGTATTTTATGCTCTCTGTAAGATATATTGAAAGGGACACTAACAAAAGAGGTATCAGGAGTATACCTACCCTAGGGCGCCAATTTCACTATTGTGGTGTTTGTTGATTGTTTTGGTTCCGACTAGCACAGAACCCAGTGTAATAAGGCAGCCCACAAATCCTTATTCACATATTTTTCAATAAGCGCAATAAGGGAGATTGTGCTCTATATAATATATATATATAGATAGATATATAGATAGATATATAGATAGATAGATATAGATGTGTTTTGTGTGTGTACGTATGTATATATATATATATATATATATATATATTTATATATGTGTGTGTACATCATCAGACCCCTCCTCCTCACTTCAAAATGCCGCAATTCCCAGGTGTATGGGAGAAGGCGAATCATGGCATTATGCCACAAGGGGCCAGTTAGGTGGGGTTTTTAGGTACTCAGAAACCCCCCCTGCATGCGCCACTGCCATCATGCAGAAGCTGCCAAACAAGTAGCATTCTGAGTCAGATCACTGTGGTACAATCACTTATCAGCATTTCCCTTTCACCTTAAGGTTACTTTGGCATATCCCCGCTTTGGAGTGTTTTGGTTTCCTTGTAAAAAAATATATTCCTGTACGTTACTATTATTGAGAAAATATTTATCATTTACACAAGTGGCAGACTGGGAATAAGACCATACGCCATGCATAGCCCCACCACTTCTTGCCCCCTCGGTGCTGTTTAAATGACATTTTCTGTAATTGCGCGGCTGCCTTCAATATGTTGTGTTCACAATCAGCTCATCCAGGGACATTGATGAATATTCCCATTAGTGTTAATCACCCGGTGTCTTCAGATCGTCCAGCCTCTTGGTCAAACATTTCCCTGGCATCCTAATGGATTTCATCTAATGAGTTATCACTGGGAGGAATGTATCCGTAACATCTCTTCTCCCCCCCAAGACGGATCAATGACCCTCTCATCTGTTAGTACAGAGCATTGTAATTACACATGTGATGTAAGGTGCCCCCGAAGGGACTGCACAGATCACGATCACTGCGCTTCATTAACCACGTTGTTGTCGCCCACAGTACGACCCAACTCTCCCAGCGATCTGCGAATAGAGATAACGGAGGAAGGGAAATTAAAGGTTCTCTGGTCCAGACCTGCGTCCCTAACCCACAGGCTTCAGTATCAAGTCAAATATTATTCCAACACAACTGAGGATAACTCGCAGGTAAAAAAAAAAAGAAGTATTTCACGCTCCAATGTTGTTCAATTAAGATATTATTGCAGAATGTAATTGAGAATGTTACGGAAGGCAATGACTAATCAGTGAGCTCGTTATTACAGCTCCGGCCTCTGATGATAAAGAGAGTTGAGAAAGGTTATTGCATGTGTTGTATCAAGTTGTAATGATCAAGAAACTCATTAAAATGTAAATGTGAGTGCATTATAAACTAATACTAGTGAACTATAAATATCACATAATATACAACAGGGTGAGAGGACGTAGAGAGGTTCGTTTATCAATAATTACATTTGCAGTGCGATATTAGCACCCAAAACCGCATTGCACTATGTGATGATAATACCACTCGGATGTATCAAAGAGCGAAGTCAGGGACAGGGGCTTATCCCTGCAATGTGCTCTAACCAGACTCCTGCGCATAGGTGGTCCAATGACCACGCATGCATTACGGCCATTGCTGGAGAGGGTTCAGTAGGAACCTCCTCCTGGTAAATTTTCTAAAGTGTTTCCCATACGCTACAGCGGCATAACACCGTCAGATGACTGGTAAACCTGACAGATCGCATCCCCCGTAGAAACTTATGGGAGTTGTGGCGGCCAGTGGCGCTGTAAGCTCTCCCCTCCTTAGTAAATATCAAAATTATAGTTTATGTGCAGCCGCAAAGGAGAAGGGGTGGGCGCTGGTGTCAGATATGGTGGGTGGCAGGGGCGATCGCTCCCCTCTGCTCAATGGGGGTCATTCCGAGTTGATCGCATGTAGCAACTTTTTGCTGCTCGTGCGACCAACTAGACGCCGCCTATGGGGGAGTGTATTTCTGCATAGCAGGGCTGCGAACGTTTGTGCAGCCCTGCTATGCTAAAAAAGTTTTGTGCAGAAGTAGACCAGCCCTGCAGTTACTTACCCTGTGCGATGGATCCAGCGATGAAGGTCCCGGATTTGACGTCAGACATCCGGCCTCCAAACGCCTGGACACGCCTGCGTTCGAATCTCCACGCCCAGAAAACGGTGAGTAGACGCCCCGGAACGCCTTCCCGCTGTCAATCTTCTAGCGATCGCGCTAGCGATCACTTTCTTCTTTATTCTGGTCGCTGCCCGGCGACAGCCATCGCAAGGCAACGACGCGCGTGCAAAATGCGCCTGCCGGGCATGCGCAGTTTCGACCCGTTCGCACCGCAGCGATGAACCACTGCGTGCAAATGGGTCGGAATGACCCCCAATAACGGGGAAGGGAGGGGGGGGGGGCAGTGGGGATAGTAGGCAGTAGGAACCAGGCCCCTCCAACACAAGGCCAAACCCTGGTAAGGATTACCCTTCCCCCTCGGTGCCACTGGTGACTGCTGCTTTCGGAAATGGAGGGATCGCAGCAGATATTTCCTTGATACATTTGGTTGATACTTAATATATGTGGGCATCCCCCAAAAATTATTGTTTTTCCAGGAATATGCCACTAATATTTGATGATAAATAGTCCCCATAAACTTTGAAAGCTTGCGAGCAGGGCCCTCCTACCTCTATGACTGTTATTACCCAGCTTTGTCTTATCATTGTGTCCAGTTGTAAAGCGCTATATAAGAAACTGTTACTAAATAAATAAACTGTTATGCAGTACTAGAGACAGTGACAGATGGTGACGGCATACAGTATGTTCTAGAATTCCGCTGTATTATAATACGGCTGCATTCCTGGTTTTATCTTTTTTATACTGTATGTTTGAATCTTTATATCATGTAACTTCTCCTCTAAGTCGTACACGTTCAGCCCTCAAATCTCGTTGCATGTGTCCGGGATGTAACTCGCAGGGATGGCGTTTCTGGCAACCGATGTTCATGCTGTATCCCGTTAGTACATAGCCGGGGGAAAATATGTTAAAAACAAGTATTACATGTCACAATCCGGACTGATAGCAAAATGCAACATTTTTGTGATTTCTATTACGTAGGCCCCCTAGCTATTGTTGTTGCTAGAGGCTAACAGGACATTTCTCTACAGTTTTACCTGATTGTGGAGGAACCGTACGTCACCCTCAATGTCACCGCGTCATGTTCCCCACTGGTGTTTGAGGTACGTTGCAGAAGGTTTCCCACTCCGGGTGTTTGGAGTGACTGGAGTATTCCCACAGTCCTTAAAACGCAAGGTTTGTTGAAAAAAACATTTACTTACATACTTTGTATGTGACTTTTTTTTTTTTTTTTACTTTAGATATTATTAATTAATGAGTTATATATCTGCAGTCAGGGGGAGTGCTCTATAGAATCTTACGTCTATGATTTTGGTGCCTTTGCCTACCTGTCTCCCAGTCCGCAGCCCGACAGTGAATGGCTGTCAGCATTCTGATTGGTTGATGGCTGGAGCTATCCACCAATAAGAGTGCTGGCAGCCAATCAGTCTCAGTATTATTTGCACTGTGAATAGGTCACAGCTATTTCCTTGCGGCCCACATACTGTTATAAAGGGAGGCCATATAGGAGAAACTGGAAATTGTCAGGGGCCAAAAATTGCTAAATAATTCTGCAATAAATAAAATATACAAACTTTGACTGCCCACATGTTGACCTGGCAATGCATGCTGGGACTTGCAGTTAAATGGCATGCTGGGACTTGTAGTTCAACAACAGTATGTACTGTATGAATGATGATATACCTTCAAGATCCTTTGAATTCTTTGCCAGATTTGCATCTGGTCTATTTATCTACTCTGATCCGCACAATTATTCTGCGTCCTCCCTGCAGATGGTTTTTATTTTCCGCAGAAAGTTCTGGCCGGGAGCGGCTCCAACATCTCCGTATACTGTATATACTGCAACAACAACCGGAAGGTTCCTTCCAAGGATATAATATGGGGTCTCAATTTGATAAACGAAGTCCCCTCACAGCAGTACACAGCAATCAGCGATTACATTGGCAAAGTCACATTTACGAATCTCATCGCAACAACGCCAAAGGGGAAATTCCAGTATGACGCGCTCTACTGCTGTGTTCCGAGCATCGGCTGCCAACCCCGATATGCTGAAATTTACGCCATGGGTAAGATTCTTTATTACTATTTCTGAGCTTCCGGTGTCTGTGGTGTGTGATGTAACCAGATACAGTATTTCAGCTTTTCATATATTCACTATGGCTGACAACCAGAGGCGGCACCAGAGGTAGGGGAGCCACACCAGCTGCCAATGAGTCAGTTTGAACTGCGCTGCAGCCCCACCTCTGGTGCCGCCACTGCGGCCAATGGTTCCTTGTAGGTAAAGTCATTTGCACGGCCCATAGGACACGCAAAGCACCTCGCCTTTCAATTGGTGTGCGTAAAGTTCCACTCCTTAAACTCCGCGCAAGTAATGATGAAAACATTTGCAGTGAAGTATTTTCCGGTTAGCTACTACTGGCACAATTTTTAGTATTTAATCTCCTAGTATTTAATTAATATAATAAGAATACATTCTAGATCATGCACATCCAAATCTGTGGTCTAATACAGGCCTTATGCAAAGCAGCCACAATTTAGGAGCCTGATTCAAAATCGGACCAGTCTTGGCCATCGTTGCGCCTTTTGCCGCTGTTGCAACTGCTGCCTTATGCTAATGCCCCTACAAAGCCCTTCCCTGGTGTACAAGCGTGCATCTGAATGTGCAAGGGTCACTCTCACAGAGGTGGTCATTCTGAGTTGTTCGCTCGCTAGCTGCTTTTAGCAGCATTGTAAACGCTAGGCCGCAGCCCTCTGGGAGTGTATCTTAGCTTAGCAGAATAGCGAACGAAAGATTAGCAGAATTGCTACTAAATAATTCCCTGCAGTTTCTGAGTAGCTCCGGACCTACTCCTAGATTGCGATCACCTCAGTCCGTTTAGTTCCTGGTTTGACGTCACAAACACGCCCTGCGTTCGGCCAGCCACTCCCCCGTTTCTCCAGCCACTCCTGCGTTTTTCCCCGGCACTCCTGCATTTTTTAGCACACTCCCGGAAAACGCTCAGTTACCTCCCAGAAACACCCCTTTCCTGTCAATCACTCACCGATCAGCAGTGCGACTGAAAAGCGCCGCACAAACACCAGCAAATCTACTAAGTTTTGTGTAAAATAACTTAGCGCATGCACACTGCGTACCGTGCGCATGCGCATTTTCCACCTAATCGCTGCGTTGCAAAAAATTGCAATGAGCGAACAACTCGGAATGACCACCAGAGCCTTTACACCAGCCATGTCCAAACTGCGGCCCTCCAGCTGTTGTGAAACTACATATTCCAGCATGCCCTGATACAGTTTTGCTGTCAGAGAATGCTAAAGCTGTGTCAGGGCATGCTGGGATGTGTACAGGGCCGGACTGGCCATCTGGCACTTCTGGCAAATGCCAGAAGGGCCGATGGCCACGTGGGCCGGTCCAGCGCTGACTGAGACACGCTGCCGCTCAGTCCGGCGGAAGCATGTCTCAGCTGTCAGGAGAAGAGAGCGCCCGCCAGCGCGGCTGTGTCTGGCGTGGCGGCGTATAGCGGACTTCAAACCAGCCGCCGATTCGTGAGCCAATCAGAGCTCGCGGACCGGCAGCCAATCAGAAGCCGCCGGTCCGCGAGCTCTGATTGGCTCACGAACCAGCGGCTGGTTTGAATGAAGTCCGCTATACGCCGCCGCGCCAGACACAGCCGCGCTGGCGGGCGCTACCTCTCCTGCCTCACCCGTCCCTCGCAGCCGGAGCACGGAGGAGGAGCAGCAGCAGCAGTGCAGCAGCGGTAAGCAGCTGCAGCACTGGCTGCTGTGGGGGCAATTGTATACCTGGCACTGTGGGGGCAATTGGCTGGCACTGTGGGGCATTTGTATACCTGGCACTGTGGGGGCAATTGTTTACCTGGCACTGTGGGGGCATTTGTATACCTGTCAGGTATACAATTGCCCCCACAGTGTCAGATCCACAATTGCCCCCACAGTGTCAGGTATTACCTGACACTGTGGGGGCAATTGTGGATCTGACACTGTGGGGGCAATTGTGGATCTGACACTGTGGGGGCAATTGTGGATCTGGCACTGTGGGGGCATTTGTATACCTGGCACTGTGGGGGCATTTGTGGATCTGGCACTGTGGGGGCATTTGTGGATCTGGCACTGTGGGGGCATTTGTGGATCTGGCATTGTGGGGGCATTTGTATACCTGGCACTGTGGGGGCATTTGTGGATCTGGCACTGTGGGGGAATTTGTGGATCTGGCACTGTGGGGGCATTTGTATACCTGGCACTGTGGGGCATTTGTATACCTGGCACTGTGGGGGCATTTGTATACCTGGCACTGTGGGGGCAATTGTGGATCTGGCACTGCACTATTGGGGGCATATAATGTAAATTTCGGCTCATACCGGGTGCTATAATGTGAATTTTGGCTCATACTGTGTGGTATAATGTGAAAGAGGCACCAGTACTAGATAGTATAAGGGGTCCTACTATTGTGGTGCATAATGCGTATAAGGGGTGTATGGTGTGGTAAACTACACTGAAGGCCACGCCCCCTTTTGAGTGGCCACGCCCCCTTTTCCGGAGCGAGCTCGCCTTCAGCGCGCGCTTAATTACAAACTTCACATTTCCATACCCCCACTTAAAAATTTCCACTTCAACCACTGGTTCTGTGTATTTTAATAGAGAATGATGTACACTTGTATGTTGTTAGAATATTAATTATATTTGTAAGTGCATAGACTAATAAGTGGGAGGAGTCAGGAATAGTAAGGGGAGGAGTCACAGAGGTGGGCCTGTGTGCTTCAAAAATGCCAGGGCCTATTTTTAGTCCCAGTCCGGCCCTTGATGTGTAGTTTCTCAACAGCTGGAGGGCCGCAGGTTGGACATGCCTGCTTTAGATGCTGCATTAATGTCTGGGGCGTCTTTAAACACGCACCATCAGTCGTGCACCAACACTATGGTGGCTGCAGATTCTCTGTCTGACTATGGCCTCCATTGTGAGCCATTGAGAGTCTCTGTAATACAATGTGGGCCTTAATCAGATGTTCATTGACTTGCTGCACATAGCGCAAAGTACCTTTGCCGGACCTGTACTGTGCATCTGCAGTACGGGTTTGTGACGTAGGACGCAGTACACCATCAAATCATCAGTGATTGACAGTCTGATGCCATTTGGGGGTGGGTAGGGGCGGCGATGGCCTCGTTTCCCAAAACGGAGGTGTGCCGCTGCCATTGTGGGGAATGGGGTGAGGCCAAGATCTCCATCTGAGGACAGAGATCTCCTGGCCTCTTTGATGTATCTGCGGCAGCCAGATTGCGCAATCCCATGGGTCACGTAGCTAGCCATTGGTGTCGCAGATGATCTAAATCGCAGCTCAGTTAAGTAATAGAGCAGGAGGTGTGATGCCCCAGGCTTCATTACCATATAAGTGCATTGCAGGTGCTTCTATGTAAGCAGCAGCGATAGCAACTCCAACCCCATCTGAATCAGGCCCCGTGCGTCTGTTTAGCTCCCCTCTGTTACCTCCCAGTCACTGCCCAGGAGCTTCCCTATACATTACCTATGCAGTTCTTTATGTATGTTTCAGAATCTATACAGCGACTCTCTGTATGAACACCATTCGGGACGCATGTGCTGAAGAAAAAAAATTGGCCTATTCTGTGAATGTCGGCATAATGAGCGACTCTGAATCAGACCCTGGGTTGGTTGCATCTTATGTCCAAGTGTCAGGGGGCCCTATGTATTCTGTTTGCCCATCAATAAGGATGCTGATGTGATCAGTCGCTCAATCCTGTTTTCATCCTGCTCAGTCAGATTCCACAGGGATTTTTAGGATTGTTTTGGAGTAATACACCCTGATTTCGATATGAAACATACCTACTGGATTGTAGAGGCAGATACAGCCCTTTGAGTAACTAAATTTCCTTTCCTCACTAATTGTTCTACTGTCATCTTGTTATCACTTCTATTCTCCACTATTGAAAAAAAAAAAACATAATTCTGCAACCAGCGCATTTCACTCGTCATATCAGCACGTTTCACTCGTCACACCAGCGCGTTTCACTCGTCACACCAGCGCATTTCATTTGTGTCACCAGCGCGTTTCACTAGCACTTAAGCAGCACAGAAATCAACTCTTATTATATGGATGCCTTCAAATCTTGACTATGCTCAGATGTTCCTCTACATGCCACATGTCCATAATTACCTAAACAAAATGTAATAATAATAATAATAATAATAATAATAAAGGATACTGTTAGTGTGTTCTATATTAATGAACCAAAATATTGTTTTTGTTTTCCTGATACATTTTTCCCTAATTACTCGACAGATGTTAATATCAGCATCACGTGTGAAACAGAGGGAAATGTTTCGATGATGATCTGCAGATGGAGCGCTCAACAGGTCGCACTGCTTAAAGAGAGCAACATAACTCTGCGATACTACCAGTGAGGTTTTATTTTTATATATCTACTAGCTGGAGATGCTAGGGGGGTCTTACCCTCACAGTATTTGTTCTCAGCTTGTAAGTCATATGTGTACCAAGTTTGTTGTAAATTGGTCCAGGCATTCCGGAGTTACGCTGTCTCTTGATATACTCTGTGCTGCTGTCTTCCCCCCAACCCCCCGACCCCCCCCCCCCCCTTCCCCCCAACCCCGAGGTGCTAGGGATTTGAATTTGTTCCCAGATTGTAAATCATGCGTGTACCAAGTTTGGTGTAAATTGCTCCAGGCCTTCCACAGATTTGCTGTCTGCTGACATACTCTGTGCTGCTGTCCCGCCTCTAGGGGTGCTAGGGGTGTCTGTTTCCAGAATGTAAGTCATATGTGTGTACCAAGTTTGTTGTAAATTGCTACAGGCATTCCAGAGTTATGCTGTCTGCTGACATACTCTGTCCTGCCGCCCCACCCCTAGGGGTATCATCCCCCCAGTGTTTGTTGCGAGATTGTAAGGCATATGTGTTCCAATGTTTGAGTACATTGCTCCAGCAATTCCGGAGTTATGCTATCTCCTGATATACTCTGTGCTGCTGTCTCCCCCCCTAGGGGTGCTAGGGATTTCAAATTGTTTTAGTTGCCTCCGCCGTGTTTTAATACGCTCGTATATCAAATTTCACAATCTTCTCTTGTAAACTGTGGATTTGTATAGAAAGACAGAAGGACAGACTTTCACACTTATATAGTAGAACTAGGTGCTTCATCGCGCCCTACGGGCGCTCTTCACACCGTCGGAAGGGGCTACGCCCCCTTAACCCCTGCACGCCTTTCTGGGGTTCAATATATGGAGTATTACCTGCATTCCTAGTTTTGTTAGTGTTTGAATATTGCACAATGATAGGGCGTCCGATGGTGAAGGGGGCGTAGTCCCTTGCAACAGGAAGGGGTTTGGGGAGTGGGGACCGCGGATGGGGGAGGGGGTATGAAGGCGCTGTGGGTGGGGTAGGAGCAGGGGTGTCGCAGGTGGGGGATGGCAGCTGCAGGGCTGTTGCGGATGGAGGAGGGGTTCCGAAGGCGCTGCAGATGGGGAAGGGGTGGGTGCGGGTGTGCAGTGGATGGGGGAGGTGTCCAGGGGACGCGGTGGGTGGGGGAGGGGTGGATGCGGGGGTAACGTGGGTGGGGGAGTGGCGGGTGCGGTGCTGTTGCGAATGGTGTAAGCGATGCGGATTGGGAAGGGCCTGCTGCGTGGGTGGGGTAGGGGATCCAAAGGTGCAGCGGGCGGGGGAGAGCCAGATGCGGGGTGTGGTGGATGGGGGAGGGGCTGCTGCAGATGGGGGAGGGGTTTGGAAGACACTGCGGGTGGGGTAGGGGGTCCGAAGGCGCAGTGGGTGGGGGTGCCACGGGTGGTGGAGGGGCAGGTGCGGGGGTTTGCGGGGGATGGGGAGGGGTCCAGGGGCGCTGCAGGTGGTGGAGGGGCAGATATCAGTGCACATAGTCTCTGTGGTAGTTAGTGAGGGTTGGTGATGGTGTGAGAGGGGTGAAGGCCAGTACACAGACAGGCAGTTAGAGAGCAGGATGAGGGTGACAGGGCATAGTGACGGGGAGTACTTAGCAGATATAGGGGTGGGCTACAGGTGTGATGTCACAGTGTGTGTACCTTTGCTCTCATGTGTGAGGTATGTGAGGTGTATGTGAGGTATATGTGAGGTATGTGTGAGGTATGTGTGAGGTATGTGTGAGGTAAGGATGTGCGGGTCGTGGTGGCCACTAACCTCCAGGCTGCTGCTGTGAGACGGTGACTGCAGAGGGAGGGAGCTCAGACCCAGCAGCAATGGGTCGTGGTCAGCATTCCTTCCTGGCCCCGTTCCGCCGCACACTGTCCGCCCCGTCTGACGGGCGTCATTCCTCCATCCTGCATGGCAGCGTCAGCTGCTGTGATCGCGGAGCATAGGTAAGCGTCCGGAGCCCTGTGGGCGGGCAGGCATGGTGTTTCCCTGGAGAGGTGCGGCGCGCGTCCTTAGGCTGCAGACGGAGGGAGCTCCGGCCCAGCAGCAATGTTGATTAGTGCGTGTCCCGTCCTGGCGCTGTCCCGCTGCACATGCTCCGCACCGCTTGCCGCTGAGCATGGCAGCCCTTGTCTGTATGCTGCAGATGCTGATCTAGCGGTGCCTGAGCTAGCGCCCTCTCCCTGGGGTGTGGGTGTCAGGCGGCAGGTATGGTGTGTAGGTGGGAGAGGAGCTGCGGGCGGCGACTCGCTGCCTACAAGTACCCTCCATATCAGCGCTGTTCCCCTCCCTGCAGATAGTGTCAGTGGCCGTGGTGTACTTTTGCTACTGGTGGCCAGGGCCGGTGCTAGGGTGTTCGGCGCCCCCCTGCAAACTATGAATTTTGCGCCCTCCCATATTCCTTTGTTGTGCATCGGGAAAAGTGGTGTGGTCTCACAACTAAGGGGCATGGCCACACAATAGTACCCCCATTTAAAATTACGCCACAATGTAGCACAATGTTATTCATCTTATACGTAATGCCCCACCCGTAGTAGTAGCGTCCTTATACGTAATGCCCCACCCGTAGTAGTAGCGTCCATATACGTAATGCCCCCCCAATAGTAGTAGTGTCCTTATACGTAATGCCCCCCAGTAGTAGTAGCAGTTATATGTAATGCCCCCCAACAGTAATAGTAGCGTCCTTATACGTAATGCCACCCCTGTAGTAGTAGCATCCTTATACATAATGTGCCCCCAGTAGTAGTACCGTCCTTATACATAATGCCCCCCCAGTAGTAGTAGCATCCTTACATGTAATGCCCTCCCAGTAGTAGTAGCACCGTCCTTATACATAATGCCCCCCAGAAGTAATAGAGTCCTTATACATAATGCCCCCCCCAGTAGTAGCGTCCTTATATGTAATGCCCCCCAGTATTAGTAGCCTCCTTATACGTAATGTCCCCCTATAGTAGTAGCGTCCTTATACGTAATGCCCCCCCATAGTAGTAGCGTCCTTTTACGTAATGCCCCCCTATAGTAGTAGCGTCCTTATACGTAATGCCCCCCCATAGTAGTAGCGTCCTTATACGTAATGCCCCCCTATAGTAGTAGCGTCCTTATACGTAATGCCCCCCTATAGTAGTAGCGTCCTTATACGTAATGCCCCCCCTATATTAGTAGCGTCCTTGCATGTAATGGCCCCCCCAGCAGTGGCGTCCATAAAGTGCGCACACACAGACATACCTCACACACACACAATTCACACATATATACAAACACACACACCCCACCATATATACACACACACACCCACCCACACACACACACCCCCACTATATACACACACACACACACACCACTATATACACCAGGGACGGATCTAGACTTTTCTTTAGGGGGGGCGGTTTACTGTTTAATCTTGACTCCTCCCTCTACAGTCCCAACTCCTCCCATCTGCAATCCTAACTCCTCCTCTCTCAATTCTGACTGAACTTTTTGAGTGAGACTGAGATAGAGCTTTGTGATTGTTCTATGTACATGTGACTGTGCTGTGGGGTAATTGTATTTATTAGCCCTAGTACCCACACAACAGCAAGTGAGGGGCAAATGCTCTGTAACCTTTGCTCTCCTGGCTCCTCTGTGCTGCTGTGGTATAAGCTGCAGCACATCGTTCTGCCTCATGCTCTCCCCGGAGAGCTCTCTTCTGCTCAAAAGTGGGCGTGGCTATGACTGTGTTAGGGGGGGCGGTCGCCCCCTTCGCCCCCCCCCCTAGATCCGGCCCTGATATACACACACGCACACACATTTCTCTCTCACCCTCCACTTACCAAGTCCGGCTGGCGGTCACTGCAGGCTGATTCCACCACTGTTCAGCTGTCTGGTCCCGTGTAGCTCCGCCCCTCTATTCCGTGTAGCTCCGCCCCTCGTGACGCCGTAGCTCCGCCCCCTTTTCGGGTCCCGCTCTGCACAGCACACAGCCCGCTGTCACAGGTGATTGGGGGGGGGGGGGGGGGAGGACAGGCACAGCAGCCGGCAGCTAGTGGCCATCCTCACCTCCTATACTGTAAGGTAGGGTCTTGCACCTGACTGCTGCTGGCACTGGGTATGGGGTAGCTCCCTGCAGCAGATGCAGTTGACTCCGCCCAGCTCTGTGACTCCGCCCAGCGTTACGAGCACAGAGTCACAGATTAAGGCAAATATATAGGAGATAATACATGCAGACGTTGCAGACACCCTGTTCTGTCTGATGAGCTTACTTGTGAAATACTTTAAAACTTTCTACTGACAAAAATTTGCAGAGAGTTATTTAGTAAAATATTTATTTACTAGGTGATTCATCGCGCCCTACGGGCGCTCTTCACACCGTCGTAAGGGGCTACGCCCCAGTAAACTGGACAGAAAAGTGAAGGAGTAGAATAGTAGATGGTGAAGTTGTGGTGGAATGGTTGGTTTGTTTGTGGGTAGATGTAGTATGAAAAAAGGGAATGTGATGGTGAATGGGGTGCAGGCTTTTGTGAGTGGGTGAGCAGTGTGTATAGGGGAGGCTGGTAAGATTGTAGGTGTCAATGTTATGTATAGTAAAGATGGTTGTTCAAGGCAAGTATGTGAAGATATGGTTTACATGTTAAAAATTTGAGTGAAAACAACATTTTGAAGTTATATTCCCCCCCCCCCCGCCCCCCCTCCAACAAAATCAGGCTTACTCCGAAGGTAGGGGGAGGGGATGTGCTACAGGTGGTTGGGGGTGCAGGGGTGGATGAGTGGTGGGTGATGGTGGAGGGGTGGGGGTGCTGGCAGATATACTGCTGTGTGACTGATGGTGTTGGGGGCGGGGGGTGCATGGGGAGCGTGGCTTGTGGTGGCTGAAAGGATTTAACTTGGCCCCCTTTCCTGCACATTACCAGGCATGAGGTTATATCCCCCCCGCCCCCCCCCCCCCACAAAATCATGGCTTAATGTGAAGGTGGGGGGAGGGGGTGTGCTACAGGTGATTGGGGGTGGTGGTGCAGGGGTGGATGAGTGCTGGGTGATGGTGGATTGCCCGATGTCAGCCGCCGGCAGAGCGGGGCGGGAGGCGCAGGTAGCAGGGACAGCGCTGCGGGTGACGGAGGTGGCGCTGCCTTGACTTCCGCTGCGGTGTGTGGCGCCACCGTGACACAGGGTGAGCGCTCTGTGCGTCTCGGTGACGGGGCTGCTGAAGGGCGCTGGAAGTGAGTGAGGCTGCTGTGCGGGGGTGCTCCGTAAGTGCAGTGCGGCCGTGAGGTATTTGTACGGCGCGGCACCTGCGTGTGCTGAGGGTGACGGGGCTGCTGAAGGGGGGTGGATGTGAAGGAGGCTGCTGTGCAGTGTGGTCGTGGAGTGACATGGTAGGGGGGGGCTAGCGGCGGCCTTGGTAGCGGGTGTGTGGTGGGTAAGGTGGGTGTAGTAGGTGGTGGTGGGTGGTGAGGGTGTGTGGGTGTCTGTTTGCTTACCTGCCAGTGTGGGCCGTCAGTTAGAATGGAGTGTCTCCTGGTAGTCCCTTCTCCTATAGTGTGTCATGTGGTGTGCTGACACAGATAGGGCAGGGTCTGTGACTCCACCCAGCGTTAGAAGTGCAGCCACAGAGTCACAGGGCTAATATATAGGAGATTGGCTTTATATAGTGCCAGCATATTGTGCTTTACAACTGGTAAAATACAGTACAGTATCTTCCAACATAGCCCATTTCACCTAGTCCTCTAAATACTGTTGCTGTTTTTCCTACTTTTTTCTGATTGCATTATTTGGCTCACTGAGGAGTTGAATATACTGTAGGACCCTATTCAGGTTGGATTGCAGATTCTGCCGCAGCCATTTCTGTCGCATGCTGGGGGCCACCCAGCGCAGGCCAAGGTTGCCCAGCATTCTACGCTCTGCCCAGCGGCTGTGAACGCAATTTACATTGTAGTCTCAGCAATTGTGGACAACCTCCTGCCTTTGCAGCTTAGCTGCGAAAGCAGTTGCACCGCGGCCATGTTTTTAATGGCAGCGGCTGCGTGTGACGAAATGGCAAAATGCTGCGCCCCTGACAGTCACCGCTGTCAATCCCTCAGGGATGCGATCACACTGTGCATGCAAACGCGTGCACTGTGCGGTCGCAGCGCATGCACAATGTACCGAAAATCGCCCAATTGTGATTTTCGGTACATTGCGATCCATGCTGAATAACCCCCCTAATTTGCACCTAAATCGCATGTGTTAAATGCATCACAAAACAAGCTGCATGTATCTAGCCCCCCTCCACATTTGAAATAAGGAATGCACGCATGCTAAAAAAGGAATGTAGTCTTGTGGGGAAAGGGGCTGGCTGCATAATAGTACCCCAATTCACATTACACCACACAGTAGTGTCTCTTATTCATATTACACCACACAGTAGTGTCTCTTATTCACATTACACCGCACAGTATTTTCCCTTATTCACATTATGCCACACAGTAGTACCCGTTATGCACATTATGCCACAAAGTTGTGCCCCTTACACATTATGCCACACAGTAGTAGTGCTCCATACACATTATGCTACACAGTAGTAGTGCTCTTTACATATTATGCCCAAACAGAAGTAGTACAACAAAAATAGAAAATTAGCGCTAGGAAACTGGATATTTAAATATATAACAATTTTAATAAAAAATGATTTAAGAAATACTGTTGCAACAGATCAATAAAATACAATATGTGTAGTTAAATCCGGGCATATCGTAGCACTGCAAGGATAAAAAATTAAATGAAAAATTCCATAAACCTTAATGCTGCAAATTTGTTTTGCTGGTACTCAAATGATAACAGTTCATCCCCAAAATTGCTTCCACAGTCCAGGAACAATATTTAGCGAATGGAGAAAGAACCAACGGCTGTTGGTGGTGACCTTACGTGGCTTGGTTCAAGATGCTACTTGATCCAATTTATTGCTCAGGTCCAATGATGTAAATCTCCAATTAGCAGATGTGAACGGTTCCTATATCCGACTTCTAGGCTTTAGGTATGAGGATGAAGAATCAGAGTCCAGCTAACCCACCGACACGTTTCGCTGTTCCACACAGCTTTTTCAAGGTGCACCGTTCACATCTGCTAATTGGAGATTTACTTTCGGGTAATCAATATGCATCCCACAAAGATGTCTCCACTCTGCGTAGGTGACAGATGCACTTCGGCAATGTATTATGTTACAGGTGTCGGCTTATCCAGTTTCCTTTTCTTGTGTTTAATTCCAATTACAGAATGTACATAATAATAATTCAGCAGCTCAGTATAATATTATGTTGTTTTGTGTCTTGCAGGAACATCAATTATTGTTTTGGGACAGATATAAATTACAACGCTGCCATTTCGAAAGACTGCGTATTAGAGGACGGATTGTACAAATGCTTATTTAATACTATTAAGGCCACTTATCGTTACTACATGTGGGTAGAAATACAGCATCCGATGGGCACATTGCAATCTCCCCCGGTGTGCATTAAGCCTATCAATAACGGTAAGCAAATTTCCTCATTAGTCTACAGTATGCGAGCCATCTGCACAGAAATGAGGCAGACATTTTGTACGGTGCTGTAGTTCCTAGTGAGTTTATAGAATGTAGGCTCAGCCCACAAAATGTCCGCCTGCACTGGAGAGACAGAAGAGGGCTGACTAGAGAGAGAGACAGGGTGCTGTCTGGAGAGACAGAAGGGGGCTGGCTGGAGAGAGAGAAAAGCGGTGACTAGAGATATAGAAGGGGGCTGACTGAAGCGATAGAAGGGGGCTGGAGAGATAGAAGGAGGCTGGAGAGACAGAAGGGTGCTGTCTGGAGAGAGAGAAAAGGGGTGACTAGAGAGATAGTAGGCTGCTGACTAGAGAGATAGGGTGCTGTCTGGAGAGACAGAAGGGGGCTGGCTGGAGAGAGAGAAAAGGGGGTGACTAGAGAGATAGAAGGGGGCTGACTAGACAGATAGTAGGGGCTGACTGGAGAGATAGAAGGAGGCTGGCTGGAGAGAGAGAAAAGGGGTGACTAGAGAGATAGTAGGCTGCTGACTAGAGAGATAGGGTGCTGTCTGGAGAGACAGAAGGGGGCTGGCTGGAGAGAGAGAAAAGGGGGTGACTAGAGAGATAGAAGGGGGCTGACTAGACAGATAGTAGGGGCTGACTGGAGAGACAGAAGGGGGCTGACTGGAGAGACAAAAGGGGGCTGGCTGGAGAGACAGAAGAGGTCTGGCTAGAGAGATAGAAGGGATCTGACAGGAGAGACAGAAGGGGGCTGGCTGGAGAGACAGAATGGGAATGGAAAGATGGAAGGGGGCTTGATAGACAGAATGGGGCTGGCTGGAGAGACAGTAGGGGAATGGAAAGACAGAAGGGGGCTGGCTGGAGAGACAGAAGGGGGCTGGCTGGAGAGACAGTAGGGGAATGGAAAGACAGAAGGGGGCTGGCTGGAGAGACAGAAGGGGGCTGGCTGGAGAGACAGAAGGGGGCTAGTTGGAGAGACAGTAGGGAAATGGAGAGACAGTAGGGAAATGGAGAGACAGAAGGGGGCTGGCCGGAGAGACAGAAGGGGGCTGGCCGGAGAAACAGAAGGGAAATGGAGAGACATTAGGGGAATAGAGAGACAGAAGGGGGCTGGCTGGAGAGACAGAAAGGAATGGAGAGACAGAAAAAGGCTGGCTGGAGAGATAGAAGGGGGCTGTCTGGAGAGACGGAAGGGGCTGGAGAGAAAGAAGGATGCTGACTGGAGAGACAAAAGGGGGCTGACTGAAGAGATAGAAGGAGGCTGGCTGGAGAGACAGAAGGGGGTGACTGAAGAGATAGAAGGGGGCTGGCTGGAGAGATAGAAGGAGGCTGGCTGGAGAGACAGAAGGGGATGACTGAAGAGATAGAAGGAGGCTGGCTGGAGAGACAGAAGGGGGTGACTGAAGAGATAGAAGGGAGCTGGCTGGAGAGACAGAAGGATGCTGAAGAGATTGTTGTTGGCTGGAAGGATAGAAGGGAGCTGGCTGGAGGTGGAGAGACAGAAGGAGCTGGCTGAAGCTGGAAAGACAGAAGGGGGATTAGACTGAACTGGGGGAGTGGCTAGAGATTATCCACAGATGGTAGTATTACTGTCACATTACTTCCTCCTTTGCCCCCTCAGCCGCCGCTACTGCACTTGCGCTGACGAGGTGAGGGGGCTCTACCATCTATTTAGTTTCCAGGCACCTGGTATGAATTTATGCCCCTGTTCTGAAACCATGTCAGGTTCAAATGATACATTACCTTGTAATTGTCAGATTATCAGACCCAGAAAGGGGTGCAGTTTATAAGAAAGAGGATGTTGTCTTGCAGAGTTTGGGTGTGTGGGGTGTATTTGGGTGTATCACATTCATGTTTACCAAGGGCATGATTCTGAGATGGATGCTGTATTGCTGTTCCCACAGTTCAGTGCATTCGCAAAAAGCCCAGGAAACCCTTACTGTGCACACGCAAACCCAGATGGTGCTCGCAATTGCCAACACTTGAAATGGGTTTGCGATCCCCAGGCATTTCTGGGTGGAGACTGGAAGGTTACTTAAAATGAACTCAAAAATAGGGCGTTTCATGTGCGCGTTATGGGTGTGCCACAGGCGTGTCTGGGAAATCACAAATCCACTGCTTCAGAGGTTCAGTTGGATTTGCGGAGAGTAGCTGGAGCAGACCCTAGGCTGCCGCAAATGTCGATGATGCCACCGATGTTGTGTCAATGTTGGAATGCTTACAATCTCCATCGCAACTGCGATTGAAAGTGGGCATCTCAGTGCTCGTACAGTCCATCACACAGCGGGGCACAGAGGGAAGCTGAGATCAGCATTTTATTATTATTACCAGTTATTTATATAGCGCACACATATTCCGCAGCGCTTTACAGAGAATATTTGCCCATTCACATCAGTCCCTGCCCCAGTGGAGCTTACACTCTATATTCCCTACCACATACACACACACACATTCACGCTAGTTTCAATTTTGTTGGGATCCAATTAAGCTACCAGTATATTTTTGGAATTTGTGGGAGGAAACTGGAGTACCCGGAGGAAACCCACGCAAGCACGGGGGGAATATACAAACTCCACACAGTTAGCGCCATGATGGAATTGAACCCATGACCTCAGTACTGTGAGGCAGTAATGCTAACCATTACACCATCCGTGCTGCCAATTTGCATATTTCCACAACTGCTACTGAGAGGGTGACTGCGATTGCTGTGACATTGCCAACTATCTGTAAAAAAGGATCTGAGCAAATGCTTGAGTGGGATCACCCCTTCCCCTCTCCCCCCAGCAGGCCTGGATAAAGAATACCTGCCCTCCACACACACACACACACACACACACACACACACACACACACACACGTACAACCCCCCTCGGCACCACTGGCTGTGGATAAGTACTGTGGCTTTTCCGCTTGATGACATACGGATTCTGGCATTATCCGTACAGATACTTGCATTAGTATAATGGGGGTCATTCCGAGTTGATCGCACGTAGCAACTTTTTGCTGCCCGAGCGATCAACTAGACGCCGCCTATAGGGGAGTGTATTTCTGTATAGCAGGGCTGCGAACGCTTGTGCAGCCCTGCTATGCAAAAAAAGTTTTGTGTAGAAGTAGACTAGAGTAAGAGTTACTTGCCCTGTGCGATCGATCCAGCGATGCAGGTCCCGGAATTGACCTCAGACATACGCCCTCCAAACGCCTGGACATGCCTGCATTCGCCACACCACTCCCAGAAAACGGTCAGTTGACGCCCCAGAACGCCTTCCTCCTGTCAATCTTCTTGCGGTCGCTGCTGCGACCGCTTTCTTTGTTCGGGCGTTGGTCACCGGGCAACAACGCGCCTGCGCATACGCATTTCTGACCCGATCACACGGCTGCGAAGAAGTGCAGCGTGCGATTGGGTCAGAATGACCCCCTAAATCACTAATCTGGGTTCTGCGGGTGACCACAATTACAGCCAGGGCCATAAAAGTAACTAGGGGTGGCCAAGTATAACACTAGTAAAGATTTTTGGTGATCACTCATTTTATTAGACTAGCTGAATACCCGTGCTTCACTACAGAATGTCAAGTATAATCGCCAAGATTTTATTGTAAGAGAATCTGTAGTCTCAACAGGACATACCTAAAGTTAACTGGTTAGTTTATCACAGAAGATCAGCAATTAGACTTAAACGGGACATTCTCCGCCCAAATCTGTCAAAAGGCTGGTGCAGAGGAGAATAATCCGCCTCCTTCTCTGCCCCGTCCCGCCTGTGATGCTGCCCTGCTCAGTGCTGTAACTGCTGGTTCTGAGGAGAATAATCCGCCTCCTCCTCTGCTCCGTCCCGCCTCTGATGCTGCCCTGCTCAGTGCTGTAACTGCTGGTGCTGAGGAGAATAATCCGTCTCCTTCTCTGCCCCGTCCCGCCTCTGATGCTGCCCTGCTCAGTGCTGTACATGCTGGTGCTGAGGAGAATAATCCGCCTCCTGCTCTGCCCCGTCCCGCCTCTGATGCTGCCCTGCTCAGTGCTCTACATGCTGATGCTGAGGAGAATAATCCGCCTCCTTCTCTGCCCCGTCCTGCCTCTGATGCTGCCCTGCTCAGTGCTGTAACTGCTGGTGCTGAGGAGAATAATCCGCCTCCTTCTCTGCCCCGCCCCGCCTCTGATGCTGCCCTGCTCAGTGCTGTAACTGCTGGTGCTGAGGAGAATAATCCGCCTCCTTCTCTGCCCCGTCCCGCCTCTGATGCTGCCCTGCTCAGTGCTGTAACTGCTGGTGCTGAGGAGAATAATCCGCCTCCTTCTCTGCCCCACCCCGCCTCTGATGCTGCCCTGCTCAGTGCTGTAACTGCTGGTGCTGAGGAGAATAATCTGTCTCCTTCTCTGCCCCGTCCCGCCTCTGATGCTGCCCTGCTCAGTGCTGTAACTGCTGGTGCTGAGGAGAATAATCTGTCTCCTTCTCTGCCCCGTCCCGCCTCTGATGCTGCCCTGCTCAGTGCTGTAACTGCTGGTGCTGAGGAGAATAATCCGTCTCCTTCTCTGCCCCATCCCGCCTCTGATGCTGCCCTGCTCAGTGCTGTAACTGCTGGTGCTGAGGAGAATAATCCGTCTCCTTCTCTGCCTCGTCCCGCCTCTGATGCTGCCCTGCTCAGTGCTGTAACTGCTGGCGCTGAGAAGAATAATCCGCCTCCTTCTCTGCCCCGTCTCTCCTCTAATGCTGCCCTGCTCAGTGCTGTACATGCTGGTGCTGAGGAGAATAATCCGCCTCCTGCTCTGCCCCGTCCTGCCTCTGATGCTGCCCTGCTCAGTGCTGTAACTGCTGGACAGAGGAGAATAATCCGCCTCCTTCTCTGCCCCGTCTCTCCTCTAATGCTGCCCTGCTCAGTGCTGTAACTGCTGGACAGAGGAGAATAATCCGCCTCCTTCTCTGCCCCGTCTCTCCTCTAATGCTGCCCTGCTCAGTGCTGTAACTGCTGGACAGAGGAGAATAATCCGCCTCCTTCTCTGCCCTCTCCCGCCTCTAATGCTGCCCTGCTCAGTGCTGTAACTGCTGGTGCTGAGGAGAATAATCCGTCTCCTTCTCTGCCCCATCCCGCCTCTGATGCTGCCCTGCTCAGTGCTGTAACTGCTGGTGCTGAGGAGAATAATCCGTCTCCTTCTCTGCCTCGTCCCGCCTCTGATGCTGCCCTGCTCAGTGCTGTAACTGCTGGTGCTGAGGAGAATAATCCGCCTCCTTCTCTGCCCCGTCCCGCCTCTGATGCTGCCCTGCTCAGTGCTGTACATACTGGTGCTGAGGAGACTAATCCGCCTCCTTTTCTGCCCCGTCCCGCCTCTGATGCTGCCCTGCTCAGTGCTGTAACTGCTGATGCTGAGGAGAATAATCCGCCTCCTTCTCTGCCCCGTCTCTCCTCTAATGCTGCCCTGCTCAGTGCTGTAACTGCTGGTGCTGAGGAGAATAATCCGTCTCCTTCTCTGCCCCATCCCGCCTCTGATGCTGCCCTGCTCAGTGCTGTAACTGCTGGTGCTGAGGAGAATAATCCGTCTCCTTCTCTGCCTCGTCCCGCCTCTGATGCTGCCCTGCTCAGTGCTGTAACTGCTGGTGCTGAGGAGAATAATCCGCCTCCTTCTCTGCCCCGTCCCGCCTCTGATGCTGCCCTGCTCAGTGCTGTACATACTGGCGCTGAGAAGAATAATCCGCCTCCTTCTCTGCCCCGTCTCTCCTCTAATGCTGCCCTGCTCAGTGCTGTAACTGCTGGTGCTGAGGAGAATAATCTGCCTCCTTCTCTGCCCCGTCCCGCGTCTGATGCTGCCCTGCTCAGTGCTGTAATGTTAGGCGCCGGGGTCCGCTCGGCCGTGCGGCCCGGCGCCTAGCAACCAGGGACGCCGTGCGCGTTCAGCCGCCGGCTCCCTGGCAACGCTAAGACGCCGGGCGCACGGAGCCGCTCTGACCTTAGCAACGGGGACGCCACGTTCAGCCGCGTTCCCCGTTGCTGGGTCTATTCTCATTACCCTGATTATGTGCTGGCCGTGCAGCATGCAAGCTGCACGGCATTTCTATTTGATTGTCCTGTCTGGATCCTGATTGGAGGGTGCCTGAATAAAGGCACCCTCAGGACTTCTTACAGACGCCGGTGATAGCTTCCTGTTTGCCTGTGTCTGCTGCAGAGAGTTCCCAGTCCCGGTCTTTTCGGTTGTTCCTGTCCTCAGAGATCCTGTACTCGGAAGTTACCATCTGTTCCTGGAGTCTGACCGAGCACCTTTAACATCTGGTGGTGTTCGTGAGTCGCGGCGCAGCCGTGTGTTGCGGCTTGTCCGCTTCTGTTTATTATTTTGTTTAATTGTGTTCTGGAGCTTTGCGGAGGATTCCGCTTCCACAGATCCACTCTGGTGTCCGGCGGTGCCGGATAGGAGTGTCGGATCAGTGGATCCTTGGTTGTCCTTTTTCCTGGCGGCTAGTCCGCACATACCTTTTGATTTAGTTAGTTAGCTTGTAACCCCTGGCCTGGTTGCTTAGTCAGAGGGCCCCTTGTTATCACCCTGTCTCGGACTTCCCCTTGTCTCCCATTAAGACCTGCGGGGGCATCGGGGTTGGGCAGACATAATCCGCCCTTCGAACGCGGCTGCCATGGGCTCAAGCAACCATAGTCTCGCAGGGGATTTCTGATAACACGGGCGAGACAACGGAGTTAGGGCGCCAGGGGTTACTAGGCTATCCAGCTCCCACAACCAGCTTATTTTCCTGTACTCAGATCCGTGCCATAAGATCTCCTCCGGTCTGGAGTACAGGAATCATAACATTATCACCGGCCTACAAAAGAAAAGATTTAACTTACAGTAAATTTTTGCACTTTTTAGTTGGGAGATTTTTGTCGGCCTTATGAATCCCACCGGTGTTGGGCCAAACCCTGGCCAGCTTCTTGTTAGTCAGATTCAGGAACTTACTCAGATGGTTCAGGATCTGTCCCTCCGGGTGAGGTCACAGGAAGATCTGTTACGGACTTCCCCGAGGGTCATCCCTGAACCAAAAATGCATCTGCCTGATCGTTTTTCTGGGGATAGAAAACAGTTTTTTAATTTTAAAGAATCTTGCAAACTGTATTTTCGTTTAAGACCAGTTACCTCAGGTACAGAGGCTCAGCGGGTTGGGATTATTATTTCTCTACTTCAGGGGGATCCTCAGACCTGGGCTTTTGGTTTAAAGACAGACGATCCGGCCTTATCGTCTGTAGACGCCTTTTTAAAATCTTTAGGGCTATTGTATGACGACCCTGATAGAGAGGCGTCCGCAGAAAGTCAGTTGCGTGCTCTTAGACAGGGTAGGAATCCCGCAGAGAATTATTGTACGGAGTTTCGCCGTTGGTCGAACGACTGTGGCTGGAATGACCCAGCCCTGCGCAGTCAGTTTCGCCTCGGCTTATCGGAATCTATAAAAGACAGTCTCCTCCAGTATCCCGCTCCTGAGACCCTCGATAACCTCATGGAGCTATCTATTAAAATAGATCGTCGGCTCAGAGAGCGGAGGGCTGAAAAAGGGGCATCTGTCGGGTCCTCTCCCTGGGTTCCTTCCATTCCTGTAGACATAGAGGAGCCTATGCAGATTGGTCTCTCCAAATTGTCTCCGGAAGAAAGAACCAGGAGGCAAAATTATGGTCTGTGTTTATACTGCGGAGGTAAGGGACATTTTGCCCGTAGTTGTCCAAACAAGTTGGGAAACTTCCTGACCAAGTGAATTGTGAGGGGGTTCACTTTGGTCTGCAGCTCATCTCCTCAAATAATTCACTGTTGGTTCCTGCTAAAGTTTCCTATGGCAGCCTCTGTTCCTCGGTCTCTGCTTTTGTGGACAGTGGAGCTGCAGGAAACTTTATGGATTTAACATGGGCCAAGGCCTTAGGTATTCCTCAGCTAACCTTAGGTAGGTGTATCACCATGCATGGTTTAGATGGGAGTCCTTTATCCAATGGGGTTATTTCTCTATGTACACCTCCTGTTTTGCTCTCGGTGGGAGCTCTGCATTCTGAAAAAATTGAGTTTTTCCTTACCCATTGTCCAGCAGTTCCTGTGGTTCTGGGTCATCCTTGGCTGGCCTTTCATAATCCCGTCATTGATTGGCAGTCTGGGGAGATCCTACAATGGGGTACCATCTGTGATAAAGAATGTATTACGCTTCCTATCCGAGTAGCTGCCGCCAGTTCCGCACATATTCCTGGGGAATACCAGGATTTTGTTGATGTGTTTTCCAAGGGCAATGCGGATATTTTGCCTCCCCATAGGCCTTATGATTGTGCCATTGAGTTAATTCCTGGTGCCACGTTGCCTAAAGGAAGGTTATATGCATTGTCTGGTCCTGAAACTGTGGCCATGAATGAGTATGTGAAAGAAAGCCTTGGGAAAGGGTTTATCAGGCCATCTAAATCCCCTTTAAGTGCAGGTTTCTTCTTCGTAGAGAAGAAGGATGGTTCACTCAGACCCTGCATTGACTTTAGAGCTTTGAATAAAATCTCAGTAAAGAATACTTACCCTCTGCCGCTGATCTCTGTCCTCTTTGATCAGCTACGTTCGGCTGTTATTTTTTCTAAGATTGATCTTAGAGGAGCATATAACCTCATCAGAATCAGGTCAGGGGATGAGTGGAAAACGGCATTTAGTACTCAGTCGGGCCACTATGAGTATCTGGTCATGCCATTCGGCCTATCTAACGCTCCGGCAGTTTTCCAGGATCTCATTAATGATGTGCTCCGTGAGTTTCTGGGAAGATTCGTCGTGGTCTATTTAGACGATATTTTGATATATTCTGACTCCGTGGAACAACATGTTACCCAGGTGCGTCAGGTGCTAAAGAGATTACGTGAAAATCACTTATATGCCAAGCTGGAGAAGTGTGAATTTCATGTCACGGAAGTATCCTTTTTAGGGTACATTATTTCCCCTCGGGGATTCCGAATGGAACCAAAAAAGCTCCAAGCCATCCTTAGTTGGGCGCAACCCACCAATTTAAAAGCAATTCAGCGCTTTTTAGGGTTTGCAAACTACTATAGAAGATTTATTCACTCTTTCTCTGACCTAGTTGCTCCCATTGTGGCACTTACTAAGAAGGGAGCAGATCCTACCAATTGGTCATGTGAAGCGGAGTTATCTTTTCAGGCCTTAAAACAAGCCTTTGTCTCAGCCCCTGTCCTTAGACATCCCAACCCAGAATTACCTTTCATTATTGAGGTGGATGCCTCGGAGGTTGGAGTAGGGGCTATCCTTTCTCAGAAGGATCCAGATTCCCTTGAGTTACATCCTTGTGCCTTTATGTCCAGGAAATTCTCATCTGCAGAATCCAACTACGATGTTGGTAACCGGGAATTGCTGGCTATTAAATGGGCTTTCGAGGAGTGGAGACATTGGCTTGAAGGAGCTACCCACACCATTTCAGTTTTGACTGATCACAAAAATCTTCAATACATTGAATCGGCTAAACGACTGAATGCCCGACAGGCTCGTTGGGCTTTATTTTTTACTCGTTTCAAATTCATTATCACCTTCAGACCAGGTTCCAAGAATACCAAGGCAGATGCCCTGTCACGCAGTTTCCTTCCGGTTCAAGACAACAGTCCTGTTACTCCCATACTTCCGCCTTCAGTCATTCAGGCAGGTCTCACACAGGATGTATTTTCCCAATTAAAGCTGCTTCAACATCAAGCTCCGGGAAATACTCCTGCTAGTCGTCTTTTTGTTCCTGAGTTTTTGAGAGCAACTGTTTTGGCGGAATTTCATGATAGCAAAGTTGCAGGGCATCCGGGAATCGCTAAGACTTTGGAATTAGTATCCCGCTCAGTATGGTGGCCTGGTCTTTCCAAAGACATTAAAGAGTTTGTTTTTTCGTGTCAGGTCTGTGCACAGCATAAAGTTCCCCGTTCTTTGCCTATTGGTCAACTTATGCCCTTGAAAGTTCCTCTTAGGCCATGGTCGCATATCTCCATGGATTTTGTGGTGGATCTCCCTCTGTCAGCCGGATGCCGAGTCATATGGGTGGTAGTGGACCGTTTTAGCAAGATGGCCCATTTTATTGCTCTTCCCCGATTGCCATCTGCCCAGGGATTGGCAGTCTTGTTCCTCCGTCATGTTTTCAGACTCCATGGGTTACCCACTGATATTGTTTCTGACAGGGGTCCACAATTCATTGCGCAATTTTGGAAGTCTTTTTGTGCTTCATTAAAGATGAAATTATCATTAACCTCCGGCTATCATCCACAATCCAATGGACAGACTGAGCGAGTTAACCAATCTCTAAAACAATATTTGCGTTTGTACTCGGCCAAACTCCAAAATGACTGGTCTGAGTTTCTTCCATTGGCGGAGTTTGCTTATAATAATGCCTGTCATTCCTCCACCAATGTGTCTCCATTTTTTGCAGTTTTTGGTTTCCACCCCAGAGCTAATTCATTTTTTCAACATTCCTCTGTCTCCTCTCTGGCCCTGACCTCTCATCTTAAACTTATTTGGAAAAAAGTGCACCTGGCTCTCAGAAAAGCAGCTTTCCGGGAAAAAAAAATTTCTGACAGGCTCCGGCGGCCGTGCACTTTTAAAGTAGGAGACAGGGTGTGGTTGTCGACTCGCAACATCAAACTTCGACAAACCTCAGCCAGATTGGGTCCTAGATATATTGGACCATTTCTCATTATCAAAAAAGTCAATCCAGTTGCTTTCCGGTTACGTTTACCAAAAACTTTACGGATCGGAAATACCTTCCATTGCTCATTGCTTAAACCATATGTTTCGTCCAGCAGATTTCCTCGTAAAAAATCTCAGGGGAGATCACCAGTTAATGTACAGGGTCAGCAAGAGTTCTTGGTTGAGAAGGTTCTCGATTCCAAGTTGTCCCGGGGTCGGCTTTATTTTTTGGTGCATTGGAGAGGTTATGGGCCAGAGGAAAGGTCGTGGGTCCTGGATGAAGACCTTCATGCCCCAAAGCTCAAAAGGGCATTTTTTCGTGAATTTCCTCGGAAACCTGGCTTTAGGGGTTCCTTGACCCCTCCTCAAGGGGGGGGTACTGTTAGGCGCCGGGGTCCGCTCGGCCGTGCGGCCCGGCGCCTAGCAACCAGGGACGCCGTGCGCGTTCAGCCGCCGGCTCCCTGGCAACGCTAAGACGCCGGGCGCACGGAGCCGCTCTGACCTTAGCAACGGGGACGCCACGTTCAGCCGCGTTCCCCGTTGCTGGGTCTATTCTCATTACCCTGATTATGTGCTGGCCGTGCAGCATGCAAGCTGCACGGCATTTCTATTTGATTGTCCTGTCTGGATCCTGATTGGAGGGTGCCTGAATAAAGGCACCCTCAGGACTTCTTACAGACGCCGGTGATAGCTTCCTATTTGCCTGTGTCTGCTGCAGAGAGTTCCCAGTCCCGGTCTTTTCGGTTGTTCCTGTCCTCAGAGATCCTGTACTCGGAAGTTACCATCTGTTCCTGGAGCCTGACCGAGCACCTTTAACATCTGGTGGTGTTCGTGAGTCGCGGCGCAGCCGTGTGTTGCGGCTTGTCCGCTTCTGTTTATTATTTTGTTTAATTGTGTTCTGGAGCTTTGCGGAGGATTCCGCTTCCACAGATCCACTCTGGTGTCCGGCGGTGCCGGATAGGAGTGTCGGATCAGTGGATCCTTGGTTGTCCTTTTTCCTGGCGGCTAGTCCGCACATACCTTTTGATTTAGTTAGTTAGCTTGTAACCCCTGGCCTGGTTGCTTAGTCAGAGGGCCCCTTGTTATCACCCTGTCTCGGACTTCCCCTTGTCTCCCATTAAGACCTGCGGGGGCATCGGGGTTGGGCAGACATAATCCGCCCTTCGAACGCGGCTGCCATGGGCTCAAGCAACCATAGTCTCGCAGGGGATTTCTGATAACACGGGCGAGACAACGGAGTTAGGGCGCCAGGGGTTACTAGGCTATCCAGCTCCCACAACCAGCTTATTTTCCTGTACTCAGATCCCTGCCATAAGATCTCCTCCGGTCTGGAGTACAGGAATCATAACATGTAACTGCTGGTGCTGAGAATAATCCGTCTCCTTCTCTGCCCCGTCCCGCCTGTGATGCTGCCCTGCTCAGTGCTGTAACTGCTGGTGCTGAGGAGAATAATCCGCCTCCTTCTCTGCCCCGTCCCAACCTCTGATGCTGCCCTACTCAGTGCTGTAATTGCTGGTGCTAAGGAGAATGATCCGCCTCCTTCTCTGCCCCGTCCCACCTCTGATGCTGCCCTGCTCAGTGCTGTAACTGCTGGTGCTGAGGAGAATAATCCGCCTCTCTCTGCCCCATCCCGCCTCTGATGCTGCCCTGCTCAGTGCTCTACATGCTGATGCTGAGGAGAATAATCCGCCTCCTTCTCTGCACCGTCCCGCCTCTGATGCTGCCCTGCTCAGTGCTGTACATGCTGGTGCTGAGAATAATCCGCCTCCTTCTCTGCCCCGTCCCGCCTCTGATGCTGCCCTGCTCAGTGCTGTAACTGCTAGTGCTGAGGAGAATAATCCGCCTCCTTCTCTGCCCCGTCCCGCCTCTGATGCTGCCCTGCTCAGTGCTGTAACTGCTGGTGCTGAGGAGAATAATCCGCCTCCTTCTCTGTCCCGTCCCGCCTCTGATGCTGCCTTGCTCAGTGCTGTACATGCTGGTGCTGAGGAGAATAATCCGCCTCCTTCTCTGCCCCATCCCGTCTCTGATGCTGCCCTGCTCAGTGCTGTAACTGCTGGTGCTGAGGAGAATAATCCGCCTCCTTCTCTGCCCCCTCCCGCCTCTGATGCTGCCCTGCTCAGTGTTGTAATTGCTGGTTCTAAGGAGATTAATCCGTCTCCTTCTCTGCCCCGTCCCGCCTCTGACGCTGCCCTTCTCAGTGCTGTAACTGCTGGTGCTGAGGAGAATAATCCATCTCCTTCTCTGCCCCGTCCCACCTCTGATGCTGCCCTGCTCAGTGCTGTAACTGCTGGTGCTGAGGAGAATAATCCGCCTCCTTCTCTGCCCTGTCCCGCCTCTGATGCTGCCCTGCTCAGTGCTGTAATTGCTGGTGCTAAAGAGAATGATCCGCCTCCTTCTCTGCCCCGTCCCACCTCTGATGCTGCCCTGCTCAGTGCTGTAACTGCTGGTGCTGAGGAGAATAATCCGCCTCTCTCTGCCCCATCCCGCCTCTGATGCTGCCCTGCTCAGTGCTGTACATGCTGATGCTGAGGAGAGTAATCCGCCTCCTTCTCTGCCCCGTCCCACCTCTGATGCTGCCCTGCTCAGTGCTGTACATGCTGGTGCTGAGGAGAATAATCCGCCTCCTTCTCTGCCCCGTCCCGTCTCTGATGCTGCCCTGCTCAGTGCTGTAACTGCTGGTGCTGAGGAGTATAATCCGCCTCCTTCTCTGCCCCATCCCGCCTCTGATGCTGCCCTGCTCAGTGCTGTAACTGCTGGTGCTGAGGAGAATAATCCGCCTCCTTCTCTGCCCCGTCCCGCCTCTGATGCTGCCCTGCTCAGTGCTGTACATGCTGGTGCTGAGGAGAATAATCCGCCTCCTTCTTTGCCCCGTCCTGCCTCTGATGCTGCCCTGCTCAGTGCTGTACATGCTGGTGCTGAGGAGAATAATCCGCCTCCTTCTCTGCCCCGTCCCGCCTCTGATGCTGCCCTGCTCAGTGCTGTAACTGCTGGTGCTGAGGAGAATAATCCGCCTCCTTCTCTGTCCTGTTCCGCCTCTGATGCTGCCTTGCTCAGTGCTGTACATGCTGGTGCTGAGGAGAATAATCCGCCTCCTTCTCTGTCCCGTCCCGCCTCCGATGCTGCCCTGCTCAGTGCTGTACATGCTGGTGCTGAGGGGAATAATCCGCTTCCTTCTCTGCCCCGTCCCGCCTCTGATGCTGCCCTGCTCAGTGCTGTAACTGCTGGTGCTGAGGAGAATAATCCGTCTCCTTCTCTGCCCCGTCTCTCCTCTAATGCTGCCCTGCTCAGTGCTGTAACTGCAGGTGCTGAGGAGAATAATCCGCCTCCTTCTCTGCCCCGTCTCTCCTCTAATGCTGCCCCGCTCAGTGCTGTACATGCTGGTGCTGAGGAGAATAATACGCCTCCTTCTCTGCACTGTCCCGCCTCTGATGCTGCCCTGCTCAGTGCTGTACATGCTGGTGCTGAGGGGAATAATCCGCTACCTTCTCTGCCCCGTCCCTCCTCTGATGCTGCCCTGCTCAGTGCTGTACATGCTGGTGCTGAGGGGAATAATCCGCTTCCTTCTCTGCCCCGTCCCGCCTCTGATGTTGCCCTGCTCAGTGCTGTAACTGCTGGTGCTGAGGAGAATAATCCGCTACCTTCTCTGCCCCGTCCCTCCTCTGATGCTGCCCTGCTCAGTGCTGTACATGCTGGTGCTGAGGGGAATAATCCGCCTCCTTCTCTGCCTCGTCCCGCCTCTGATGTTGCCCTGCTCAGTGCTGTAACTGCTGGTGCTGAGGGGAATAATCCGCTTCCTTCTCTGCCCCGTCCCGCCTCTGATGTTGCCCTGCTCAGTGCTGTAACTGCTGGTGCTGAGGAGAATAATCCGCCTCCTTCTCTGCCCCGTCTCTCCTCTAATGCTGCCCTGCTCAGTGCTGTAACTGCTGGTGCTGAGGAGAATAATCCGTCTCCTCTGCCCCATCCCGCCTCTGATGTTGCCCTGCTCAGTGCTGTAACTGCTGGTGCTGAGGAGAATAATCTGTCTCCTTCTCTGCCTCGTCCCACCTCTGATGCTGCCCTGCTCAGGGCTGTAACTGCTGGTGCCGAGGAGAATAATCCGCCTCCTTCTCTGCCCCGTCCCGCCTCTGATGCTGCCCTGCTCAGTGCTGTAACTGCTGGTGCTGAGGAGAATAATCCACCTCTTTCTCTGCCCCGTCCCGCCTCTGATGCTGCCCTGCTCAGTGCTGTACATGCTGGTGCTGAGGAGAATAATCCGCCTCCTTCTCTGCCCCGTCCCGCCTCTGATGCTGCCCTGCTCAGTGCTGTAACTGCTGGTGCTGAGGAGAATAATCTGCCTCCTTCTCTGCCCCGTCCCTCCTCTGATGCTGCCCTGCTCAGTGCTGTAACTGCTGGTGCTGAGGAGAATAATCCGCCTCCTTCTCTGCCCCGTCCCTCCTCTGATGCTGCCCTGCTCAGTGCTGTAACTGCTGGTGCTGAGGAGAATAATCCGCCTCCTGCTCTGCCCCGTCCTGCCTCTGATGCTGCCCTGCTCAGTGCTGTAACTGCTGGGATGATGGGCCAAGCTCCGCCCACTGTATGTTTAATATGTAAGGTCTCCTTTTCTTATCTTCTCGCTCTCCTTATGGCTCATCACTATTCATTTCAGTGACCCCAACAACTATGGATTTTTACATGTAACCCCCTTCCCACCCCACCCCTAGGGGTGCTAAGGGTGTCTTACCCCCACAGCATTTATTTCCAGATTGTAAGTCAAATGTGCACCAAGTTTGGTGTAAATTGCTCCAGGCATTCCAGGGTTATGCTGGAACATACACACATACATACGTCCATTTTTAGATAGATAGATAGATAGATAGATAGATAGATAGATAGATAGATAGATAGATAGAT
Organism: Pseudophryne corroboree; assembly: GCF_028390025.1. Taxonomy (NCBI): domain Eukaryota; kingdom Metazoa; phylum Chordata; class Amphibia; order Anura; family Myobatrachidae; genus Pseudophryne; species Pseudophryne corroboree. Next base: position 35,656,782 of record NC_086452.1, on the reverse strand, counting down.
AGATAGATGACTAGTGCAAAAAAAAATAAAAAATATTTTTGGCTTGAACACAAATCCGGAAACCTGCTGCGAATGCAATGCGGATACGACTATACAACCGTGTTCTGAGTATCCATGTGAACGCAGCGCAACAGGCCGCCAGCTACAAGATCAGCCACCATCACTATAATTGCCAGTTACACCTATCCCATACTAGGTGCAGGAGATGCGGCTGAATTCTACATCCACTATGCACAACTCCGACTAAGGTGCAACTCTAGACACACACCCCTGGAACGGTTCTCTTACATGCGCTCACATTGTTGCCACCCAGAAACAATCATTCAGGGGCCGCAAAGAAACGGATGTGATGCCAAAGACTCTTAATCACTCTTAAATTCGCAAAAATGCGTATGCAGCCCGCAAAGCATGAGCAGTCTGCCAAAATGGCTAGATGGGGCCGCATTCAACTTGCATGCAACTCAGAGTCAGGGGCCTGATTCAGGTTGGATCGCTAATCGCGATCCAACCGTAAAAATTACTAAAATGATGCAGACGCATGTGCAGCGCTTGTCCTGCACATGCGCCCACATTTTGTGCGAGCGCCCGCAGAAAATGTGAATGCCTCTGCCTGTTAAATAGTCAGAGGTGTTTGCATGGGGGGTGGGGTGCAACGCTCCGTTTCATAGGCCGAGACGGAGCATTGTGGGAGTGGAGCAGGTGAAACGGGGGCGGCGTCATTAAAACGGGTGGCGTGGGTGTCACACGCACCTGCCACGATCGGAAAGACGGCAGCGCAATCTCAATTTCTGCTTGATAAAGGGGGGGGGGCAGCGGTCAGCATGCTGGGTGGCCTTGTCCTGCGATGGGCGACCCCCAGCATGCAATCTCATATATTGCAAATTCTGCTACTTAGCAGAATTTGCAATCCAACCTGAAATCAGGCCCCAGATCCTGCGTGTGCAAATGCATGTCATGTTATGTATGTATGTATGTCCATTTGGCGCCACCTGCTGGTGTGAGGTGAAAGTTCTATACAACAGCTCTCTGTAGGGCAGTGGTTCTCAAACTCGGTCTTCAGGACCCCACACAGTGCATGTTTTGCAGGTAACCCAGCAGGCGCACAGGTGTACTCATTACTCACTGACACATTTTAAAAGGTCCACAGCTGGAGCTAATTATGTCACTTGTGATTCTGTGAGGAGACCTGCAAAACATGCCCTGTGTGGGGTCCTGAGGACCGAGTTTGAGAACCTGTGCTGTAGGGCATAGGTCTGCAAACTCGGTCCTCATTACCCCACACAGTGCATGTCTTACTTGCCTACCTGACCCTCTCCATGAGGGAGAAAATGCTCTGTTCCTGGACTTTCCTGGTAATGTATGATTGCCTTCACCTGTGGTGAGCTAGTTAATTGATAAGAAAGGTGTTTCACCACAGGTGATGGCAATCATACATTACCAGGAAAGTCCAGGAACAGAGCATTTTCTCCCTCATGGAGAGGGTCAGGTAGGCAAGTATGGTGCATGTTTTGCAGGTCTCCTCACAGAATCGCAAGTGAAATAATTAGCTCCACCTGCGGACCTTTTAAAATGTGTCTGTGAGTAATTAATACACCTGTGCACCTGCTGGATTACCTGCAAAACATGCACTGTGTGGGGTAATGAGGACCGAGTTTGCAGACCTATGGTGTAGAGCAGGGGTTCTCAAACTCGGTCCTCAGGACCCCACACAGTGCATGTTTTGCAGGTTACCCAACAAGTGCACAGGTGTATTAATTACTCACAGACACATTTTAAAAGGTCCGCAGGTGGAGCTAATTATTTCACTTGTGATTCTGTGAGGAGACCTGCAAAACATGCACTGTGTGGGGTCCTGAGGACCGAGTTTGAGAACCTGTGGTGTAGAGTAAGTAGAGATTGAGTTAAACCTCATTTAGCTGAAAGTGCAGCATGACTAAACCATACCTCCCAAGAGTCCCAACATGACCATCTCCAGGAGGGACACAATGCTCTGCTTCTGGACTTTTCCCTTAATTTATAATTGTCTGCACCTGTGTTGAACAGGTAAATGGATAAGAAATGTGTTTCAGCACAGGTGATGGCAATCATACATTAAGATGGAAGTCCAGGAGCAGAGCATTGTGTCCCTCCTGGAGAGGGTCATGTTTGGAGGTATGACTAAACTGCAGCATAAATGAAGCTCTGGACCTATTACGTGCCTCCATGTTTGTGAGTGAGTCCAGATCTCTGGCGACACCCATAGGCTGGCAGGTGTAACATTTGCAGAGGAGCAGCGATTTTCACAGACAGGGAGGAGGAGTGGGGCAGAATTTACATGTTCCTAGAAAACCATGGAGTAGGCACGTCCATTCATAGTGCATTGTAGAAGATTATGGATAAAGGGGTAAAGAAGGGCATCTGCACGCAGGGACGGATCTAGACTTTTCTTTAGGGGGGGCGGTTTACTGTTTAATCTTGACTCCTCCCTCTATAGTCCCAACTCCTCCCATCTGCAATCCTAACTCCTCCTCTCTCAATTCTGACTGAACTTTTTGAGTGAGACTGAGATAGAGCTTTGTTATTGTTCTATGTACATGTGACTGTGCTATGGGGTAATTGTATTTATTAGCCCTAGTACCCACACACCAGCAAGTGAGGGGCAAATGTTCTGTAACCCTTGCTCTCCTGGCTCCTTTGTGCTGCTGTGGTATAAGCTGCAGCACATCGTTCTGCCTCAGGCTCTCCCCGGAGAGCTCTCTTCTGCTCAAAAGTGGGCGTGGCTATGACTGTGTTAGGGGGGGCGGTCGCCCCCTTCGCCCCCCCGCCCTCCCCCCTAGATCCGGCTTTGTCTGCACGGGCGCTGCATCGCCATTCCACCACCAGAACAGCGATTCAATCCTGCACTATACTATTGCTCAGTGAAATTGGGTTTTGTCATATAGGATTAATGGGACAGAAGAATGTAACTATAGCAATAGCATTCCATGACGTCCAGCAACACAAAGTCCCCATCCTACTGTGCCATAAAGTATAAATCCTCTACAGCTCCGTAGAGAATAAGTATATATCTACTGTATATATAGATTCAACAAATACAACTAAAAAAGCTCTAAACACCACAAAGCTGTAACATATCATAACATTCTAAAACATCTAAAAGCTCTAAACATAAAACAAACTCTAAAACTAGAGATGAGCGGGTTCGGTTTCTCTGAATCCGAACCCGCACGAACTTCATGTTTTTTTCACGGGTCCGAGCAGACTCGGATCCTCCCGCCTTGCTCGGTTAACCCGAGCGCGCCCGAACGTCATCATGACGCTGTCGGATTCTCGCGAGACTCGGATTCTATATAAGGAGCCGCGCGTCGCCGCCATTTTCACACGTGCATTGAGATTGATAGGGAGAGGACGTGGCTGGCGTCCTCTCCATTTAGATTAGGGTTGAGAGAGAGAGAGAGAGATTGACCTGAGGCTGTGATACTGTAGAAGAGAGTGCAGAGTTTAGTGACTGACGACCACAGTGACCACCAGACAGTGCAGTTGTTTGTTTTATTTAATATATCCGTTCTCTGCCTGAAAAAAACGATACACACAGTGACTCAGTCACATACCATATCTGTGTGCACTGCTCAGCCCAGTGTGCTGCATCAATGTATATATATATCTGACTGTGCTCAGCTCACACAGCTTATAATTGTGGGGGAGACTGGGGAGCACTGCAGTGCCAGTTATAGGTTATAGCAGGAGCCAGGAGTACATAATATTATATTAAAATTAAACAGTGCACACTTTTACTGCAGGAGTGCCACTGCCAGTGTGACTAGTGACCAGTGACCTGACCACCAGTATATATAATATTAGTAGTATACTATCTCTTTATCAACCAGTCTATATTAGCAGCAGACACAGTACAGTGCGGTAGTTCACGGCTGTGGCTACCTCTGTGTCGGCACTCGGCAGCCCGTCCATAATTGTATATACCACCTAACCGTGGTTTTTTTTTCTTTCTTTATAGTCATACTAGTTACGAGTATACTATCTCTTTATCAACCAGTCTATATTAGCAGCAGACACAGTACAGTGCGGTAGTTCACGGCTGTGGCTACCTCTGTGTCGGCACTCGGCAGCCCGTCCATAATTGTATATACCACCTAACCGTGGTTTTTTTTTCTTTCTTTATACATACATACTAGTTACGAGTATACTATCTCTTTATCAACCAGTCTATATTAGCAGCAGACACAGTACAGTGCGGTAGTTCACGGCTGTGGCTACCTCTGTGTCGGCACTCGGCAGCCCGTCCATAATTGTATATACCACCTAACCGTGGTTTTTTTTCTTTCTTTATACATACATACTAGTTACGAGTATACTATCTCTTTATCAACCAGTCTATATATTAGCAGCAGACACAGTACAGTGCGGTAGTTCACGGCTGTGGCTACCTCTGTGTCGGCACTCGGCAGCCCGTCCATAATTGTATATACCACCTAACCGTGGTTTTTTTTCCTTTCTTTATACATACATACTAGTTACGAGTATACTATCTCTTTATCAACCAGTCTATATATTAGCAGCAGACACAGTACAGTGCGGTAGTTCACGGCTGTGGCTACCTCTGTGTCGGCACTCGGCAGCCCGTCCATAATTGTATATACCACCTAACCGTGTTTTTTTTTTCTTTCTTTATACATACATACTAGTTACGAGTATACTATCTCTTTATCAACCAGTCTATATTAGCAGCAGACACAGTACAGTGCGGTAGTTCACGGCTGTGGCTACCTCTGTGTCGGCACTCGGCAGCCCGTCATAATTGTATATACCACCTAACCGTGGTTTTTTTTTCTTTCTTTATACATACATACTAGTTACGAGTATACTATCTCTTTATCAACCAGTCTATATATTAGCAGCAGACACAGTACAGTGCGGTAGTTCACGGCTGTGGCTACCTCTGTGTCGGCACTCGGCAGCCCGTCCATAATTGTATATACCACCTAACCGTGGTTTTTTTTTCTTTCTTTATACATACATACTAGTTACGAGTATACTATCTCTTTATCAACCAGTCTATATTAGCAGCAGACACAGTACAGTGCGGTAGTTCACGGCTGTGGCTACCTCTGTGTCGGCACTCGGCAGCCCGTCCATAATTGTATATACCACCTAACCGTGGTTTTTTTTTCTTTCTTTATACATACATACTAGTTACGAGTATACTATCTCTTTATCAACCAGTCTATATTAGCAGCAGACACAGTACAGTGCGGTAGTTCACGGCTGTGGCTACCTCTGTGTCGGCACTCGGCAGCCCGTCCATAATTGTATATACCACCTAACCGTGGTTTTTTTTTCTTTCTTTATACATACATACTAGTTACGAGTATACTATCTCTTTATCAACCAGTCTATATATTAGCAGCAGACACAGTACAGTGCGGTAGTTCACGGCTGTGGCTACCTCTGTGTCGGCACTCGGCAGCCCGTCCATAATTGTATATACCACCTAACCGTGGTTTTTTTTTCTTTCTTTATACATACATACTAGTTACGAGTATACTATCTCTTTATCAACCAGTCTATATATTAGCAGCAGACACAGTACAGTGCGGTAGTTCACGGCTGTGGCTACCTCTGTGTCGGCACTCGGCAGCCCGTCCATAATTGTATATACCACCTAACCGTGGTTTTTTTTTCTTTCTTTATACATACATACTAGTTACGAGTATACTATCTCTTTATCAACCAGTCTATATTAGCAGCAGACACAGTACAGTGCGGTAGTTCACGGCTGTGGCTACCTCTGTGTCGGCACTCGGCAGCCCGTCCATAATTGTATATACCACCTAACCGTGGTTTTTTTTTCTTTCTTTATACATACATACTAGTTACGAGTATACTATCTCTTTATCAACCAGTCTATATTAGCAGCAGACACAGTACAGTGCGGTAGTTCACGGCTGTGGCTACCTCTGTGTCGGCACTCGGCAGCCCGTCCATAATTGTATATACCACCTAACCGTGGTTTTTTTTTCTTTCTTTATACATACATACTAGTTACGAGTATACTATCTCTTTATCAACCAGTCTATATTAGCAGCAGACACAGTACAGTGCGGTAGTTCACGGCTGTGGCTACCTCTGTGTCGGCACTCGGCAGCCCGTCCATAATTGTATATACCACCTAACCGTGGTTTTTTTTTCTTTCTTTATAGTCATACTAGTTACGAGTATACTATCTCTTTATCAACCAGTCTATATTAGCAGCAGACACAGTACAGTGCGGTAGTTCACGGCTGTGGCTACCTCTGTGTCGGCACTCGGCAGCCCGTCCATAATTGTATATACCACCTAACCGTGGTTTTTTTTTCTTTCTTTATACATACATACTAGTTACGAGTATACTATCTCTTTATCAACCAGTCTATATTAGCAGCAGACACAGTACAGTGCGGTAGTTCACGGCTGTGGCTACCTCTGTGTCGGCACTCGGCAGCCCGTCCATAATTGTATATACCACCTAACCGTGGTTTTTTTTTCTTTCTTTATACATACATACTAGTTACGAGTATACTATCTCTTTATCAACCAGTCTATATATTAGCAGCAGACACAGTACAGTGCGGTAGTTCACGGCTGTGGCTACCTCTGTGTCGGCACTCGGCAGCCCGTCCATAATTGTATATACCACCTAACCGTGGTTTTTTTTTCTTTCTTTATACATACATACTAGTTACGAGTATACTATCTCTTTATCAACCAGTCTATATATTAGCAGCAGACACAGTACAGTGCGGTAGTTCACGGCTGTTTGGGGAGGGTTTTTTGGAAGGGACATCCTGCGTGACACTGCAGTGCCACTCCTAGATGGGCCCGGTGTTTGTGTCGGCCACTAGGGTCGCTTATCTTACTCACACAGCTACCTCATTGCGCCTCTTTTTTTCTTTGCGTCATGTGCTGTTTGGGGAGGGTTTTTTGGAAGGGACATCCTGCGTGACACTGCAGTGCCACTCCTAGATGGGCCCGGTGTTTGTGTCGGCCACTAGGGTCGCTTATCTTACTCACACAGCTACCTCATTGCGCCTCTTTTTTTCTTTGCGTCATGTGCTGTTTGGGGAGGGTTTTTTGGAAGGGACATCCTGCGTGACACTGCAGTGACACTCCTAGATGGGCCCGGTGTTTGTGTCGGCCACTAGGGTCGCTTATCTTACTCACACAGCTACCTCATTGCGCCTCTTTTTTTCTTTGCGTCATGTGCTGTTTGGGGAGGGTTTTTTGGAAGGGACATCCTGCGTGACACTGCAGTGCCACTCCTAGATGGGCCCGGTGTTTGTGTCGGCCACTAGGGTCGCTTATCTTACTCACACAGCTACCTCATTGCGCCTCTTTTTTTCTTTGCGTCATGTGCTGTTTGGGGAGGGTTTTTTGGAAGGGCCATCCTGCGTGACACTGCAGTGCCACTCCTAGATGGGCCCGGTGTTTGTGTCGGCCACTAGGGTCGCTTATCTTACTCACACAGCGACCTCGGTGCAAATTTTAGGACTAAAAATAATATTGTGAGGTGTGAGGTATTCAGAATAGACTGAAAATGAGTGGAAATTATGGTTTTTGAGGTTAATAATACTTTGGGATCAAAATGACCGCCAAATTCTATGATTTAAGCTGTTTTTTAGTTTTTTTGGAAAAAAACACCCGAATCCAAAACACACCCGAATCCGACAAAAAAAATTCGGTGAGGTTTTGCCAAAACGCGGTCGAACCCAAAACACGGCCGCGGAACCGAACCCAAAACCAAAACACAAAACCCGAAAAATTTCCGGCGCTCATCTCTATCTAAAACACCACAAAGGTCTAAAACACTATAAAGCTCTAAACATAAAACAAACTCTAAAACACCACAAAGGTCTAAAACACTATAAAGCTTTAAAACCCCTGTAAATTTACGCCTTTAACCCATTTCTTAAGTTTATAAAAATGTACATGAACCATCTACTTTACATACAGTAGTGTTCCTTCTAATTAACGTAGGAAACAGACGCCATGTGTCACTGATTAGCGCTAAGAAGTTATTTTGGAACTCGTGATTTATGTAAATTGGTGTCGTTCTACTCTAGCATTTTTTATATACTGTATAGATATTAACATAGCATTATGCAGATACTACACACACATATACAGTATCACATGGTTTAAAATTTGGAGAGAACCTTTGAAGCGCAGGACGTATTTACTCTTGTAAGAGGATAAAGAATAGGAGCAACTTTTGTCTGTTATTTTTTTATTAGCCGCAGAACTCGCTGTAATCCCATTACGTTAGGTTTGGGTATAATGGTGTTTCCAGGCTGTATACTGTGTATAGCGTTGGTTCCATATACTGTGTATGGGTAGTATTTTGCAAGGAGAGACAAAACTAAAGCGTGACCTTTCACCCCCTGCTTTGTATATAGTGAAGCCGTACACTCCACTAGCAGTCCAAGCCGAGATGACAGCCGGCACTGAGCATTTACATGTGACCTGGAGCCCGCCGAGATACGCCGTATTCAAATATATGTACCGACTTCGTTATCGGGTGCAAGGCCAAGAAACCGAATGGCAGGTACTGCTTGTTACTTATTTATTATTATTATTATTATTATTATTTTATTATTATTATTATTATTATTATTATTATTATTATTATAATTCCTATTGTTATTTTTTTCTCTGTTCTGAATGCTAAAGGGATATTATTACATTCATATCAGTATCATTTATTGTACTTGTTTATCTACAAATTGTACGTTATATATTGGTTTATTCCGCCATCTTTCGGAAGTTATATCTCCGTGTTGTGGTGGGTTACGACACAGAGATGCTCTCTCAATACATTGCATCCAATGCAGATGGCAAAGCAGTTCAATGTTGTATCCAAGGGCAACGGGAATAAAGAACCGTATTAAATCTAGGGTTAAAAAGCAGAGAAGGATACTAGACAAGATTAAACAAGCATAATAAGTATTTCCCATTTGGCAAAGAGCCTAGCCTGATCTATTCATTCCTTTAATAGTAGCATATAGTGACTGTCTGTGCGGATCATTTGCAAATATGTTATGAATGTGATGTAGGTGTCTAATGTTTGCACAAATGTGCATGTATATATAAGCACATGTCACGGATCATCTGTGTATCAGAATACTGCACGTAATGTATGGGGAATGCACATTTCCATCTTCTGATAATGAAATCTGTCAGTGCAAAGGGCGGACTGACCGTGTCACACATTCACGCTAGGGTCAATTTTGTTGGGAACCAATTAACCAACCAGTATATTTTTGTATTGTGGGAGGAAACCAGAGTACCCGGAGGAAACCCACTCAAGCACGGGGAGAATATACAAACTCCACACAGTTAGGTCCATGGTGGGAATGGAACCCATGACCTCAGTGCTATGAGGCAGTAATGTTAACCATTACACCATCCGTGTGCAGGAATGACCCCCCTCTTCCAGTGCACTCTCACGTATGAGTGCATTAGTTTGTATGGATGAGCAGTATTGTAGGAGAAACATGCAATCAGTCAGGTTCTAGTCTGCATCATGAACTTTTTCGGGTGCCTCCAGACCATGCAAAATTAGGGACATCACATGTTCCCCCAAAAAAAACAATATGGGCATGCTCCTTTCTATACAGGGTAGGTATGCCGGGGGGGGTGGCAAGAGGTGGTATTCATGTGACCGGCGGTCAGGAGACCGGCGGTCAGGAGACCGACGGTCACATGACCTCCCCCAACATCCCGCCCCCTCACTATCCTGACGGTCGGCATGCTGACCAGCAGGGACTATTTCCACTCGTGGGCGTCCACGACACCCATAGAGTTGGAACTGAACTTGTAGCGACCACAGGTCGCCACCGAGCCCGCCGAGCCCCCAGGGGGCTTGCTGCACTCGCACACCCCCCCCCCGCCCAGGATCCCAGCGTCGGTATGCTGACAGCCGGTCAGTCATACCACACCCTTGCGGGGGGGCAGCGCCAGATTGACAACAGGACAGTTGGGTGGTTGTCCAGGGTCCTACACACAAACATAGTATCATCACCAGGGTTGGGGGGGTACTGTGGCATAATGTGACTTGGGACTGGTACAGGCTGTTTAACACATTTGTGGAGCTGGCAGCATTTACACATTATACATTTTCATAATGTCGCCAGCATATCGTATTGGCAATTTTATTAGCAGGTGTTGCCCCAAGACTCCGCCAACCTTAATCCGGCAATTCCCGGGGGAGGTGTGAAAAGAATATTTGGGGATTGGCTTGATAATGATATTTGCATCATTAAGTAGGTAGAACAAGGCGTGTAATGGCACAAGCCTGCAGAGCTGATTGTTGTGCAAGATGAGTGCAGATCGGCAAATTTATTGATTAAGGGCCTAGTTCAAAGTTGATTGCAAAACAACATTTTCCTCTAATGGGCAAAACCATGTGCACTACAGGTGGGACAGATGTAATGTGCAGAGAGAGATAGATTTGGGTGGGGTGTGTTCAAACTGAATATAAATTGTAGTGTCAAAATAAAGCAGCCAGTATTTACCCTGCACAGAAACACTATAACCCACCCAAATCTAACTCTCTGCACATGTTACCTCTGCCCCACCTGCAGTGCACATGGGGGCTAATTCAGACCTAATCGGACGATCAGGTCTGAACTGGTAATGCGCCGGCGCCGCAGTGCACCGGCGCATGCCAAAGTGGAGATAGCCATCTCAGCCCAGACCATGCGGGGGGGGGGGGGGGGGGGGGGGCTGCGTGACGTCACACGCAGCCGCAGTGACCCGGGATGCGACAAGTACCTCCCCCCCAGCGCGCAGGAGCTGTGCAGGTAGGCAGCTACTTGTCAAGTACAAAAGCCTCGCCGCTCGCCGGCTACGATCAGGTCTGAATTAGGCCCATGGTTGTGCCCATCAGTGTGCTTTATTGGTCTGCTAACAGACCTGAATAACCCCCTAACTGCAGATATTTTGGGAAAAGTCTTTATAATACAAACCTCACGGAAGCCACACTCAAACGCTTGAATTTTCCAGGTTCTAGATATATACAACGGTACATTTGCTAATATATATGAAGTAGATGCCTGTGAGCCTTACACTGTGCAGATCCGCTGCATAGCTATCAGCCGGTCCGGATACTGGAGTGACTGGAGCCAGCCTATCAACACAGCGATTAAAGATCTCAGAGGTTCGTTTCTTATTTCAGGTTTATATTATAGAAATGTGACTATGGGGGTCATTCCGAGTTGTTCGCTCGCTAGCTGCTTTTAGCAGCATTGCACACGCTAGGCCGCCGCCCTCTGGGAGTGTATCATAGCTTAGCAGAATTGCGAACGAAAGATTAGCAGAACTGCGAATAGAAAATTCTTAGCAGTTTCTGAGTAGCTCGAGACTTACTCCTACATTGCGATCAGCTCAGCCCATTTCGTTCCTGGTTTGACGTCACAAACACGCCCTGCGTTCGGCCAGCCACTCCCCCGTTTCTCCAGCCACTCCTGCGTTTTATCCTGGCACGCCTGCGTTTTTCCGCACACTCCCAGAAAACGGTCAGTTTCCGCCCAGAAACACCCACTTCCTGTCAATCACACTCCGATCACTTCAACGATTACATTTTTTTGTTCGGACGTGAGTAAATCTACTAAGTTTTGTGCTATAATACTTAGCGCATGCGCACTGCGTGCCATGCGCATGCGCATTTTTGCCTTAATCGCTCCGTTGCGAAAATCGTCAATGAGCGAACAACTCGGAATGACCCCCAAAATTCGGTAGTCATGTGGGTTTTTTTTTTTTTTTTCAGCACCTTTAAAAGGACCAGAATTTTGGAGAATTGTCCAGAAAAATATTATACAAAAAGGCGACAATATTACACTAGTTTGGCAGGTAAATAAAATATTTATATTTGATTGTGCATAGGATGACTGAAACATACACGCACTAGATATTATACCCATTCTTCGCACGGGAGTTTCTGATTTTCACGGTTGTACATATAAATGAGTGTTAAAAATCTGGTAAACCTATAGAGCTGTAAATTTGAGACGTCTCTATGTAAGTAAATATTAATCCCTGGTTCTTGGCGTTACCCGAGGAGCGCCCGTAGCAGATACGGTAAAAAGTGACAGGAGCATTTTTGTAGTTTATTAAATTCTACCCACTGGAGGTGCGATCCAAAATTGGATCCAATTGTCCGTTTGGGTGTTACCGTTCACGCAACGCAAGACACGCATCGGTGATGATGTCATTATGTCAACCGTCTCTTCATCCCCTTAGGGGAGGTTTATTAAAATTCTAATTGCTTAGTTTTCCTATTTCCCACCTGAAGAAAACCTATGTTACATTTCACCTTCCTAACATATCGGGAAGTAAGAGAAGTAGTGATGAGTGAGTGAGTGAGTGAGTGAGTGAGTGAGTGAGTCAGCGAGTGAGTGAGTCAGTGAGTGAGTGAGTCAGTGAGTGAGTTAGTTAGTTAGTAGTATATATATAGATGTATATAAAACAGCAAAATGACAAAACACTGGCAACTGCATACAGTTAGTGAAAACTATATAGAGGTAGCAATCACAAATAAATACATTAAGTGCTGCCACTAAATAGGTGACCTATAACATGTCATTGGGTAAATGGGGTATTTCCCTTGTACAATAGCCCTTGTATAATACCTGTAATATATATGTTATGTTTCCAGCCGCTGCAGAGGGAACAGTTACTATGCAGCGTCAGTGGATACGAAGTTCTACATCAGGCATCTAATGCGCTTATCTGGTCCCAGTACATCGGGAACACCACAAATTACACCTTCACCCTGCAGCACAGCGCGGTAACGGTGACCGTCCAGGCCCGCAACTCTCGTGGCCATTCCAAAGTGAACCGCAACTTAACGCTGTCCGAGAAAATGAGCGCAGGTAATACACGAGAGAGTCTACAGCATTGGTGGTGGCTGGGAAACTGGGAGTGTAAGACAAATGGAATACAAGTGACATTGGGGCTCATTTATCAACGAGTGATAAAACCCTTTGTGATTGATAAAACTCGTAGCGTATGATAAATGGTGCTCCAGCCAATCAGCTCATAACTGTCATGTGTTACAAAAAGGATAGTTGGGAGCTGATTGGCTGGCAATATCTCCTAAACTTAGTCACATTCCTAGTCAGTGTATGCATACCTTCCAACACATAAGAAGCAGGAATTGTAACAACATGTCAAACAGTGGCACAACCAGGGCTGTTTCTAGCCAATTTGGCTCCCAGTGCGAGATTTAAAAATGCACCCCCACCCCCCCATCATGACATAAAAAATGTGCCCCCCCCACACACACCTAGATGGAAAAAAAAACTTGTGCGCGCACTCGGCAAGGGGGCTTGGCCTCATCTAAATGGGTGTGGCCTCATTTAAATGGGCATGGCCCTGTCTGAAAAGACTACCTCACAATCCAGTTTTTGACCCTGCTCCAACAGATCAGGACCACCACAGGGAAAAAAAGTCTACCATATTAAGCCCCACACAGTAATGCCCCCTGCACCATATTATGCCACACACCGCAATGCCCTTGATACATTAAATCCCCACACTACGGCAGGCAAGAGTCCCCATTTCACACATTACGGCAGGTGTCCCCAGTTTACACATTGAGAGAGAGAGAGAGAGAATACTTACAGAGGCGATTACCGCTCTTCGGCCCGCCTCACCAGTCGCTCCTCGAGCCGGATTTTCCCTCCTTCTAACTTGGATCCCCCTCTGTACTCCGCTCGGGGGGGGGGGGGGGGGGGGGTTGGGGGGAGTTTTGCGGAGTGACGGGGTTGCGTTGTGACGTAACGACGCAACCGCATCATTCCGTGAAACTCCGCCCCCCGAGCGGGTTACTCTGGGAGAAATAGGAGGGGGAAGCAGGGAGCCACAGTTAGTGCCGCGGCCGGCGCCCAGTGCGGTTGCACTGCTCGCCTGCCCCAAGAAACGGCCCTGGGCATAACTATATATAAGCGCCCCCCTGCAAATAACTTTCTGGCACTAATCCCCCCTTCCCCCCAACCCCGGCCACCACAACAGGCCAGCGGTCCCATCGGGGGGGGGGGGGGGGGGGGGGGGGCGCTATTCGCACCTGCCCCCTTCATACTAATGAAAATGTCCCTCCCAATATGGCCTCCCCTAGCATCCTTAATAACTGTGTCCTCTAAGTCGGTGGCCATTTTGGGAGGGATATCTCTTCCATGGTGCTGCTCCTCAGGCCAAAGGTTCGACTGTGCTGCACTGACAGCGGCATGGTGGCCCGGACAGTTATCCCCACAGTAACCCCAGCACTCGCAAGGCCACCCATTGCCTCCAAGCCACCAGCATATTCTCCCAACCGGTCACTCCTCCGTGCAGGTCTGGGTAATGCTTATTATCCATCTGCACAACAAATCTTATTCAGTTGTATAACAGGCTAGTTACAGTACATAGGGGAGCTTACGGCGGCCTGCAGGGTAATTTGCCCCCCAGGGTAGCAGATGTTAAGGGGGTGGGATTTTGTGACATGGGCAGTACATCCTGCACTGTGTATAGATGTATAGAATCTACAGTATGTAGCTGTACAGCTGGCCTTTAGTAGTCCCTATAGGCAGCCATACAGTAGATTTCTCCGCAGGACAATAATGAATCGCTCAGCAGGTCCCAGTTGCTACGCTTGCGTTACTTGGAAGCACAGACTTTTATTGTGTTCCTGTGCCAAGGGCGTAGCCATCCACACAGTTATTTTCTGTTTTTGTTTTTTTACGTACATCCGTTGATACATTTCTTTTATATATATATAAATGTACTGTGAATAAGAGTTTTTGCTTAAAAGTGATATACTCTTACCGTTCAGTAAATACAACTGAAATGGTCATTAGGTTATTTCGTGTATTAGCAAAATCAAAAAATGTTGTATTAAAAACAAAATAAAAACCATGAACAGCGTTTGATAAAAAGAAAGAGGTTTCTTACTGTAAACAAAGAAGTATATTACTATTTATTGTTGGGATTTATTAGTTGCTGATTTTAGAGGTGTTTTTTCTGGGTGGGGGCGGGGGGCTTATTTGCAGATCTTGCAATTAGATTATACATTTGCAGTGACCCAAAGCAGCCAACCGGGAAATCGCTTATATCCTGTTACTGCAGCTTATAGAGTAAAATCAATTGGCTAATTGGCCGCTCTAGTTTAGTGAAAAGTTTGCTAAAGATGCTCCTCACCTCTATGGGGGAATTCAAGTGTTTTGCGCACCAGCGGCCACCAGATGGCGCCCAACATAGCAATTCATGCATACATTACTGTTATGTTGTTCTGTCATTTTGCTGGGCTGGTAACTAGTGAATATTATATTTGTCTGTGAGTTAATGTGCGATACAATAGCCAGTGAGATGTGGGGGATTCAGGGCTGTTATATGTGATTTGATGCCCATATGTCTGGCCTGTAATCAGATTTGTTTTCCTCCACCAAGTGAAGGCAGTTAGGTCTCTGGACGTGTACCTATTAAACAGCAGCGCGGTTGCAGTGTGGAACTTGTTTCCTGTTGCATATGATCCGCTGGAGCTCGTTCTGGAGTGGAGGAACCTTCGAGAAAAAGCACAAGTGCGCTGGGCTTTTATTCCCCCCAACGTTAGCAAATATTACATTGAAGGTGGGTATAAACATTGCACCATCCTTGTCACATTTCAGATGTGATTGTTCTTCAATGCAATAAAACGATGTACAGTTCTGGATCTGTTGTATATAGACAGGACTTGTATCAGAGAGGGCAGAGAGGGACTATGGGGGTCATTCCGAGTTGATCGCTCGCTGACGATTTTCGCAGCGATCAGGTGAAAAAACGGCATTTATGCGCATGCGTATGCCCCGCAATGCGCACGCGTGATGTACGGGTACAAAGCTCTTTGTGTTTGTGCACAAGTTCTAGCGAACTTTTCGCAATGACGGCCGCAAGAAGATTGACAGGAAGGGGGCGTTTCTGGGTGTCAACTGACCGTTTCAGGGAGTGTTTGTAAAAACGCAGGCGTGTCTGAAAAAACGCAGGCGTGGCTGGGCGTTCGCTGGGCGGGTGTATGACGTCAAATCCGGACACGAATACGCTGAAGTGATCGCAAGCGCTGAGTAGGTTCAGAGCTTCTCTGAAACTGCACAAACTGCATAGCGTTTGCACGGCTGCTAAAAACTGCTAGCGAACGATCAACTCGGAATGACCCCCAATGTCCAGGGTCACCTGCTTCAAAATTATACAATCACCGG
Organism: Pseudophryne corroboree; assembly: GCF_028390025.1. Taxonomy (NCBI): domain Eukaryota; kingdom Metazoa; phylum Chordata; class Amphibia; order Anura; family Myobatrachidae; genus Pseudophryne; species Pseudophryne corroboree. Next base: position 35,640,541 of record NC_086452.1, on the reverse strand, counting down.
ACCACCATTTATCTAAGTTGGGAAAAGACACATTGATATTAAGATTTGCATTACTATGAAAAATTATAACGTTACAGATATAATAACCTGATTCCAAATGATGACTTTGGATACACTTTGTAAAAATTATTTAAAAAAATAGTAGAGATCTGAATGGATTATTTCAAATTATAGAGATTAAAAAGCGAGAGGCACAATTATCCGTGTTTGTGGGACGTATCTCCGGATTTCCACTGTATGGATGTCGTGGACACAATGCGCCGGTATTCTGGCTGACGGCATTGCCAGCTGTCGAGATTCCAGCGTCATTGTCCTGACCGCCGAGATCCCGACAGGCGGCAAATTAAACGTATACCGTATTTCCTTACTTAGCTGCTGTTACACTTTCCTGGCGAAACACTCCTCACAGGAACAACATTCAAAAAAGTACTGGGAGTAAGGGGACATTTGGGACTCTCTGGGGTAAATCTACTAAGATGGGAGTTCTATTTAAGATGGGATGTTGCCCATAGCAACCAATTAGATTCTACTTCTCATTTATCTAGCACCTTCTATAATATAATACCTGGAATGTGATTGGTTGCTATGGGCAACATCCCATCTTAAATAGATCTCCCATCTTGGTGAATTTACCCCTCTGGGTGGTATTCAAATGATATATCACGCCCAATCTCCTTTCTAAAGTGATCCCCGTTACCGCACATATTGCACCCATAGTAATCAGGTTTTGCTGCATAAAGGGCTGGGCACCTTCGCTACCCCGGGGGTAGCAAGCTGAAATGAAGATACCACACCCGTCGGCAGAAACAGAGCGGGTGTGGAAGGGGGTGAAAAGAATTGAATACCGCCCTCCTCTAAATGTCATTGGCCTCCTTTGTACACATTGTTTTTACAAAAATACTCTTCCATAGAAAGTGCACCAGGATGGTTGAAAAGACATTGTATTGATAGTAATGCCTGACAACTGATTGCCAACCAAGAGCACCTCCTAAAAGTGTAATCTCCCCCCCATGAGGCTTATCTCGTCCTGCATCATGAAATCTTTTTCTGCTTTCATATGTGCACACATGCCTCTATTTAAAGATCTGGAAAGGGGTGTGTCTTACAGAGAAGGGGAGGGGGTTTACCAGAAAGTGGTCTTGGTTGGTCTTAAAGTGAGTGTGTAAGGAACCCTCCAAACATCCTGCAAGGAACCCTCCAAATGTCCGAGCTCATCCATTATCAGGTGCGACATTTTACACCCTTACTGCCAATTGCTGTTACCTTGTATCTGTAGTACACCATGGGGGTAATTCAGACCTGATCGCAGCAGCAAATTTGTTAGCAGATGGGCAAAACCATGTGCACTGCAGGTGGGGCAGATGTAACATGTGCAGAGAGAGTTAGATTTGGGTGGGGTGTGTTCAAACTGAAATCTAAATTGCAGTTTAAAAATAAAGCAGCCATTATTTACCCTGCACAGAAACAAAATAACCCACCCAAATCTAACTCTCTCTGCACATGTTATATCTGCCCCCCCTGCAGTGCACGTGGGTCCACTCCTAATTCAGACCTGATCGTAGCCCTGCAAAATTTTGCAGGGCTGCGATCAGGCACACTGACATGCAGGTGGACGCCCAGCACAGGGCTAGTCCGCCCCACATGTCAGGTCCGACCCCCCCTTCAGAAGTACAAAAGTGATGGTTTTGTACTTCAGGAGTAGCTCCCAGGCAGCGCGGCTTCTGCGCCCTGGCTGGGAGCTACTCATCACTGCCCGGGTTGCAGCGGCTGCGTGTGACGTCACGCAGCCGCCCCGGACCGCGCCCCCTAAACGGCGGCTTAACACCGCCCTCCAGCCCCACGACTGCCTCTGCCTGTCAATCAGGCAGAGGCGATCGCAGCCTTAAGACAGCCGCTGGCTGTCTGGCATGCGCCGCTGCACTGCGGCGCCGACACATGCGCACTTCAGGCCTGATCGGCTGCTGTGCGAATTCGCACAGCACCATTCAGGTCTGAATTAGGCCCTTGGTTTTGCCCAATTGCTAACAAATTTGCTGCTACGATCAGGTCTGAATTACTGAATTACTTCTGTATACAGCTGCAATAAAAGATGAAGTGCTTTTGCCACATTTATATGATGAAGTAAATTACCTTATAGTCTTGGATGAGTGAATTCCTGGTATCAGTACAGTAAGTGGTGCTGCGCAGTTATACAATCTGCAGAATAATACAGAGCATGATTTTCTGTACACTCAGTAAACACCAGTGATACTTTGTAGCTGGCCGAGAACACACAGTAAATGAAATAATGTGACTATTACAAAATATACTGATTAAGAAACTACCAGTAGTACTTTGCAACTATCCATACAAACAGAACGTGAACAGATACTAAATCATATTGTCATATTTCTTAATTCTGACAATTTAAACCTAATATTCTGTCCATCTCTGTTTTACAGACCAGTTTTTTGCTATTGAGAAATACCAGTTTAGCCTGACTCCGGTGTTCTCGGAAGGCGTCAGCAGCCCACGGATCACGTATGAATTCTCTAAAGGTAACAATCGGAAATACACTTGCATCTGTAAAAAGTAAATTCGGTTGCAATTGTATTTTTGACAATTAAAAGTTTAATTGGTGTCGTCCTATGTAAATTTTATTCTGGCGATAACTGATTAATGGCAATAACAGGCGCAAAACTTCACAGGTATCCAATCGCTAAGCTCTTAGAAATTTAAAGGAGTACTCTCATGTACAGTATGTATATACAGTGGTGGCACCGGGGTTGGTGACACCCGGTGCGGCCAATAGTGCCCCCCTTTCTGAGAGGGGTGTGGCCTCTCAGAAAGGGGCATGGCCTCACGGAGCTCCCCGATGACATCACTCCAGGGCGTGGCCTAGTAGGGAGTAGAGTATGGGTAACATGTGGGTGGCAGCCGGGCATACGCGTGCAGGAGAAGCGTGTTGTGACCTATTCTCAGCTGTGCGTATGCAGATGTCTCGCCATTTTCAGGCGGATCTCCTGCACCAGGCATGGGGTACGGTGTACTTGCCAAAACTAGTGCTTTTGCGGCCTGGGATACTGGGGTCGGATATTCGCATGAACTTCTGATGGCAGAAAGTGGACAGAATTGCGCCGCATTACGTGTGATTCTGAATGAGGCATTCAATGCTTTTCTAGATACAAACAGTCAGGGAAACACTTGTATCAACAGCAAAGTATCGCAAAATAAAACGGACAGCCCCTTGTAGAACCGCAACAACCACGTAGCACAAAAAAAAAAAGCCTGTGTAATAATTTACAGCAGTTTTTTTTATATGTAAATAAATTGTTACATGGCTGTTTCGGTTTCCCGGATGGGCCATTTGCTAATTCTCTGTTTGTATTAGTTACAGGGGAAATGCAGAATAATGCAGGTTTTTATGTTATATTACCTGTGATTACCGCTACATCCTTTCTGCTGGCAATAACGCTCGCAATAACCCATCAAAGGTAATTTGCTTTTGTTTTTTTGTTTTTTCATTGAAGATACAATGAAATGTAATAATGTTATATGGGGAACTGTGTTGCCTTAACCCTTCAAAGACCACAGGTGTAATGTAATGGCAAATCCCCATAGCCAGCATATCACACAAGGGATCATTACAGGATTGCCCTGTCTAATGCCAAATTCACCGGGAAATATAAAGGTCTATTTTGTTGAGTTTACTCTGTGACATGTATTACCTATGGTGACTGAACTGCAAAAAAAATAAAATAAATGTTTTATTTCTTAATATTGTTACTTTCTCTGACGTCCTAGTGGATGCTGGGGACTCCGTAAGGACCATGGGGAATAGCGGCTCCGCAGGAGACTGGGCACAGCTAAGAAAGATTTAGGACTACCTGGTGAGCACTGGCTCCTCCCACTATGACCCTCCTCCAGACCTCAGTTAGAATCCTGTGCCCGGCTGAGCTGGATGCACACTAGGGGCTCTCCTGAGCTCCTAGAGAGAAAGTATATTTTAGGTTTTTTATTTTACAGTGAGATCTGCTGGCAACAGACTCACTGCAGTGAGGGACTAAGGGGAGAAGAAGCGAACCTACCTAACTGGTGGTAGCTTGGGCTTCTTAGGCTACTGGACACCATTAGCTCCAGAGGGATCGACCGCATGGAACCGGCCATTGATGTTCGGTCCCAGAGCTGCGCCGCCGGCCCCCTTACAGAGCCAGAAGCAAGAAGAGTCCGGAAAATCGGCGGCAGAAGACATCAGTCTTCACCAAGGTAGCGCACAGCACTGCAGCTGTGCGCCATTGCTCCTCATACACACTTCACACTCCGGTCACTGAGGGTGCAGAGCGCTGGGGGGGGGGCGCCCTGTGCATCAATAAAAACACCTTGGCTGGCAAATATATCACAATATATAGCCCCAGAGGCTATATATGTGATAAATACCCCTGCCAGAATCCATAAAAAAGCGGTAGAAAAGTCTGCGGAAAAAGGGGCGGAGCTATCTCCCTCAGCACACTGGCGCCATTTTTTCTTCACAGTGCAGCTGGAAGACAGCTCCCCAGGCTCTCCCCTGTAGTTTTCAGGCTCAAAGGGTTAAAAAGAGGGGGGGGGCACTAAATTTAGGCGCAATATTGTTTATACAAGCAGCTATTGGGGGGGGGGGGAAATCACTCAGTTATAGTGTTAATCCCTGCATTACATAGCGCTCTGGTGTGTGCTGGCATACTCTCTCTCTGTCTCCCCAAAGGACTTTGTGGGGTCCTGTCCTCAGTCAGAGCATTCCCTGTGTATGTGCTGTGTGTCGGTACGGCTGTGTCGACATGTGGGATGAGGAAGGTTACGTGGAGGTGGAGCAGAGCCCGATAAATGGGATGTCGTCCCCTGTGGGGCCGACACCAGAGTGGATGGATAGGTGGAAGGTATTAACCGACAATGTCAACTCCTTACAAGGCTGGATGACGTAAAACAGCTGTGGGACAGCCGGCTTCTCAGCCCGCGCCTGCCCAGGCGTCTCAAAGGCCATCAGGGGCTCAAAAAAGCGCCCGTTACCTCAGATGGCAGACACAGATGTCGACACGGAGTCTGACTCCAGTGTCGACGAGGTTGAGACATATACACAATCCACTAGGAACATCCGTTACATGATCTCGGCAATGAAAAATGTGTTACGCATTTCTGACATGAACCCAAGTACCACATAAAAGGGGTTTTATTTTTGGGGAGAAAAAGCAGCCAGTGTTTTGTTCCCCCATCAGATGAATGAATGAAGTGTGTAAAGTAGCGTGGGTTCCCCCAATAAGAAACTGGTAATTTCTAAAAAGTTACTGATGGCGTACCCTTTCCCGCCAGAGGATAGGTCACGTTGGGAGATATCCCTTAGGGTGGATAAGGCGCTCACACGTTTGTCAAAAAAGGTGGCACTGCCGTCTTAGGATACGGCCACCTTGAAGATGCCTGCTGATAAAAAACAGGAGGCTATCCTGAAGTCTGTATATACACACTCAGGTTATATACTGAGACCTGCAATTGCCTCAGCATAAATAGTGCTGCTGCAGCGTGGTCTGATACCCTGTCAGATAATATTAATACTCTAAGACAGGGATAATAGTTTGCTAACATAGAGCATATTAAAGACGTCGTCTTATATATAAAGGATGCACAGAGGGATATTTGACGGCTGGCATCCAGAATTAATGCAATGTCCATTCTGCCAGGAGGGTATTAGAAACCCGGCAGTGGACAGGTGATGCTGCCTATAAAAGGCACATGGAGATTCTGCCTTATAAAGGTGAGGAATTGTTTGAGGATGGTCTCTGGGACCTCGTATCCACAGCAACAGCTGGAAAAAAAAACAAAAAACATTTTTTACCTCAGGTTTCCTCACAGCCTAAGAAAGCACCGTATTTTCAGGTACAGTCCTTTCGGCTTCAGAAAAGCAAGCGGGTCAAAGGCGCTTTCTTTCTGCACAGAGACAAGGGAAGAAGGAAAAAGCTGCACCAGCAGCCAGTTCCCAGGATCAAAAATCTTCCCCCGCTTCCTCTGAGTCCACCACTTGACGTTGGGGCTCCACAGGTGGAGACAGGTGCGGTAGGGGCGCGTCTCGGGAACTTCAGGGACCAGTGGGTTTGCCCACAGGTGGATCCCTAGGTTCTGCAAATAGTATCACAGAGATACAGGCTGGAGTTCGAGGCGACTCCCCCTCGCCGTTACCTCACCTCAGCCTTGCCTGAGGCCCTCGGAGAAAGGTAGTACTGGCGGCAATTCACAAGCTGCACCTCCAGCAGGTGAAATCAAGGTACCCCTCCTTCAACAAGGCCGGGGTTACTATTCCAAAATGTTGTGGTACCGAAACCAGACGGTTCGGTGAGACCCATTCTAAAATTGAAAGCCTTGAACACTTATATACGAAGGTTCAAGTTCGAAATGGAATCGCTCAGGGCGATTATTGCAAGCCTGGAGAATTTCATGGTATCACTGGACATCAAGGATGCTTACCTGCATGTCCCTATTTACCCTCTTCACCAGGAGTACCTCAAAATTGTGGTACAGGATTGTCATTACCAATTCCAGACGTTGCCGCTGGTCTGTCCCCGGCACCGAGGTATTTACCAAGGTAATGGCCGAAATAATTATCCCGTACTTGGACGATCTCCTTATAAAGGCGAGGTCCAGGGAGCAGTTGTTCGGCGGAGTAGCACTATCTCGGGAAGTGCTACAACAGCACAGCTGGATTCTGAATATCCAAAGTCGCAGCTGGTTCCTACGACGCGTCTACTGTTCCTGAGTATGGTTCTGGACACAGAACAGGATAAAAAGGGTTTCTCCCGGAGGAGAAGTCCAAGGAGTTGTCGTCTCTAGACAGAGACCTCCTAATACGTATACAGGTGTCGGTGCATCAATGCACGCGAGCCCTGGGAAGGATGGTAGCTTCTTACGAAGAAATTCCATTTGCCAGGTCCCATACAAGGATTTTCCAGTGGGATCTGTTGGACATGTGGTCCGGGTCGCATCTTCAGATGCATCGGCGGATAACCCTGTCTCCAAGAGCCAGGGTGTCGCTGTTGTGGTGGCTGCAGAGTGCTCATCTTCTAGGGGGCCGCAAATTCGGCATACAGGACTGGGTCCTGGTGACCACGGATGCCAGCCTTCGAGGCTGGGGGGCAGTCACACAGGGAAGAAACTTCCAAGGCTATGGAAAAGTCAGGAGACTTCCCTACACATAAATATTCTGGAACTAAGGGCCATTTACAATGCCCTAAGTCAGGCTAGACCCCTGCTTCAACACCGGCCGGTGCTGATCCAGTCAGACAACATCACGGCGGTCGCTCATGTAAACGACAGGGCGGCACAAGAAGCAGGATGGCGATGGCAGAAGCCACAAGGATTCTCCGATGGGCGGAAAATCATGTGTTAGCACTGTCAGCAGTGTTCATTCCCGGAGTGGACAACTGAGAAGCAGAATTTCTCAGAAGACACGACCTCCACCCGGGAGAGTGGGGACTTCATCCAGAAGTCTTCCAAATGATTGTACACCGTTGGGAAAGGCCACAGGTGGACATGATGGCGTCCTGCCTCAACTAAAAGTTACAAAGATATTGCGCCAGGTCAAGGACCCTCAGGCGATAGCTGTGGACGCTCTGGTAACACCGTGGGTGTACCAGTCGGTGTATGTGTTCCCTTCTCTGCCTCTCTTACCCAGGGTAATGAGAATAATAAGAAGGAGAGGAGTAAGAACTAGAGATGAGCGGGTTCGGTTCCTCGGAATCCGAACCCGCCCGAACTTCAGTTTTTTTTACACGGGGCCGAGCGACTTGGATCTTCCCGCCTTGCTCGGTTAACCCGAGCGCGCCCGAACGTCATCATCCCGCTGTCGGATTCTCGCGAGGCTCGGATTCTATCGCGAGACTCGGATTCTATATAAGGAGCCGCGCGTCGCCGCCATTTTCACACGTGCATTGAGATTGATAGGGAGAGGACGTGGCTGGCGTCCTCTCCGTTTAGAGTGACTAGTACTAGAGAGAGACACTAATTTTGGGGAGCATATAGGAGGAGTACTACTTGCTGCTGATAGTGTGACCAGTGACCAGTGCCACCAGTTTAATTAATCCGTTCTCTGCCTGAAAAAAAACGATACACAGTGTGACACAGTCACACATATAATATCTGTGCTCAGCCCAGTGTGCTGCATCATATACTGTATATCATTATCTGACTGTGCTGAGTGCTCACTGCTCACACAGCTTAATTGTGGGGGAGACTGGGGAGCAGTTATAGCAGGAGTACATATTTTAAGTACAGTGCACACTTTTGCTGCCAGAGTGCCACTGCCAGTGTGACTGACCAGTGACCACTGACCACCAGTATTGTGATTGTCTGCTCACCACCAGTATATTGTGATTGTCTGCCTGAAAAAGTTAAACACTCGTCGTGTGGTGTTTTTATAAACGCATTCTGCAGACAGTGTCCAGCAGGTCCGTCATTACATAATATATACCTGTCCGGCTGCAGTACTAGTGTGATATATATATATATTTTAATTTTATCTCATTATCATCCAGTCTATATTAGCAGCAGACACAGTACGGTAGTCCACGGCTGTAGCTACCTCTGTGTCGGCAGTCGCTCGTCCATCCATAATTGTATACCACCTACCCGTGGTTTATTTGTTTTTTCTATCTTCTTGATACTAGTAGCTTACTTTAGGGGTCTGCAGTGCTGAGTCTGACAGACAGTGTCCAGCAGGTCCGTCATTACATAATATATACCTGTCCGGCTGCAGTACTAGTGTGATATATATATATATTTTAATTTTATCTGATTATCATCCAGTCTATATTAGCAGCAGACACAGTACGGTAGTCCACGGCTGTAGCTACCTCTGTGTCGGCAGTCGCTCGTCCATCCATAATTGTATACCACCTACCCGTGGTTTATTTTTTTTTTCTATCTTCTTGATACTAGTAGCTTACTTTAGGAGTCTGCAGTGCTGAGTCTGACAGACAGTGTCCAGCATGTCCGTCATTACATAATATATACCTGTCCGGCTGCAGTACTAGTGTGATATATATATATATTTTAATTTTATCTCATTATCATCCAGTCTATATTAGCAGCAGACACAGTACGGTAGTCCACGGCTGTAGCTACCTCTGTGTCGGCAGTCGCTTGTCCATCCATAATTGTATACCACCTACCCGTGGTTTATTTATTTTTTCTATCTTCTTGATACTAGTAGCTTACTTTAGGAGTCTGCAGTGCTGAGTCTGACAGACAGTGTCCAGCAGGTCCGTCATTACATAATATATACCTGTCCGGCTGCAGTACTAGTGTGATATATATATAAATTTTAATTTTATCTCATTATCATCCAGTCTATATTAGCAGCAGACACAGTACGGTAGTCCACGGCTGTAGCTACCTCTGTGTCGGCAGTCGCTCGTCCATCCATAATTGTATACCACCTACCCGTGGTTTATTTTTTTTTTCTATCTTCTTGATACTAGTAGCTTACTTTAGGAGTCTGCAGTGCTGAGTCTGACAGACAGTGTCCAGCAGGTCCGTCATTACATAATATATACCTGTCCGGCTGCAGTACTAGTGTGATATATATATATATATTTTAATTTTATCTCATTATCATCCAGTCTATATTAGCAGCAGACACAGTACGGTAGTCCACGGCTGTAGCTACCTCTGTGTCGGCAGTCGCTCGTCCATCCATAATTGTATACCACCTACCCGTGTTTTTTTTTTTCTATCTTCTTGATACTAGTAGCTTACTTTAGGAGTCTGCAGTGCTGAGTCTGACAGACAGTGTCCAGCAGGTCCGTCATTACATAATATATACCTGTCCGGCTGCAGTACTAGTGTTATATATATATATATATATATTTTAATTTTATCTCATTATCATCCAGTCTATATTAGCAGCAGACACAGTACGGTAGTCCACGGCTGTAGCTACCTCTGTGTCGGCAGTCGCTCGTCCATCCATAAGTATACTAGTATCCATCCATCTCCATTGTTTACCTGAGGTGCCTTTTAGTTGTCCCTATTAAAATATGGAGAACAAAAATGTTGAGGTTCCAAAATTAGGGAAAGATCAAGATCGACTTCCACCTCGTGCTGAAGCTGCTGCCACTAGTCATGGCCGAGACGATGAAATGCCAGCAACGTCGTCTGCCAAGGCCGATGCCCAATGTCATAGTACAGAACATGTAAAATCCAAAACACCAAATATCAGTAAAAAAAGGACTCCAAAACCAAAAATAAAATTGTCGTCGGAGAAGCGTAAACTTGCCAATATGCCATTTACCACACGGAGTGGCAAGGAACGGCTGAGGCCCTGGCCTATGCTCATGGCTAGTGGTTCAGCTTCACATGAGGATGGAAGCACTCAGCCTCTCGCTAGAAAAATGAAAAGACTCAAGCTGGCAAAAGCACCGCAAAGAACTGTGCGTTCTTCGAAATCCCAAATCCACAAGGAGAGTCCAATTGTGTCGGTTGCGATGCCTGACCTTCCCAACACTGGACGTGAAGAGCATGCGCCTTCCACCATTTGCACGCCCCCTGCAAGTGCTGGAAGGAGCACCCGCTGTCCAGTTCCTGATAGTCAGATTGAAGATGTCAGTGTTGAAGTACACCAGGATGAGGAGGATATGGGTGTTGCTGGCGCTGGGGAGGAAATTGACAAGGAGGATTCTGATGGTGAGGTGGTTTGTTTAAGTCAGGCACCCGGGGAGACACCTGTTGTCCGTGGGAGGAATATGGCCGTTGACATGCCTGGTGAAAATACCAAAAAAATCAGCTCTTCGGTGTGGAAGTATTTCAACAGAAATGCGGACAACATTTGTCAAGCCGTGTGTTGCCTTTGTCAAGCTGTAATAAGTAGGGGTAAGGACGTTAACCACCTCGGAACATCCTCCCTTATACGTCACCTGCAGCGCATTCATAATAAGTCAGTGACAAGTTCAAAAACTTTGGGCGACAGCGGAAGCAGTCCACTGACCAGTAAATCCCTTCCTCTTGTAACCAAGCTCACGCAAACCACCCCACCAACTCCCTCAGTGTCAATTTTCTCCTTCCCCAGGAATGCCAATAGTCCTGCAGGCCATGTCACTGGCAATTCTGACGAGTCCTCTCCTGCCTGGGATTCCTCCGATGCATCCTTGCGTGTAACGCCTACTGCTGCTGGCGCTGCTGTTGTTGCTGCTGGGAGTCGATGGTCATCCCAGAGGGGAAGTCGTAAGCCCACTTTTACTACTTCCACCAAGCAATTGACTGTCCAACAGTCCTTTGCGAGGAAGATGAAATATCACAGCAGTCATCCTGTTGCAAAGCGGATAACTGAGGCCTTGACAACTATGTTGGTGTTAGACTTGCGTCCGGTATCCGCCGTTAGTTCACAGGGAACTAGACAATTTCTTGAGGTAGTGTGCCCCCGTTACCAAATACCATCTAGGTTCCACTTCTCTAGGCAGGCGATACCGAGAGTGTACACGGACGTCAGAAAAAGACTCACCAGTGTCCTAAAAAATGCAGCTGTACCCAATGTCCACTTAACCACGGACATGTGGACAAGTGGAGCAGGGCAGGGTCAGGACTATATGACTGTGACAGCCCACTGGGTAGATGTATGGACTCCCGCCGCAAGAACAGCAGCGGCGGCACCAGTAGCAGCATCTCGCAAACGCCAACTCTTTCCTAGGCAGGCTACGCTTTGTATCACCGCTTTCCAGAATACGCACACAGCTGAAAACCTCTTACGGCAACTGAGGAAGATCATCGCGGAATGGCTTACCCCAATTGGACTCTCCTGTGGATTTGTGGCATCGGACAACGCCAGCAATATTGTGTGTGCATTAAATATGGGCAAATTCCAGCACGTCCCATGTTTTGCACATACCTTGAATTTGGTGGTGCAGAATTTTTAAAAAAACGACAGGGGCGTGCAAGAGATGCTGTCGGTGGCCAGAAGAATTGCGGGACACTTTCGGCGTACAGGCACCACGTACAGAAGACTGGAGCACCACCAAAAACTACTGAACCTGCCCTGCCATCATCTGAAGCAAGAAGTGGTAACGAGGTGGAATTCAACCCTATATATGCTTCAGAGGTTGGAGGAGCAGCAAAAGGCCATTCAAGCCTATACAACTGAGCACGATATAGGAGGTGGAATGTACCTGTCTCAAGCGCAGTGGAGAATGATTTCAACGTTGTGCAAGGTTCTGCAACCTTTTGAACTTGCCACACGTGAAGTCAGTTCAGACACTGCCAGCCTGAGTCAGGTCATTCCCCTCATCAGGCTTTTGCAGAAGAAGCTGGAGGCATTGAAGGAGGAGCTAAAAGGGAGCGATTCCGCTAGGCATGTGGGACTTGTGGATGGAGCCCTTAATTCGCTTAACAAGGATTCACGGGTGGTCAATCTGTTGAAATCAGAGCACTACATTTTGGCCACCGTGCTCGATCCTAGATTTAAAACCTACCTTGGATCTCTCTTTCCGGCACACACAAGTCTGCTGGGGTTCAAAGACCTGCTGGTGACAAAATTGTCAAGTCAAGCGGAACGCGACCTGTCAACATCTCCTCCTTCACATTCTCCCGCAACTGGGGGTGCGAGGAAAAGGCTCAGAATTCCGAGCCCACCCGCTGGCGGTGATGCAGGGCAGTCTGGAGCGACTGCTGATGCTGACATCTGGACCAGACTGAAGGACCTGACAACGATTACGGACATGTCGTCTACTGTCACTGCATATGATTCTCTCCCCATTGAAAGAATGGTGGAGGATTATATGAGTGACCGCATCCAAGTAGGCACGTCAGACAGTCCGTACTTATACTGGCAGGAAAAAGAGGCAATTTGGAGGCTCTTGCACAAACTGGCTTTATTCTACCTAAGTTGCCCTCCCACAAGTGTGTACTCCGAAAGAGTGTTTAGTGCCGCCGCTCACCTTGTCAGCAATCGGCGTACGAGGTTACTTCCAGAAAATGTGGAGAAGATGATGTTCATTAAAATGAATTATAATCAATTCCTCCGTGGAGACATTGACCAGCAGCAATTGCCTCCACAAAGTACACAGGGAGCTGAGATGGTGGATTTCAGTGGGGACGAATTGATAATCTGTGAGGAGCGGGATGTACACGGTGATATATCGGAGGATGATGATGAGGTGGACATCTTGCCTCTGTAGAGCCAGTTTGTGCAAGGAGAGATTAATTGCTTCTTTTTCGGTGGGGGTCCAAACCAACCCGTCATTTCAGTCACAGTCGTGTGGCAGACCCTGTCACTGAAATGATGGGTTGGTTAAAGTGTGCATGTCCTGTTTATACAACATAAGGGTGAGTGGGAGGGCCCAAGGACAATTCCATCTTGCACCTCTTTTTTCTTTCATTTTTCTTTGCGTCATGTGCTGTTTGGGGAGTGTTTTTTGGAAGGGCCATCCTGCGTGACACTGCAGTGCCACTCCTAGATGGGCCAGGTGTTTGTGTCGGCCACTAGGGTCGCTTAGCTTACTCACACAGCTACCTCATTGCGCCTCTTTTTTTCTTCTTTGCGTCATGTGCTGTTTGGGGAGTGTTTTTTGGAAGGGCCATCCTGCGTAACACTGCAGTGCCACTCCTAGATGGGCCAGGTGTTTGTGTCGGCCACTAGGGTCGCTAATCTTACTCACACAGCTACCTCATTGCGCCTCTTTTTTTCTTCTTTGCGTCATGTGCTGTTTGGGGAGTGTTTTTTGGAAGGGCCATCCTGCGTGACACTGCAGTGACACTCCTAGATGGGCCAGGTGTTTGTGTCGGCCACTAGGGTCGCTTAGCTTACTCACACAGCTACCTCATTGCGCCTCTTTTTTTCTTCTTTGCGTCATGTGCTGTTTGGGGAGTGTTTTTTGGAAGGGCCATCCTGCGTGACACTGCAGTGCCACTCCTAGATGGGCCAGGTGTTTGTGTCGGCCACTAGGGTCGCTTAGCTTACTCACACAGCTACCTCATTGCGCCTCTTTTTTTCTTCTTTGCGTCATGTGCTGTTTGGGGAGTGTTTTTTGGAAGGGCCATCCTGCGTGACACTGCAGTGCCACTCCTAGATGGGCCAGGTGTTTGTGTCGGCCACTAGGGTCGCTTAGCTTAGTCATCCAGCGACCTCGGTGCAAATTTTAGGACTAAAAATAATATTGTGACGTGTGAGGTGTTCAGAATAGACTGAAAATGAGTGGAAATTATGGTTTTTGAGGTTAATAATACTTTGGGATCAAAATGACCCCCAAATTCTATGATTTAAGCTGTTTTTTAAGGTTTTTTGAAAAAAACACCCGAATCCAAAACACACCCGAATCCGACAAAAAAAATTCGGTGAGGTTTTGCCAAAACGCGGTCGAACCCAAAACACGGCCGCGGAACCGAACCCAAAACCAAAACACAAAACCCGAAAAATTTCAAGTGCACATCTCTAGTAAGAACTATACTCATTGTTCCGGGTGGGCCAAGAAGAGCTTGGTAACCAGAACTCCAAGAAATGATCTCAGAGGACCCATGGCCTCTGCCGCTCAGACAGGACCTGCTGCAGCAGGGGGCCTGTCTGTTCCAAGACGTACCGCGGCTGCGTTGGACGGCATGGTGGTTGAACGCCGGATCCTGAAGGAAAAGGGAATTCCGGAGGAAGTTATCCCTACGCTATTTAAAGCTAGGAAAGAAGTGAACGCTAACCATTATCACCGCATATGGCGGAAATATGTTGCGTACTGTGAGGCCAGGAAGGCCCCAAAGGAGAAATTTCAGCTAGGTCGATTTCTGCACTTCCTACAGTCAGAGGTGACTATGGGCCTACAATTGGGTTCCATTAAGGTCCAGATTTCGGCTCTATCGATTTTCTTCCAAAATGGAACTGGCTTCACTGCCTGAAGTTCAGACTTTTGTTAAGGGAGGGCTGCATAGTCAGCCCCCGTTTGTGCCTCCAGTGGCACCGTGGGATCTCAACGTGGTGTTGGTTTTCCTGAAGTCGCATTGGGTTGAGCCACTTAAATCCGTGGAGCTATAATACCTCACGTGGAAAGTGGTCATTCTGTGGGCCTTGGCGTCGGCCAGGCGTGTATCAGAATTGACAAAAGCCCTTATCTGTATTTTATATGGGAAAGGCGAAATTGAGGACTCGTTCCCAATTCCTTCCTAAGGTGGTATCAGTTTTTCATGTGAACCAACCTATTGTGTTGCCTGCGGCTACTTGGGACTTGGAGGATTCCAAGTTACTGGACGTAGTCAGGGCCCTGAAAAGTATATGTTTCCAGGACGGCTGGAGTCAGGAAAACTGACTCGCTATTTATCCTGTATGCACCCAACAAGCTGGGTGCTCCTGCTTCTAAGCAGACGATTGCTCGCTGGATCTGTAGCACGATTCAACTTGCACATTCTGCGGCTGGACTGCCACACCCTAAATCTGTAAAAGCCCATTCCACGAGGAAAGTGGGCTCTTCTTGGGCGGCTGCCCGAGGGGTCTCGGCTTTACAACTTTGCCGAGCTGCTACTTGGTCAGGGGCAAACACGTTTGCAAAATTCTACAAGTTTGATACCCTGGCTGAGGAGGACCTTGAGTTCTCTCATTCGGTGTTGCAGAGTCATCCGCACTCTCCCGCCCGTTTGGGAGCTTTGGTATAATCCCCATGGTCCTTACGGAGTCCCCAGCATCCACTAGGACGTCAGAGAAAATAAGATTTTACTCACCGGTAAATCTATTTCTCGTAGTCCGTAGTGGATGCTGGGCGCCCGTCCCAAGTGCGGACTGTCTGCAATACTTGTATATAGTTATCATTAACTAAAAGGGTTATTGTTGAGCCATCTGTTGAGAGGCTCTGTTATGTTCATACTGTTAACTGGGTATCATATCACGAGTTATACGGTGTGATTGGTGTGGCTGGTATGAGTCTTACCCGGGATTCAAAATCCTTCCTTATTGTGTCAGCTCTTCCGGGCACAGTATCCTAACTGAGGCCTGGAGGAGGGTCATAGTGGGAGGAGCCAGTGCACACCAGCTAGTCCTAAAGCTTTCTTAGCTGTGCCCAGTCTCCTGCGGAGCCGCTATTCCCCATGGTCCTTACGGAGTCCCCAGCATCCACTACGGACTACGAGAAATAGATTTACCGGTGAGTAAAATCTTATTTAATCTTAAAATTGTTACTTTTGTATAATATGGGCAATCTCAGAAAAGTACTGTTCCTTTTAGTGCGTTTGTTAAAGACACAATACCGAATCTCGGCCTTTTTAATCATAGTCAGGAAGAAGTAAAAAAACGGATATGAGTTTTGATTTGTATTTTGATTTTTTTTTTTACACGTATAAGCCCTATGGGAGTCAGAGGTGCCAGCAGATATTTATTACTGTAATCAGGGCCGGTTCCGGGGCTTCTGGCGCCCCGGGCGGCATTAGGGGGCGTGGCTTCATGCAGGGGGCGTGGTCAGTTACGCCCCCTGTACTGTTGTGGGATGTGCTCACTGTAATGATGTGCGGTGCGCGATGACGTCAACGGGCACCGCACAGCAAAGGTCCTCTCCACGAAGGTAAACTAGACGCTAAGCGTCTAGTTCACTTCGTGGAGAGGACCTTTGCTGTGCGGTGCGCGATGACGTCAACGCGCACCGCACATCATTACAGTGAAGGTCCTCTCCAGGAAGGGAAATTAGACGCGTAGCGTCTAGTTTCCCTTCATAGCGGGCAGCCCACGAAGGGAAACTAGACGCGTAGCGTCCAGTTTCCCTTCACAACGGACAGCGGGCCGCGGCAGCGGGGGGCACCACAGCAGCAGCGGATCTTGCCATGGTGCGGCGCCCTCCGGATGGCGCCGGCGCCCTCCGGAAGGCGGCGCCCCGGGCAAAAGTCCTGCTTCCCGTGGCAAGATCTGCTACTGACTGTAATGTAAAATAGTAATAATCTGCAGAGAACATCTGATGATTCCACTAGGCTAAGAAACCCCAACAACAGCATAATCTGAATCTTTCTCCAAATTTAGCTGCCTCACAACTGTTCTTTAGGGCGGGATGTACCAATTTTCTCCGGTACATCCTGCCAAACATCGCATTGATACTAATTGCCAGGGCTGCCATAAAAAATTGCAGGGCCCAGGACTGACAAAATAGGCAGGGCCCCGCCTCCAGTGTGGAGGAATCAGCTTTAGAATTGCACCAGTTAACGTGTGTGTGTGTATTATATACACACACATGCATGCATGCATGCATGCATGCATGCATACATACATACATACATACATACATACTAGAGATGAGCGGGTTCGGTTTCTCTGAATCCGAACCCGCCCGAACTTCATGGTTTTTTTCACGGGTCCGAGCAGACTCGGATCCTCCCGCCTTGCTCGGTTAACCCGAGCGCGCCCGAACGTCATCATGACGCTGTCGGATTCTCGCGAGACTCGGATTCTATATAAGGAGCCGCGCGTCGCCGCCATTTTCACACGTGCATTGAGATTGATAGGGAGAGGACGTGGCTGGCGTCCTCTCCATTTAGATTAGAAGAGAGAGAGAGAGAGAGAGATTGACCTGATTTACTGGAGCTTAGGAGTACTGTAGAAGTGTAGAGAGTGCAGAGTTTACTAGTGACTGACCACAGTGACCACCAGACAGTGCAGTTTTATTTAATATATCCGTTCTCTGCCTGAAAAAAACGATACACACAGTGACTCAGTCACATACCATATCTGTGTGCACTGCTCAGCCCAGTGTGCTGCATCATCTATGTATATATCTGACTGTGCTCAGCTCACACATCTTATAATTGTGGGGGAGACTGGGGAGCACTGCAGTGCCAGTTATAGGTTATAGCAGGAGCCAGGAGTACATATTATATTAAAATTAAACAGTGCACACTTTTGCTGCAGGAGTGCCACTGCCAGTGTGACTGACCAGTGACCTGACCACACTGACCACCAGTATAGTTAGTAGTATACTATATTGTGATTGCCTGAAAAAGTTAAACACTCGTCGTGTGACTTCACTTGTGTGGTGTTTTTTTTTTAATTCTATAAAAAACTCATTCTGCTGACAGACAGTGTCCAGCAGGTCCGTCATTATATAATATATACCTGTCCGGCTGCAGTAGTGATATATATATATTTTTTATATCATTATTTATCATCCAGTCGCAGCAGACACAGTACGGTAGTTCACGGCTGTAGCTACCTCTGTGTCGGCACTCGGCAGTCCATCCATAATTGTATACCACCTACCAGTGGTTTTTTTTTCTTTCTTCTTTATACATACATACTACTACATCTCTTTATCAACCAGTCTATATTAGCAGCAGACACAGTACAGTACGGTAGTCCACGGCTGTAGCTACCTCTGTGTCGGCACTCGGCAGTCCGTCCATAATTGTATACCACCTACCCGTGGTTTTTTTTTCTTTCTTCTTTATACATACATACTACTACATCTCTTTATCAACCAGTCTATATTAGCAGCAGACACAGTACAGTACGGTAGTTCACGGCTGTAGCTACCTCTGTGTCGGCACTCGGCAGTCCGTCCATAATTGTATACCACCTACCCGTGGTTTTTTTTTCTTTCTTCTTTATACATACATACTACTACATCTCTTTATCAACCAGTCTATATTAGCAGCAGACACAGTACAGTACGGTAGTCCACGGCTGTAGCTACCTCTGTGTCGGCACTCGGCAGTCCGTCCATAATTGTATACCACCTACCCGTGTTTTTTTTTTCTTTCTTCTTTATACATACATACTACTACATCTCTTTATCAACCAGTCTATATTAGCAGCAGACACAGTACAGTACGGTAGTTCACGGCTGTAGCTACCTCTGTGTCGGCACTCGGCAGTCCGTCCATAATTGTATACCACCTACCCGTGGTTTTTTTTTCTTTCTTCTTTATACATACATACTACTACATCTCTTTATCAACCAGTCTATATTAGCAGCAGACACAGTACAGTACGGTAGTCCACGGCTGTAGCTACCTCTGTGTCGGCACTCGGCAGTCCGTCCATAATTGTATACCACCTACCCGTGGTTTTTTTTTCTTTCTTCTTTATACATACATACTACTACATCTCTTTATCAACCAGTCTATATTAGCAGCAGACACAGTACAGTACGGTAGTTCACGGCTGTAGCTACCTCTGTGTCGGCACTCGGCAGTCCGTCCATAATTGTATACCACCTACCCGAGGTTTTTTTTTCTTTCTTCTTTATACATACATACTACTACATCTCTTTATCAACCAGTCTATATTAGCAGCAGACACAGTACAGTACGGTAGTCCACGGCTGTAGCTACCTCTGTGTCGGCACTCGGCAGTCCGTCCATAATTGTATACCACCTACCCGTGTTTTTTTTTCTTTCTTCTTTATACATACATACTACTACATCTCTTTATCAACCAGTCTATATTAGCAGCAGACACAGTACAGTACGGTAGTTCACGGCTGTAGCTACCTCTGTGTCGGCACTCGGCAGTCCGTCCATAATTGTATACCACCTACCCGTGGGTTTTTTTTCTTTCTTCTTTATACATACATACTACTACATCTCTTTATCAACCAGTCTATATTAGCAGCAGACACAGTACAGTACGGTAGTCCACGGCTGTAGCTACCTCTGTGTCGGCACTCGGCAGTCCGTCCATAATTGTATACTAGTATCCATCCATCTCCATTGTTTACCTGAGGTGCCTTTTAGTTGTGCCTATTAAAATATGGAGAACAAAAATGTTGAGGTTCCAAAATTAGGGAAAGATCAAGATCCACTTCCACCTCGTGCTGAAGCTGCTGCCACTAGTCATGGCCGAGACGATGAAATGCCAGCAACGTCGTCTGCCAAGGCCGATGCCCAATGTCATAGTACAGAGCATGTCAAATCCAAAACACCAAATATCAGTAAAAAAAGGACTCCAAAACCTAAAATAAAATTGTCGGAGGAGAAGCGTAAACTTGCCAATATGCCATTTACCACACGGAGTGGCAAGGAACGGCTGAGGCCCTGGCCTATGTTCATGGCTAGTGGTTCAGCTTCACATGAGGATGGAGGCACTCAGCCTCTCGCTAGAAAAATGAAAAGACTCAAGCTGGCAAAAGCAGTAGCACCGCAAAGAACTGTGCGTTCTTCGAAATCCCAAATCCACAAGGAGAGTCCAATTGTGTCGGTTGCGATGCCTGACCTTCCCAACACTGGACGTGAAGAGCATGCGCCTTCCACCATTTGCACGCCCCCTGCAAGTGCTGGAAGGAGCACCCGCAGTCCAGTTCCTGATAGTCAGATTGAAGATGTCAGTGTTGAAGTACACCAGGATGAGGAGGATATGGGTGTTGCTGGCGCTGGGGAGGAAATTGACCAGGAGGATTCTGATGGTGAGGTGGTTTGTTTAAGTCAGGCACCCGGGGAGACACCTGTTGTCCGTGGGAGGAATATGGCCGTTGACATGCCTGGTGAAAATACCAAAAAAATCAGCTCTTCGGTGTGGAGGTATTTCAACAGAAATGCGGACAACAGGTGTCAAGCCGTGTGTTCCCTTTGTCAAGCTGTAATAAGTAGGGGTAAGGACGTTAACCACCTCGGAACATCCTCCCTTATACGTCACCTGCAGCGCATTCATAATAAGTCAGTGACAAGTTCAAAAACTTTGGGTGACAGCGGAAGCAGTCCACTGACCAGTAAATCCCTTCCTCTTGTAACCAAGCTCACGCAAACCACCCCACCAACTCCCTCAGTGTCAATTTCCTCCTTCCCCAGGAATGCCAATAGTCCTGCAGGCCATGTCACTGGCAATTCTGATGATTCCTCTCCTGCCTGGGATTCCTCCGATGCATCCTTGCGTGTAACGCCTACTGCTGCTGGCGCTGCTGTTGTTGCTGCTGGGAGTCGATGGTCATCCCAGAGGGGAAGTCGTAAGACCACTTTTACTACTTCCACCAAGCAATTGACTGTCCAACAGTCCTTTGCGAGGAAGATGAAATATCACAGCAGTCATCCTACTGCAAAGCGGATAACTGAGGCCTTGGCATCCTGGGTGGTGAGAAACGTGGTTCCGGTATCCATCATTACTGCAGAGCCAACTAGAGACTTGTTGGAGGTACTGTGTCCCCGGTACCAAATACCATCTAGGTTCCATTTCTCTAGGCAGGCGATACCGAAAATGTACACAGACCTCAGAAAAAGAGTCACCAGTGTCCTAAAAAATGCAGCTGTACCCAATGTCCACTTAACCACGGACATGTGGACAAGTGGAGCAGGGCAGGGTCAGGACTATATGACTGTGACAGCCCACTGGGTAGATGTATGGACTCCCGCCGCAAGAACAGCAGCGGCGGCACCAGTAGCAGCATCTCGCAAACGCCAACTCTTTCCTAGGCAGGCTACGCTTTGTATCACCGCTTTCCAGAATACGCACACAGCTGAAAACCTCTTACGGCAACTGAGGAAGATCATCGCGGAATGGCTTACCCCAATTGGACTCTCCTGTGGATTTGTGGCATCGGACAACGCCAGCAATATTGTGTGTGCATTAAATATGGGCAAATTCCAGCACGTCCCATGTTTTGCACATACCTTGAATTTGGTGGTGCAGAATTATTTAAAAAACGACAGGGGTGTGCAAGAGATGCTGTCGGTGGCCAGAAGAATTGCGGGACACTTTCGGCGTACAGGCACCACGTACAGAAGACTGGAGCACCACCAAAAACTACTGAACCTGCCCTGCCATCATCTGAAGCAAGAAGTGGTAACGAGGTGGAATTCAACCCTCTATATGCTTCAGAGGTTGGAGGAGCAGCAAAAGGCCATTCAAGCCTATACAATTGAGCACGATATAGGAGGTGGAATGCACCTGTCTCAAGCGCAGTGGAGAATGATTTCAACGTTGTGCAAGGTTCTGCTGCCCTTTGAACTTGCCACACGTGAAGTCAGTTCAGACACTGCCAGCCTGAGTCAGGTCATTCCCCTCATCAGGCTTTTGCAGAAGAAGCTGGAGACATTGAAGGAGGAGCTAACACGGAGCGATTCCGCTAGGCATGTGGGACTTGTGGATGGAGCCCTTAATTCGCTTAACAAGTATTCACGGGTGGTCAATCTGTTGAAATCAGAGCACTACATTTTTGCCACCATGCTCGATCCTAGATTTAAAGCCTACCTTGGATCTCTCTTTCCGGCAGACACAAGTCTGCTGGGGTTGAAAGACCTGCTGGTGAGAAAATTGTCAAGTCAAGCGGAACGCGACCTGTCAACATCTCCTCCTTCACATTCTCCCGCAACTGGGGGTGCGAGGAAAAGGCTCAGAATTCCGAGCCCACCCGCTGGCGGTGATGCAGGGCAGTCTGGAGCGACTGCTGATGCTGACATCTGGTCCGGACTGAAGGACCTGACAACGATTACGGACATGTCGTCTACTGTCACTGCATATGATTCTCTCACCATTGAAAGAATGGTGGAGGATTATATGAGTGACCGCATCCAAGTAGGCACGTCACACAGTCCATACTTATACTGGCAGGAAAAAGAGGCAATTTGGAGGCCCTTGCACAAACTGGCTTTATTCTACCTAAGTTGCCCTCCCACAAGTGTGTACTCCGAAAGAGTGTTTAGTGCCGCCGCTCACCTTGTCAGCAATCGGCGTACGAGGTTACATCCAGAAAATGTGGAGAAGATGATGTTCATTAAAATGAATTATAATCAATTCCTCCGCGGAGACATTGACCAGCAGCAATTGCCTCCACAAAGTACACAGGGAGCTGAGATGGTGGATTCCAGTGGGGACGAATTGATAATCTGTGAGGAGGGGGATGTACACGGTGATATATCGGAGGATGATGATGAGGTGGACATCTTGCCTCTGTAGAGCCAGTTTGTGCAAGGAGAGATTAATTGCTTCTTTTTTGGGGGGGGTCCAAACCAACCCGTCATATCAGTCACAGTCGTGTGGCAGACCCTGTCACTGAAATGATGGGTTGGTTAAAGTGTGCATGTCCTGTTTTGTTTATACAACATAAGGGTGGGTGGGAGGGCCCAAGGACAATTCCATCTTGCACCTCTTTTTTCTTTTATTTTTCTTTGCGTCATGTGCTGTTTGGGGAGGGTTTTTTGGAAGGGACATCCTGCGTGACACTGCAGTGCCACTCCTAAATGGGCCCGGTGTTTGTGTCGGCCACTAGGGTCGCTTATCTTACTCACACAGTCAGCTACCTCATTGCGCCTCTTTTTTTCTTTGCGTCATGTGCTGTTTGGGGAGGGTTTTTTGGAAGGGCCATCCTGCGTGACACTGCAGTGCCACTCCTAGATGGGCCCGGTGTTTGTGTCGGCCACTAGGGTCGCTAATCTTACTCACACAGCTACCTCATTGCGCCTCTTTTTTTCTTTGCGTCATGTGCTGTTTGGGGAGGGTTTTTTGGAAGGGACATCCTGCGTGACACTGCAGTGCCACTCCTAAATGGGCCCGGTGTTTGTGTCGGCCACTACGGTCGCTAATCTTACTCACACAGCTACCTCATTGCGCCTCTTTTTTTCTTTGCGTCATGTGCTGTTTGGGGAGGGTTTTTTGGAAGGGACATCCTGCGTGACACTGCAGTGCCACTCCTAGATGGGCCCGGTGTTTGTGTCGGCCACTAGGGTCGCTAATCTTACTCACACAGCTACCTCATTGCGCCTCTTTTTTTCTTTGCGTCATGTGCTGTTTGGGGAGGGTTTTTTGGAAGGGACATCCTGCGTGACACTGCAGTGCCACTCCTAAATGGGCCCGGTGTTTGTGTCGGCCACTACGGTCGCTAATCTTACTCACACAGCTACCTCATTGCGCCTCTTTTTTTCTTTGCGTCATGTGCTATTTGGGGAGGGTTTTTTGGAAGGGACATCCTACGTGACACTGCAGTGCCACTCCTAGATGGGCCCGGTGTTTGTGTCGGCCACTAGGGTCGCTAATCTTACTCACACAGCTACCTCATTGCGCCTCTTTTTTTCTTTGCGTCATGTGCTGTTTGGGGAGGGTTTTTTGGAAGGGACATCCTGCGTGACACTGCAGTGCCACTCTTAAATGGGCCCGGTGTTTGTGTCGGCCACTACGGTCGCTAATCTTACTCACACAGCTACCTCATTGCGCCTCTTTTTTTCTTTGCGTCATGTGCTGTTTGGGGAGGGTTTTTTGGAAGGGACATCCTGCGTGACACTGCAGTGCCACTCCTAGATGGGCCCGGTGTTTGTGTCGGCCACTAGGGTCGCTTATCTTACTCACACAGTCAGCTACCTCATTGCGCCTCTTTTTTTTTTTGCGTCATGTGCTGTTTGGGGAGGGTTTTTTGGAAGGGCCATCCTGCGTGACACTGCAGTGCCACTCCTAGATGGGCCCGGTGTTTGTGTCGGCCACTACGGTCGCTAATCTTACTCACACAGCTACCTCATTGCGCCTCTTTTTTTCTTTGCGTCATGTGCTGTTTGGGGAGGGTTTTTTGGAAGGGACATCCTGCGTGACACTGCAGTGCCACTCCTAGATGGGCCCGGTGTTTGTGTCGGCCACTAGGGTCGCTAATCTTACTCACACAGCTACCTCATTGCGCCTCTTTTTTTCTTTGCGTCATGTGCTGTTTGGGGAGGTTTTTTTGGAAGGGACATCCTGCGTGACACTGCAGTGCCACTCCTAAATGGGCCCGGTGTTTGTGTCGGCCACTAGGGTCGCTAATCTTACTCACACAGCTACCTCATTGCGCCTCTTTTTTTCTTTGCGTCATGTGCTGTTTGGGGAGGGTTTTTTGGAAGGGACATCCTGCGTGACACTGCAGTGCCACTCCTAGATGGGCCAGGTGTTTGTGTCGGCCACTAGGGTCGCTTAGCTTAGTCATCCAGCGACCTCGGTGCAAATTTTAGGACTAAAAATAATATTGTGAGGTGTGAGGTATTCAGAATTGACTGAAAATGAGTGGAAATTATGTTTTTTGAGGTTAATAATAATATGGGATCAAAATGACCCCCAAATTCTATGATTTAAGCTGTTTTTTAGGGTTTTTTGAAAAAAACACCCGAATCCAAAACACACCCGAATCCGACAAAAAAAATTCGGTGAGGTTTTGCCAAAACGCGGTCGAACCCAAAACACGGCCGCGGAACCGAACCCAAAACCAAAACACAAAACCCGAAAAATTTCAGGCGCTCATCACTAATACATACATGTGCCGCTGTCGGGAGGGCCCGGGATGCTGATGCCACTGCCTGCCCGCCTCCATCCCCGCTGTTCTGCTGCTCTCCTCCATCCTCCTGCAGCTATATTGAAAACGTCCCTCCCAAAACGGACGCCGCCTCAGAGGAGACAGTTATTCACGATACTATTTTGAATAACTGTCTCCTCTGTGGCGGTGGCCATTTTGGGAGGGAAGTTTTCAATACACAGCTGCTGGAGGGTCGGAGGACAGCGCCAGAACAACGGGGACGACCGCGGAACGGCGGGGATGGCGGTGGGCGGTCAGGTGGCTGCATGAGCATCCCAGGCCCTCTGTCAGAGAGGCTGGGCACGGGACATCTGTGTCCCAAGCACCCCCCTGATGGCGGCCCTGCTAATCGCATATGTACTAAGATATGCGATTAGTACCATAAAGGACATCTCACCCAATAAGAGCTGTCCTTTGCAATCATCCCTCTGCATCCAAAGCCAAGAATCAAGGGCTTAGTGCATATGGAAATGCAGTAAAAACCCTGAAAACAGAGTTTTTACCACATTTTTTCGTTTAATACATCCCGCCCTTAGTGTCTAATGCATAGAGAAGCAAAAGAGAGACGTAACTTTGCACCTCGGCAAAACACACAAAAATCAGACTCATCTGATAACTGACTGAACAAATATATTTGGTGATGTTGCCCCTAACAACCAAACAGATACTGTCCATCACTTCTCTATTGCCTTTTAGAAAATGATAGACAGCATCTGATTCTCTGTTTGAGAAGATTTAGTAAATTTACCCTATAGTGTGTATCCAGCTTCAGATTTGGGACACCCCTTTCACATCGCAAATGCCAGGTCCCACCCGGCAGGCCCGGCGCTTACCGCTCAGCAAAGGGATGCAATGCAGGTAGGCGCCAGGGGGGAGAGGCGCTCTACCCGCTCTGCATTCCAGGGCTGAGTTCCCCTGCTGATGCCGACTGCTGCGCCTGTCACACTCTGACAGGCAGCGGCGCCGGCATCATGAAGCATTCTCTCCCCTCCCCTGTTACAGACTCACCGCAGTGTGCTGGCCGAGTCTAAAGGGGGCGGAGTTACATGGGGATAAGGGGACGGAGCTACACGGGATCAGGCTGCAGTTGCAACACAAGAGGACGAGTTACCAGGCTTCTTTATGTAAGTAGCTGGAAAGTGTGTGAGAGTGTATATGTATGCAGTATGTGTGTGTGTATGTCTACAGTATCTGTGTATATGTATGTGTGACTGTATGCAGTGGCGGAACTAGCAAGCGGTGGGCCCAGGTGCGACAAAATGCTTTGCCCCCCCCACCCCCACATCCCATCCAAGTCCACCCCCTCACCCCTGGAGAGGATCTGGTGAGGGGGACCTGCTCAGGGCCAGAGAAATGGATACCTAGCAACAGTGCCGTAACTAGACATTTTAGCACTGTGTGCAAGAAACGGCATCGGAGCCCCACCCCTACATGCAAAACAGGGGCAGTGCGCGCCGTAGGCGCGTGCAAAAATACATAGTGGCGTGGCTTCGTGGGGAAGGGGTGTGGCCACAAAATAATACCAATTCATAAAACGGTGCACAGTAGTCTCCATTCTTCAAATTACGCCGCACAGTAGCACCACTACACCAGGTAGTGACCCTTTTACACCTTACAGCAGACAGATTCCCCTTTTTACACATTACGGCAGACAGCGTCCCCCTTTTTACACATTACGGCAGACAGCGTCCCCCTTTTTACACATAACGGCAGACAGCGCCCCCTTTTTACACATAACGGCAGACAGCGTGCCCTTGTTACACATAGCGGCAGACAGCGTACACTTTTTACACATAACGGCAGACAGCGTCCCCCTTTTTACACATTACGGCAGACAGCGTGCACTTTTTACACATAAACGGCAGACAGCGTCCCCTTTTTACACATTACGGCAGACAGCGTGCCCTTGTTACACATTACGGCAGACAGCGTCCCCCTTTTTACACATTACGGCAGGCAGATTTCCCCTTTTTACACATAGCAGCAGGCAGATTCCCCATTTTTACACATTGCGGCAGGCAGTCCCCCTTTTTTACACATTACGGCAGGCAGATTCCCCCTTTTTACACATAGCGGCAGGCAGATTCCCCATTTTTACACATAGCGGTAGGCAGTCCCCCCTTTTTACACATTGCGGCAGGCAGATTCCCCCTTTTTACACATTGCGGCAGGCAGATTCCCCCTTTTTACACATTGCGGCAGGCAGTCCCCCCTTTTTACACATTGCGGCAGGCAGATTCCCCCTTTTTACACATTGCGGCAGGCAGATTCCCCCTTTTTACACATTGCGGCAGGCAGTCCCCCCTTTTTACACATTGCGGCAGGCAGATTCCCCATTTTTACACATTGCGGCAGGCAGATTCCCCCTTTTTACACATTGCGGCAGGCAGTCCCCCCTTTTTACACATTGCGGTAGGCAGTCCCAAACAAAGAAAGAAAGAAAGAGACAGAAAGAAAGAGACAGAAAGAAAGAAGAATTATACTTACCCTCTCCGCTGGCTCAGGCTCCTCGGTGCAGCGTCAGACGATTCCCGGGCTGGAGAGAAGGAGGAGGAGGGAGGTGGAGGAGGGAGCCGCAGCAGCGCTGTGTTATTGGTGGAGGCGCTGCTGCTGCCCCTCTGCTTCACTATAGGCTGTTCTCGGAAGACAGCCTATAGTGAAGCAGAGGGGCAGCAGCAGCAGCGCCTCCACCAGTAGTAAAGCGCTGCTGCGGCACCCTCCTCCACCTCCCTCCTCCTCCTTCCCCCGTACCGCTGCTCCTCTCCTCTCTCCGGGCGGCTGTGCGTTGCGGGCAGCGGTTGCCCGCAGCGCACAGCGGCATGTAATGAGTCAGTTTGACTCATTACATGCTTTGGGCCCCTGGACAGAGGCGGGCCCCAGTGCAACGCACTGGTTGCACTGGCGGTAGTTCCGCCTCTGACTGTATGTGTGTAATGTATGTACAGTGTGTACGTGTTGTATGCATATGTGTGCAGCATAATGTGTGTAAGCATTACTGCTTCAGGGGGCGTTGCATCTTGTATAAGCGTCACTGGTACAGGGGGCGTTACGTGTGTAAGCGTCACTGGTACAGGGGGCGTTACGTGTGTAAGCGTCACTGGTACAGGGGGCGTTACGTGTGCAAGTGTCACTGGTACAGGGGGCGTTACGTGTGTAAGCGGCACTGGTACAGGGGCGTTACGTGTGCAATTGTCACTGGTACAGGGGGCGTTACGTGTGTAAGCGTCACTGGTACAGGGGGCGTTACGTGTGCAAGTGTCACTGGTACAGGGGGCGTTACGTGTGTAAGCGGCACTGGTACAGAGGGCGTTACGTGTGTAAGCGGCACTGGTACAGGGGGCGTTACGTGTGTAAGCGTCACTGGTACAGGGGGCGTTACGTGTGTAAGTGTCACTGGTACAGAGGGCGTTACGTGTGTAAGTGTCACTGCTACAGGGGGCGTTACGTGTGTAAGCGGCACTGGTACAGGGGGGCGTTACGTGTGTAAGCGGCACTGCTACAGGGGGGCGTTACGTGTCTAAGCGGCACTGGTGCAGGGGGCGTTACGTGTGCAAGTGTCACTGGTACAGGGGGGTTGCGTGTGTAAGCGGCACTGGTACAGGGGGCGTTACGTGTGTAAGTCCCACTACTATAGGGAGCATTATGTGTACAAGCATTATGTGCACTGTCCCTTTGTAAAGTATGGGAGGGCGCAAACCCTAGCACCGGCCCTGCCACCCGGTAATTGGAAATGGATCCTTACCGGGTGGGACCCGGCATTTGACTCTAACAACTGGCTGCCTGACCCGGCAATATACCGAGTCGGGTTGCCATAGCGGCGGGGGCGGAGTCTGTGCTGGGAGATGAGCCCATCTCTGCGCTGCCTCTCTCTATGTAGTGAACGGGTCCCGGGTCACATAGGCCCGGCAACCCATTCACACTGTCCCTCACCCGGTATTCACCCCGGGAATAACACTGCTCTATTCCCGGGTTGAATTACCGGGTTAGGCGACCCGGGAATTTTCCATGGGCTCTTTCACACTGCACAGCGACCCGTGTCGACCCAGCAATATACCGTGTCGATACCGGGTTGTTTGTGCGGTGTGAAAGGAGTAGGAAGGACGTGCCCAAACTCAGATCTAAATTGCAGTGTGAGAATAAAGATGTCCAGCATTTGTGGGCTGCATGCAGAAGCAGCCGGTATTTACCCTGCATGCAAGGAAACGTCGGTGCACCCCTTGTATTGCAGCATAGTTTGCCCAGGTGCACAAATACTTGCCTTGTTTGCTTTGCTTCCATATCAGAATCCGCCTCCTTCGTCTGCTGGGGTAGATTTGAAAATAATAAGCTGTAAATTGTAAAGAAAAGGAATAAACTGGGAGATTTGCTTTTTAAAATTGAGCTTAAATGATACTGAATTGGTTAAAATATTTTTGATCATAATTATGATCCCTGGGAACTAAGGGCTATTGGGGTCTGTAGTATAAAAGTGAGGCCGCAGTAACAGACAGCAGACTTTAGGGGGCAGCAAAATACAAAGAACTGAATAAATGCTCTTACACGCTTGCTATTAGAACCAACAACGATTAAGATGACACAATATGTGTTTTATATACACAAATCGCTAAATACGTTTCTTGATTGTTAGTTAGATGGGCTTTTTGGCACTTCTGTCTGAATGGTAATCGGTTTCAGTGGCAAACGCAGGATATCTAGAGGGGGGTTTCCAAATGCAATCCACCATCTCCTACTCTGCAGAACATTGGAATATAGGTCATACTTGCACACTCTCCCGGAAAGGCCGGGAGGCTCCCGAAATTAGGGTGGCACTCCTGGCCCCCCGGGGAAGGGAGCAAGTCTCCCGCATCCCGCCCTCCTCCCAATGCACCCCACACCCCCTACCACTTTCAGCCTGTTAAATAGAAAAAAGGGGCAGGGCGATGATGCGATCACGCTAATTTGCGTCATCATAGCCCCGCCCCCTGCCCTGCAATACCAATATTGTGGGCATTACAAAGCAGGGGCGTGGCTACGATGATGCAAACACGTCACCACGCCCCCGTACCGCCTCCTCCACACCCCCTCTTGTGTGACCTGGCTGCTCCCTCCCGGAGGCAGCAGCCGCAAAGTAGGTAAGTATGATACAGGTTAATATTTAACACAATAGATGGTCTACAGTATAGGCTGTAGCAAACATATTTAAATAATATAAATAAGATAAGTGGTCAGGAAAAAGTTAAACATACAATAGTAAATACACAAACATAATGGAACCAGTACTGCCCTTTCTAAGCACACATTCTCCCACCTCATGGTGAGGCTCCTGTCTCTTCTTCCTGGTAGCTACTCTCTGGTCCAGTGCGCTGATTCAGGACTCACAGAGCAAACCTGTTAGAAGAAGCTGTTAGCACTGGGCATGTGCAGCAGCTCTGCTCTGTCCCTTAAACTGCATGATGTGGCAGCAGCTCCAGTAATCGTATTATATGCCATTGCCATTGTTGTCATAATTTGAGCCACTTGCCAAGAGGAGAGGGGTTTCCGGGCAACTGGACCCCCCCCTGTGTTTGCCTATGGGTCTGGCAGCCTCACTAGGCTCAAGCTGGCTATGGGGTACTTCTGTTGGCTGCATATAGCAGGACTTGTACTGGGAGAGAATTGGGGGTGGGGGGGGGGTAATGAAGTCAACTGTTCATTATTGTGTATTTTATTAAATAAAGTGTACTTACTACATAAATTACATATACTGTACATGCATTATTATTTTCAACACGGTCTGTTGCGTGTATTACAGAATGAAGCAAATGTTCTGGAAGGACGTGCCAAACCCCAAATACTGTTCTTGGGCCCAGGGAGTCAATTTTCAGAAGGTTAGTTTGTCCAACTAAATGAAGTTCCATCTGTTTGTACTTCGGTCCGAGTCTAATGACGGAGAGCGGACAGGCCACAATTTATCACATCCGCATTCACATCTCTAAGCCTGAAAAGTGATAAATATCACTGTGATAAAGCACCAGCCAATCGGCTCCTAACTGCCATGTCACAGGCTGTGTTTGAAAAATGACAGTTAGGAGCCGATTGGCTGGTGCTTTATCACAGTGATATTTATCACTTTTCAAGCTTAGTACATCTGGCCCATAGTCTCTGTGTTTTCAGTATCAAGGCTTACTAAAATCAGATGATGGCATTAAACATAAGATAAATCATCCGTCATCCGCATTCTATGCAGCATTCCTCTAATCCAGTTATTGCACTGGGTATAAAAGCAGCTATCGCTTTCCTGGCATTACTAAGAATAAGTAATTGCTTTTTTTTTTGTCCAGCCAGATACATTAGAAAACCTTTTTATGAAGCATCGTGAACACCTGGCGCACAGTTTTCCATTAATCTTAGAACCCGAAGACACCTTTGAAAATATGAATATCGACAAAGGCTGGGAGAAAGACGACGTAGACGTCACCTCAATCCCTGACCAGCTGACGTACGACCGTGACTCTGCCTGCGCGACCAGTCATTTTAGCAGCAGTTGCACCTACGCAGATGGATCCGAGGCTTCCATATACAAGGGGACCACCTCCCCATCCATGGTCAAATATGCAACAATCGTTAGTAACCCTCAGCCAACTAAGCAGTGTATGAGCGGGAGGAAAATGAGTGTCAGCTCTTGCGACGGATGTTTTTTGAGAAATACTTCAATCGTTATTGGGAATCTAGATGATGAAAAACAGGCGTTTCTTATAATGGCTGGATTACAGACAAAGCAACCCGGCAACAAATCTTCTAACTCAGTTGTGTCTTCCGAAGGCTTTTCCGAACCCTCGGACCAAGAGGAAAGCTTTGAAGGAGACATCTTGGAGAGGAACGTCTACTACGTGGGGCTGGACGCTATCCAAAATAGCGGACAGGATGGCTATTTCTCGAAAAATCCCTCGGTGACCTACCACTTCCAGGACAATAGATCATACCAAGAGATGGACAAGTCTTCCGAATTCATAGATGATCACTACATCCATCGAAGTTTGGCGAAAAAGTCCCTGCTCTCGTATATGCCGCAGTTCCAAATACAGTCTACCAATGACCCAAA
The DNA here is from genome assembly GCF_028390025.1 of Pseudophryne corroboree. Lineage (NCBI taxonomy): Eukaryota > Metazoa > Chordata > Amphibia > Anura > Myobatrachidae > Pseudophryne > Pseudophryne corroboree. The sequence continues at coordinate 35,608,306 of NC_086452.1, read as the reverse complement.
GATGTTTGATATGTGCTCCTGATACATCTCCTGTGATGACGTGTCCATATTTATTGTGCATTGTATGCATGAGATGAATGTGAAAGACCTAAAATTAAGGCTGAAGGAGACATGTGGAGTAAGTGCCATAACCTGGGTTTGGGACATGATTGGCTGCCTATTGTGATACAAAGCACTTTGTAATATGGAATAATTTGCATGTTCCGAACATTAGACTGTTCTGGAATTAGTACTTCCAAGAACATACCAAAATGCTTGAAATAAAAATCTTCAGAACGACAACAGCATTTTGGCCAGCTGGTATGTCACCGATATAACCACGTAGGAATACCATGTAAGCTACTATAACGAGTACATCGGCGACTCCACGGCTGTGGTTATTCTGCGGCGGACTGATATGGGAAGGACATATTACATTGTATAAAGTGTGAAACTATTTTTGAATGTGTGCCATTCATACCGTATAGATACATATTCTATTTTTGTGACACGACAAATGCAAAGTTATGATAAATACATTTATGGAATCATTTCATGTGTTGTTATGCTTGTTCTATTATTTTGTGTATTACCTGTATTATAATTTTGTGTTTATACCGTATCATGCAGAATAAATACATAAAAATAGGTAAGGACAGCAATTACATCCTAAAGTGCTCTGGTGTGCCTTGTGCTAAAGTGCCAAAACAATTCAATGTGGGTTTAACACTGACATGTCACTACCAAAGGATTTGTGTGTATGTGTGTATATATATTATATATATTTACACGGTGGAGTCACATTATTATAAGCACCAGCTAATAGCCAGAGTAACCGCCGTGTGCAGCACGGACAGCAGCTAGACTCTGAATTGTCGTCTTAAGACACACGTCTGGTAGCCCCCAGGCTCATTGTGACGGTGAGCTGCTCCACTGTAGTGTGTCAGTCGGATCTCACGCACCTTTGTAGCCGACGTTCACCTCTCACATCAATGGTGCTCCGCAGTTTCCATGTCGGTTATTCGCAATGGTGCCATTTGTCCAGTCACGATACACCTTCACCGCAACAGCACGCGGACAGTTCACACACTGCGCTGTGTCAGACATACTGCCACCCCTGGCCCAAGAGCCGATAATCATCCCTTTTGGCAACTCGGATAAATCGCCCCTTTTACCCATGACAGCACCGAGTGATATGTGTGCAGACGGCCTATCACACACCTTATATACCCACCAAGCCAGCGCACGTCACGTGACGTACTTCATGGGATACGCACTGCCGGCGTCACATGTAGGAGGTCATAATAATGTGACTCAACTGTGTGTTAATAACCAAACATAACCGTGATACTGTTTTTTATACAGATGTGACAGCCCTCATCCTTGCCGGAAGCCGCGGCAATTGTGAGTTGATTGCCGCAATTAGCGGATGTGCAATGTGCACGTGCACTGCGCACACACCCACAATCCAGAAATCACGGACACGGGAAGAAACTGAGTGACTTTATTAAGCACGCTGAACCCATTGCCACAGTGAAAAAGATAAATTATGATGAACACTCTAAGCACTAAGAATACTCATAGGGGCTAATTCAGTAAGGATAGCAGATGCTGCTAATCAGCAGAATTTTCTATACTTTTCCTAGCATGCTGGGGGCCGGCCATCGCTGGGCAAGGCCGCCTAGCATACTGACCGGCGCCACCCCCCTTGATGAATCAGAAATTGCAAGCGCCTCGCAATTTCTGCTTCATCATAAAAAATCTTGATACCTCCTGCCGGCGCAGCCTGGCTGCGCCTGCTGGAGACCCGACACCATCTTACCCATCATGACGGCTGCATGTGACGTCACGCAGCCACCGCGATCACGCCCCCTCCCCCCCCCCTCCGTTCGGCTGACTCCACCACCCACATTCGTGCCACCCCGCAACGCTCTGTCTCCTCCCTGGAAATAGAACGTTGTCCGCCCTACCCCCGCCCCGCGACAACCTCTGCCTGATTGACAGGCAGAGGCGATCGCATTTTCTGCGGCTCCACCAGAGAAAGTGCGGGTGCATGCGCCCGCTGGGCGAACATAAAAATTCCGGTTGGATCGCGATTTGCGATTCAACCTGAATTAGCCCCATAGTCAAAATCATTTTGATAAACTTTTACAATTAACATTAAGAATGTGAAGTTCTTAGCACAAATTTGGCCAAAAATGTGGGCCCGTCCACCACTTCCAGGTGAACTTCATTAGATGGGTCCCTAACACCCCTAACACTAACACATATAAATGTATCCAGGTCTTATCTTTAAATACAGACCATTCTAATATGTAGTCAGCAATGTAGGGACTTGTGCTAATTAAAAGCACTTGAGGGTAGATGGGAGGGGCAATACCAGTATGATGGAGCCTCACCTTCAAGTGTATAATATATACACAAATGTAGAGGAAAAAGGGGGGACTTGGACTGTACACCCTATTTTTAACATAATAAGAGGTGCTACCATGCTGAGGCTTCTAGTACCACACAGGGAAAAGAAAAATGTTGGTGCACTAAGAATACTGATAGTCAAAATAATTTTTATAAACTCTGACAATTAACATGGAGTATAAGTGAAGTTCTTCGCACAAATTTGGCCAAAAATGTGAGCCCATCTACCACGTCAAGGTGAACTTCATCAGATGGGACCCTAACCCCCCCAATACGAACACCCACTTCTGTTTGAAGTGACTTGTTGAGGAAATCAATTAGGATGCGCACATTGGACATCAGGCCAGGTGGTATGTGTTGGAATGCTCCTCTGTAAACCATGATGGTGGTATAGGGTATTGTTAAAACCTCTGTAATAGAAGAGTCTTGTGCAGGACACCAATGGAGCACATGTTGCAGGTCTGACCTCATATCACAACCCTGCAAGCATCTATTGTTCAGCTGCACCATATGCAGCTTCAACATCGATGTCCTTTCCATTTTTGATACCGCTGGTCTTCATATTGTCCGCCAATTGTTTGAATTGCTGGTAACGGGCAAATACTGTGAAGTACAGGATAACCGCAGTGAACAGCAGCATAAAGATGAAGACAACACTGATGATGATGACTGTGGTGTTGATGTTTCTGCTCTTCATCTCTGACTTTAGATCATCCATGTCATTCTGCAGTTCATCCATAACGTCATCTGTTGGTTTAGCGGTCACAGATCCGTCCCCATTAGCGGCAGCTGGTGGTAGCGCTCGGATGTCTGAGCAGGGCGCTCCCGTTGGGTGGATCACACGCAGTTTCCCCAACCGGATCAATCTGCGCAGATCCTGTATTTGCTGCTCTTTCTCTGCATCCCAATTGCTTCCTGTACAAACACTGACAGCGAAACATGAATTGCTAAACGTGTGCGCTAAACACTGGCCATTGCTTACCGTACATCTGACAGCATCATATATGCAGGATTTACTGTACATATATTGTCTTATGGGGAAATCAGTCACCGCTACTAGTCATATCAGATTAGGGGAGAAGGAACCCTGTCATGCTACACAAATAAAGGTGCTTACGCACAGGCCGTTTTTGCTCAGTGTGTATGCAGAGAGATGATGTGGAAATCGATGGCCGGAAAATCGCACAATGCATACACGCTGACCAATTTTCACCCGACCCAGCGTTTTTCACGAGGATGAACCACTTACAACAGTAGGAGACTGTGGAAAGTGGTTCACTCAGCCCAGTGGCGGATCCAGGGGGGGGGCACTCGGGCCCGTGCCCCCCCTGTCATTTGTGGCCTCCGTCCCCCCCCCCCCCCCCGGCGCCGTCACCGCACAGGGAAATGACAGGCGCCCGCTGAGATTGTGTTACCAGCGGGCGCCCGTCTCCCTGCACAGCGGCAGCCGGAGGCAGGTGCTCAGTACTGAGCTCCGGCTTCGGGCGCTGTCACTGTGCGGCGTGCGCTATGGGAGAGACGTCAGTCATGACGTCTCTCTCATAGTGCTGACTGAGGAGCGGACGCCAAGAGGAGGACTGCAGCGGTCTGGAAGCGGGAACGGGGCTCCGTAAGTATGATGTTTTTTTCTTCCTTAGTGCAGCGGGGGCATCTACTGGGGGCAAACTACGGGGGGACATTACTACTGGGGGGGCATCAACAAGGGGCATTACTACTGGCGGCAAACTACTGGTGGCATTATTACTGGGGGGCATCTACTGGGGGCATTAGTACTGGGGGGTAATCTATTGGGGCATTACTACTGGGGGCAGCTACTGGGGGACATTTTTACTGGGGGCCATCTACTGGGGGCATTATTACTGGGGGGCATCTACTGGGGGCATTACTACTGGGGGGTCATCTATTGGGGGCAAACTCCTAGGGGGCATTACTACTGGGGGCAAACTACTGGGGGCATTATTACTGGGGGGCATCTACTGGGGGCATTACTACTGGGGGGTCATCTGTTGGGGGCTTTACTGCTGGGGGACATTTTTACTGGGGGCCATCTACTGGGGGCATTACTACTGGGGGGGTCATCTATTGGGGGCAAACTCCTAGGGGCCATTACTACTGTGGGCAAACTACTGGGGGACATTATTACTGGGGGCCAACTACAAAGGGGCTAACTACTGGGGGCATACTACAGGAGGGCATTACTACTGGCGGCGTAACTACAGGGGCATTACTACTGGCGGCTTAACTACAGGGGCATTACTACTTGGGGGCTAAACTACAGGGGGGCATAACTACAGGGGCCAAACTACTGGGGGATAAGTACAGGGGCCAAACTACTGGGGGCATTACTACTGGGGGCTAAACTACAAGGGGGGCATAACTACAGGGGCTAAACTACAATGGGGCAAACTACAGGGGGGCATTACTACTGGTGGCTAAACTACAAGCAGGCAAACTACTGGGGGCATTACCACTGGGAGGCTAAACTAAAAGGGGCGGGGGTAAACTACTGGGGTCATAACTGCAGGGGCATTACCACTGGGGGCATAACTACTAGGGCGCTAAATGACTGGGGGCATTACTACAGGCAACATTACTACTGGGGGCAATACGGGTATTGCATAAGGGGCACCACTACTATGGGGTCTATATAAGGGGCACTACCGGTACAGTGGACATTGCATAATGAACGCTACTACTGTGGGCATTGTATAAGAAGCGCCACCTCACATGCACCGAAGCCGCACGCAAATGTACTTGCCCCTTCCATTTTCTTCTGGATCCGCCCCTGACTCAGCCGGTAAAACAGTCTGACGGACGATGGAGGCCGGCGATGATGCGGGATTGTGTATCAGCGCTCATCGCCCGGCCATACACACTAGGCGATTTTGAGATCAAAAGCGCCCAGTGTCTATGGGCCTAAGACTGCTCTAAAGTCTTTATTGTCACATTGGCTGTGGGGGGATTTACCAGCCCAAACGTTTAAAGATCAAAATGATCCCTCTCACTGCTTATCACCTGAGAGGCCGCTGTAGACCAAAATGGTTTAATAAATTACTGCGACTATACCTGATGTTTCTCCTCCATCTGACACTTCCATACGTATCCTATGCACAAAGAGTAGGAGAAGAATCACACACGTCTTCATCTTCATCCTCAGTGTAGAGCCGGATACTCCGCTTATCATCAAAGTGAAAAAGCGAATGGCTGCTCCCTACTCTGACCACTCAATATGTAACCACAGGACTATTGTGATGTCATAGCACAGGACCATTATGATGTCATAGCACAGGACCATTGTGATGTCATAGGACAGGACCATTATGATGTCATAGCACAGGACCATTATGATGTCATAGCACAGGACCATTGTGATGTCATAGGACAGGACCATTATGATGTCATAGCACAGGACCATAGCACAGGACCATTATGATGTCATAGCACAGGACCATTATGATGTCATAGCACAGGACCATTGTGATGTCATAGCACAGGACCATTGTGATGTCATAGCACAGGACCATAGCACAGGACCATTATGATGTCATAGCACAGGACCATTATGATGTCATAGCACAGACATAGCAGCAGCCATACAGGCAAATATTTGTATGACATAAAGTATCAGACCGTGTATAGGGGTAAGTAGGGGCAGAATAACATATATCTCA